>NC_040076.1:38145782-38748343 GCF_003369695.1 Bos indicus x Bos taurus | reverse complement strand
ATATGAATTTAAATGGAAAATCCATGCTGGGACTGGAAACATCAACATTGCAAATGTTATGTCAACATGAACAGGTTCTTAATTTTCCAAGGCCAACTTTCACAACTCTAATTGCTTTTGGCATAAAATTCAGAAAGGCAGAAACATCTTAGGTTAGCAGTGTTCTTGGCATGAACAGTTGAACTGTTGATAGCATAGGGTTTCTCTGTAGAATTTCAGAGTCAGTTTGCTTAGAAATATACATATGTCTAATTTAACACTTTTCCTGGTACCAAAAGAGAATATATCTCATGTGGGAGTGTGTGTCCTGACTTTAAAAGACAGAAAGTGCAGAATTTCAGAAAGACCCCAATTCTTCCTCCAAGATCCTATTCACACTGAGTTTTCCTAAATTCCAAAATTGGTACATTTTTCAGGCCCATTGGGAATGAAAAGGAACTGAATGAAATAGAGTGATTAATCAAGTCTATAAAGAAGAGATGTAGTCTGTTTTATATATATAGTTTACTAATTAAATTCTTCTAAATAATACATCTCTTTTAGCTTTTCTCTCCCTCTTCCTCTTTTTTTTTCCCCCCCTTCCTGGTAATTTAGTTCTAAAGACATATGTGGACAGAACAAAGTAGACATTCGAGCAGGTGGGTGTGGGGAGAAGCCATAGTGATCTAGTGTTGTGTTACAGTGTGAGTGGTGGATCAAGGTTGTTTGGGTCAAGGTACCAAAGCCTCAGCAAAGGAAGATGAGGTACACAGGAGGGAAATCCCAGCACAGGGAAAGCCCAAGGGAGTTGAGAAAGGCATGAGTGAGATAAAGTCTGCATGGTGTTACAGCCTGAATTGGGTGAAATGGCATCCATAGCAACCTGGCATAAGATGCTGGTGTGCATCTGGAAAGAGGAGGCCAGTCCCTACAAGGGACAGTCTGCTGGATGGTGTCAATGCCAGAGCAGGGTGGGATGTATGTCCGTGCATGGGGTGGGGACTGCCTGGTCTCAGGAATCATAACTCAAACAGGACAAGGAAGGTGCCCACAAAGCAGCACCACCTGGCCTGGGGTGTCAGTGCCTGAGCAGAAGCACATCCACTTGGCAAGGATGGGGTAGGCCAGTCCACCTCAAGGTGTCAGAGTCCAGATAAGATGAATGAAGAAGACAGACCCATGAAAAGAAGTCAGGGTGCAGGTTTTCAGATCACGAGCATTCTGATGAAGGCGTACCCATAGCACAGAGTGTCAGAGCCTGAGCAGGACAAAGTCAGTTTCCATGCAGTGGGTACAAGCTGACATGAGGTTCAGGAGCCCAGTCATGGTAAGGAGAGTGTCTGCATGGGGGAGGCACAGCACGGAGGGTGGGAGTCCTAGTGAATGAAAAGGGCATCAGCTTGGAAGGGTGTGGTGGTAGAGATGGGAGACCGGTTGCATGCAGAAAGAATAATTAAATTCTTAATATACTAAGTGTAATGGAAACCAAGTTTGTCACTATTGGGAAAGGGAGTTAGAAGTAAGAAAACACAGGAAAGTAAAATGAACCCTGAATGGTTGAATTAGAATCAGAGACATCAATGCTAAGTCAGTGATTTTGATGGATAGAGAGATGGGAATAAAACAAATATAAAGGGGCATATGTTATGTGCATGTGTATGTTACGTATATGGTATTTATTTACACATAATTAAGTGTGTAAATATAATGCAAATGCATTTATTTCCTACTCTGTCCACTGAGAGGATGGGAGACGCAAAACCGCAATAACAATGAGCGTATCTGGTGCTGAGTGTTGGCTTCTAAACACAGTTCTCCATGAAAAGGAATAAAGGCTCTTTAGAGAAATACTTGATTCTAGGCTGAGGCACAGAACATACAAGGTGAGCCAGCAATATCTGTCTATGCCAAAAAGCAAGGAAATACTCAAAAAAAAAAAAAAATGGCAGGTACCTGTTAAAAGGAAGCAACAGATCATGGCTTGAGAGGGCTCCCACTGGTCATCAGGGACAATATGAACATCAAAATAAAAGCTGGTAGTAAGATCAAAATCCACTGAATAAAATGGGAAATGATAAATCCATAGTGATATTCATTAGTTAAATGTTCAATGAATTTATTTACATTGATTCAGAATAATTGCCCACAAAATCAATTTTAATTATAGTAGGGAAAGCAGTAACTTTACATTGGAAAAGCCTGACACACTATTTTAATACACTGAATAAACTGAACATCATGTTCCAAATTATATTCCACCTTATAGGATGCAAAGAAGAGCACAGCATCATTTCTCTAATTATTCAACAAATGACTCATAACCTGAATCTTAATATAAGAAAATATCAAACCCAAACTAGGGTGCATTCAACAATAACTTTAAAAGTACCAACATAAGGAAAGACAGAGAAATCTTTCTAAATGGGACATGAACACTAAATGTAATATGTAACTTGGAGCTGGGTTCACTTGCCATAAAGTACATTACTGAGACTATTAGTTTAACTTCTATAAGTCTGATGATTAGACAGTGAGAGTGTATCAAATATCAATATCTTAATTTTGAAAATTATCAGGTTATTATAAAATAAAATGTCCCAGTTTGTAGCAAAGTATTTTTGAGAGTTATGGCCATCAAGTTAAGAAGTCAAGGGAAAAAATCTAAACTTGACATTGATTAGTCTTTCTTATTCATACTGAAAATTTCTAAAAATATTTTGAAATACATATTTATATCTGTCTTGTATGATGACAGTCCTAAATGGAGTTGCACTCACTAGAACCTCTTTCTGCTCTAGATCTGCTTGTTCATCCATTTAAGTCAAGATCCCTTAAGTCTCATTTTTCATTTCAAATGCATGTAGATAAAGTCTTACTGGTTGAAGTGTGCTTGGGTTCTTCTCCATGTTGACTTCATATTACAAAATATGACTCTTCTAAAACCTATTTTTGGAAGAAATCTGCAAGCCTACTCAAAAGGAAAAAATATATATCCCTGATCCTTTCTCATGTGATGTTGTCATAAGGTAAAAGTATTGAGGAAAAAAAAAATCAAGGGAAATAGAAATTTGCATAATAAGAAATCAGTTCAGTTCAGTCGCTCAGTCATGTCTGACTCTTTGTGACCCCATGGACTGCAGCACACCAGGCATCCCTGTCCATTACCAACTCCCAGAATTTGCTCAAACTCATGTCCATTGAGTTGGTGATGCCATCCAACCATCACATCCTCTGTCATGCCCTTCTGCTCCCACCTTCAATCTTTCCCAGCACCACGGTCTTTTCAAACGAGCCAGTTCTTTGCTTCAGTTGGCCAAAGTATTGGAGTTTCAGCTTCAACATCAGTTCTTCCAATGAATATTCAAGACTGGTTTCCTTTAGGATGGACTGGTTGGATCTGCTTGCAGTCCAAGGGACTCAAGAGTCTTCTCCAACACCACGGTTCAAAAGCATCAGTTCTTCGGCACTCAGCCTTCTTCACAATCCAACTCTCACATCCATACATGACTACTGGAAAAACCATAGCCTTGACTAGATGGACCTTTATTGGCAAAGTAATGTCTCTGCTTTTGAATATGCTGTCTAGGTTTCTCATACCTTTTCTCCCAAGGAGCAAGAGTCTTTTAATTTCATGGCAGCAGTCACCATCTGCAGTGACTTTAGAGCACACAAAAAAAATAAAGTCTGTCACTGTTTCCACTGTTTCCCCATCTATTTGCCATGAAGTGATGGGACCAGATGCCATGATCCTAGTTTTCTGAATATTGAGCTTTAAGCCAACTTTTTCACTCTCCTCTTTCACGTTCATCAAGAGGCTCTTTAGTTCTTCTTCGTTTCCTGCCATAAGAAATACATGATATAAATTCTAATATTCATAAAATAATAAAAAGTGAAAAATCCAATCCACTACATAGACTATTAGTCAACAAAGTCCCAAGCATCCAGATATAAATATTCACACGATAGCACAAATTGTTCTTTGATCTAGTTGTCTTGAACTTTAGAACAAAATATAACAAAACTTTCAAGGGAGCAAAATAACAATGTCTAGAAATAATATATTAACCTATTCAATATAATATTAAGGTGAGTTGGAGAACCCAGGAACTTAATTTTAGAAAGATGTTACTTACCAGAACATATCAGCAATCTTCAAACATCTGAAGCAGTCTCATGGGGAAGAAGAATTAGGACTACTAAATGAAAATTATAGAAAGACAGATCTCCACCCAGTTTAAAAGAAAAGCAAAAGTTTAATTGTTCAAAAATGTAAGAGGCTGCTTTGCAAGTGATTAGTTGACTAGAATATTCAAAGTACAGATAACTGCTTCATAAAGGGATCAGATAGACCAGATGCTCTATTAAACTCCTACAGGAAAACATAGGTACAACATTCTTTGACGTAAATTGCAGCAATACTTTTTTGGATCCATCTCCTAAAGTAAGGGAAAAATAAATAAATAAGACCTAATTACACTCAAAAATCTTTGGCACAGCAAAGGAACCTATAAACAAACATTTAAGACTATCTTTGGGTTGGGAGAAAATATCTGTGAATGAAGTGACTGACAAGGAATTAATCATCAAAATATATAAACAGCTCATGCAGCTCAATATAAAAAAAGAAAAAAGTAACCCAATCAAAAAATGGGCAAAAGATCTTAATAGACATCTCTCCAAAGAAGACATACAAATGGACAAAAAGCACATTAAAATATGTTCCAAATGGCTAATTATTAGAGAAGTGCAAATTGAAGCTACAATGAGATATCACCTCACACTAGTCATAATGGCCATCATCAAAAAGTCTATACATAATAAATGCTGGAAAAAGTGTGAAGAAAAGGGAACCCTCCTGCACTGTTGGTGGGAATGTAAATTGGCACAGCCACTATGGAAGATAATACAAAGATTTCTCAAAAAATGAAAAATACACTTACCATGTGATCATGAAATTCCACACCTGAGCATATATCCAGAAAAGATGAAACTCTAATCAGAAAAGATACATGTACCCCAATATTCATAGCAGCACTATTTATGCAACTTAAATGTCCATTGACAAATGAATAAAGAAGATGTTGTATATAATATATGTGTGTGTATATGAATATACCACATGGAATACACAATGCAATACTACTCATCCATAAAGAAAGATTATTCAGTCACAAAAAAGAAAAAATAATGCCACTTGAAGCAATATGGATGGACCTAGAGCTTATCATACTAAGTGTAATAAGTCAGACAGAGAAAGACAAACACCATATGATATCACTTACATCTGGAATGTAAAAATTACCATTACAAATGAACTTATTTACAAAGAGAAATATACTTACAGGCATAGAAAACAAACTTATGGTTACCAAAGAGGAAGGCAGTAGAATAAATTCTAGATATGGGATTAAGATAGATACACTACTATAAATAAAATAAACAGCAAGTACCTATGGCATGCCACACGGAATTATATTCAACATAGTATAATAACCTATAATGGAAAAGGATCTGAAAAATAATATATAAATAGATATATTTATCTACATATACATATGGACATATATACCTGAATCACTTTATTGTACACCTGAATCTAACAGAACATTGTAAACCAACTATAATTCAGTAAAAAAAGTTAAACTGTTTGAGAACATTGTAAAGAAAAATGGGGGGTTAAATAGCAGTTGATCACAAAGAATCTGTGATACATAAATTCATTTTCAATATTATAATTCTATAATTTTATGTATTCAACTATCAGAAATAAGCTAATAACTCCAAAGTTCATATATCAATGTGACCTTAGAAGGTATACATCACATATTTGATTGCTAAAAGTTATCATACAAATGTGGTCAGTTTTTTCTAAAAATAATTTCTCTTACAAAGATAAACTATGGCCAAACTTCATAAATGTCCAGAAATAAGTCTGTAAATGATAAACTCAAGAGAAATTATATACTGGAGGGCAGACATTGCTCGAAAGGAAATGCGTTTTTCTTAGTATATTATGTTCATAGGATCACCACATCGAGCAATATTCATTGTTCTACAGCTAGTCAATTTCGCATTGCAGTAACGTGGGCAAAAACTATTTTTACAATATTTTTTATTGTAGAAGAGTGCGTCTGTTTCTTTAATCATCATTTAGAAAATGACTTCCAAGGACAGGCATGTTTGGGAAATCAGAGCATGACAAATTGCATTACATCTTCTGATCAAGCAATGGATTTAAAAAAACAGGTAAGCAGGTGTCTTTAGGCAATTTGCATTTAATAACTAATTTATTTGGTGAAGTATTATTTAGAATGTGTATAATTTATCATTAGTACACCAAATACTGCCCAAATTGTGTTAAGATAAAAGTCTATGTACCTATGACAACAAATGTACCATAAAAAATTAAATTATTTCATTCTTATAATGTTTTCCTGACATAACACTGTGTATATGGAAGCATATGAATGACTAGATGAGTTTGTCTCTTGTCATCTGAATATCTGCATAATAAGCTGAACATTTCCTTAAAGCTAAAACATCCTCTATCTATCTATTTACTTACCTACCTATCATCTATCTACCTACCATATATAAGAAAATTCCTTAGCCAAGAATGTATGTCTGGATTGGAAATATGGTTTATGGATTTAATAATTTGAAATGTGCGTGCACGCGTGCTCAGTCACTTCAGTCGTGTCCGACTCTCTGCAACCCCATGGAGCACGGCCCGCCAGGCTCCTCTGTCCACAGGATTCTCCATGCAAGAGTACTGGAGTGGGTTGCCATTTCCTTCTCCAGTGATAAAGTATGAAGTGTGTGAAGTGAGTAAAGTGAAGTCACTCAGTCATGTCCGACTCTTTGCGACCCCATGGACTGTAGCCGACCAGGCCCCTCCATCCATGGGATTTTCCAGGCAAGTGTACTGGAGTGGATTGTCATTTCCTTCTCCAATAATGTGAAATGTATACATATATATATGGTTGAAATTGAAGACTCATAAATCCACAGGAGGTGAAATTAGAATAAAAATGACAAGGAGGCAAATTCAACTCAAATTTAGAATAATTTATGATGATGAAAGTTTATGATAGAGGGTTCTCATACAATGGAATAACCACCAAGAAGCTGACCTGTTGTTGTTGCTTATTTGCTGTCATCTCTGATTCTTTTGCAACCCCATGGACTGTAACCAGCCAGGCTCCTCTTTCCCAGGCAAGAATACTGGAACGAGTTGTCATTTCCTTTCTCCAAAGGGATCTTCCCAATTCACATGAACCATGTAAGAGACCCTTGTGCTATTTGCTGTGCTTAGTCAATCAGCTGTGTCCAACTCTTTGCAACCCCATAGACTGTAGCCATCCGGGCTCCTCTGTCCATGGGGATTCTCCAGGCAAGAATACTACAGTTGGTTGCCATGCCCTCCTCCAGGGGATTTTCCCAATCCAGGGATCAAACCCAGGTGGATTCTTTACCAGCTGAGCTACTAGGGAAGTCCTTAGTTTCTGATACACTGAGCATTCAGCAGTGTTTATAACTAAATTGGAAATGGATACTAATTCAGAAAAAGATTACTTCAAGGCCTCATTTTTCATTAAGCCATTGAGCAAGCATCAGATTTACAGAAGAAAGAAGATGGATGATCTTGAAACAGTCCATTTGATTTGTAAGTGTTCATAGAGTTAATTTTTTTGGTAAATATTCACATGGATATGAAAATTTTCAGTTCTGAGCTATTATGAAATGTCTACCCCTATAATACTTTCAAAAGTTTCTTCTCAATATTATTATATCCAAACTCTCTACAATCTGGCATAAGATTTTGCATTCCTTATATAAGAACTAGTATAAGCCTTGATATCTGACTACTTCAGAGTAGATGTCTGCCTACTTCAGAGGATTTATGAAATCCTGGTCCCAATTATACCACTTAATGTTGAAATGCTGAAAGAAACACAGAATTTTCCATTGGGTAGATACAACAGAAATTAGTGCATGATGGGTATTTTGCCATACAAAGACACCTTGAGGTGTCTGATCATTTGTTGACTCATGGTCAGGCATTTGATCATCACCAGAATATAGTAGGAGAGTTTTCTCAAAATGAATCTATTGAAGATGTCACAGCCTTCGCTGAAATCAAATAGGACTCCTCAGTAACTCTCTTATTTACCACAGGTTCCAAGTAGCATTTCAATCTCCTGATAACTCTAATATCTAGCCAGTCATTGGATTCAAGTGAGTAAATAGTAATATTATATTCTAAACCTCCTGGGAGAATTTATTTTGTTCTGGGATCAAATAAAACCTTAAAGCTTTGCTGATTAATCCGAGAAAACATCTAAAATGGGTAAACACTCCAGCAACCATCTCTTTCTTAGTGGTTGGTAAGCAAAAGATTTTTTATCTTGAAGAGGTTAACAAGAATATCCTAGAACACTGAAAAGTTATAGTACAAGTATCTTATGCTATTTGTACCTTACCTATATATATCTCAACTCCTGTTCAGTTCAGTTCAGTTGCTCAGTCATATCTGACTCTCTGAAACCCCGAGGACTGCAGCATGCCATGCTTCCCTGTCCATCACCAACTCCCAGAGTCCACTCAAAATTTAATTTTAAGACATAATAATTAAAGCTAACACTTATTCTCTCCTGCTATGTGCCAGTTACTCTTTTAAATGTCTAAGTACTTCAAATCTATTAACTCATTGGATCTCCAAAATAACTCTATGGGATAGTCACTATTATTAACTACATATTATAGATAAGAGACAAGAAATACAAAAACCCATCCCAAGTCATATAGCTAGTAAGTAGTGGAGCTCAGTTTAGACCACAGAAGTTCATCCTTATTCCTTTCTCTTTTAAAACTTTATTTCTCTTTATTTTTCTTTCCCATTTCTTGCCTCTATTTACTCCACTACATGGGACTTGTAACATATTTCTTTGAAAACATGATAGTTTAATTTTGTCTTAGCACACACTTCATGGCATCCTATATAAACCTTCCTTTTCATTACTTACAGAAAGCAAATGACTGCAAGAGTGTAGTCTGTAGCCTGAGTTATTATCCTTTATTCTCTATTAGCTTCATTTTGGATTAATATCATAAATTCACCATGAAAAGTAAGCAAATTAATCACAAGAATATTGTCAACATAAGAAAAACATATCAATAAATTTTTCCCAGTTAAAAATGATATACTTACTTTCTTAGTGTATTGGGAAGATTGTAATATAACCACCAAATATCACTGGAAAAGTTTTTCCCTGAAAACTCTTAGAATGAAACCTTATGGCATATCTTGACAATAGATGCTTACTTATACCTAACAGGTTCTTGAATTTTTTTTACTCCCTTGTTTCCATCATTAAGTATTCCCAGCTCTGTTTTCTGTGAGTATCACAAGATACAAGAACTAGGGCATTTTTTTTTTCAGTGAACAGCATAGACTACTCCCTGTCTCTTGACCTTTCCCTGCATTAAACTGTCAACCTTCTGAACAGAGAGTGACTTGGGTTTTCACAAGTGTAGTCAAGAAAACTCCTGTGATGGATAAGGGATTAGCACTAGTGACAAGTTGATGGTAACATACTCCTTGTCCTGGAATATTATGTTTAGTGCCTCACTGAGTCATAATAAGCTGAAAATCTCCTTCAACCCTTCCCCCATCATCTGCCAAAACTGAGGTATAATCACTCACCCATTGCTTAGGCTGCTGCTGCTGCTGCTAAGTTGCATCAGTCGTGTCTGACTCTGTGCGACCCCATAGACAGCAGCCCACCAGGCTCCCCCATCCTTGGGGAGCCTGGTGTTCTCCAGCAAGAACACTGGAGTGGGTTGCCATTTCTTTCTCCAATGCATGAAAGTGAAAAGTGAAAGGGAAGTTGCTCAGTCCTGTCCAACTCTTCGCGACCCCATGGACTGCAGCCTACCAGGCTCCTCCATCCATGGGATTTTCCAGGCAAGAGTATTGGAGTGGGGTGCCATTGCCTTCTCCCATTGCTTAGGCAGTGACAGGTAATTAAAATGGTATCATACAAATAGGATGAGAAAGTGTGAATTCCTGTCAAAGAAAAACAACTTGCAAAATACTTCAGAGCACATCTTGTTTTAAATTTCAATCAAGCTTGATAGAACAAATGTTTACAAGAGAACTAAGCTATCCATGTTAAAAGACGAATATCAGCAAATGTTTATAAGCAAATATATAACCTATTTATATTCATTAGTGTTCAAATACAGAAAATGTATTTTGAATGTTTACTGAGCAATAAGCACTGAATAGGGTTCCTGTGGTGGCTTAGGAGTAAAGAATCTGCCTGCCAATGCAGGAGACATGAGTTCAATCCCTGGGTCAGGAAGATCCCCTGGAGAAGGAAATGGCAACCCACTTCAGCATTCTTGCCTGGGAAATCCCATGAATAGAGGAGCGTAGCAGGCTAAAGTCCACGGGCTAGCAAAGAATCAGACACGACTTAGGGACTAAAAAACAACAAAGCACTGTATACATCCTATCAGTTCAGTTCAGTCACTCAGTCCTGTCCGACTCTTCTTGACCCTATAAATCGCAGCGCACCAGGCCTCCCTGTCCATCACCAACTCCCGGAGTTCACCCAAACCCGTGTCCATCGAGTCAGTGATGCCATCCAACCATCTCATCCTCTGTCGTCCCCTTCTCCTCCTGCCCTCATCTTTCCTAGCAATAGGGTCTTTTCCATTGAGTCAGATCTTCCCATCAGGTGGCCAAAGTATTGGAGTTTCAGCTTCAACATCAGTCCTTCCAATGAACACTCAGGACTGATCTCCTTTAGGATGGACTGGTTGGATTCCCTTGCAGTCCAAGGGACTCTCAAGAGTCTTCTCCAATACCACAGTTCAAAAGCATCAGTTTTTCAGCACTCAGCTTTCTTTATAGTTCAACTCTCACATCCATACATGACCACTGGAATAAACCATAGCCTTGACTAGGCAGACCTTTGTTGGCAAAGTAATGTCTCTGCTTTTTAACATGCTGTCTAGGTTGGTCATAACTTTCCTTCCAAGGAGTAAGCGTCTTATAATTTCATGGCTGCAATCACTATCTGCAGTGATTTTGGAGCCCAGAAAAACAAGTCAGCCTCTGTTTCCCCTGTTTCCCCATCTATTTGCCATGAAGTGATGGGACCAGATGCCATGATCTTTGTTTTCTGAATGTTGAGCTTTAAGCCAACTTTTTCACTCTCCTCTTTCACTTTCATCAAGAGGCTCTTCTGTTCTTCTTCACTTTCTGCCATAAGGGTGGTGTCATCTGCATATCTGGGGTTATTGATATTTCTCCCAGCAATCTTAATCCAGCTTGTGCTTCCTCCAGCCCAGCGTTTCTCATGATGTACTCTGCATATAAGTTAAATAAGCAGGGTGACGATATACAGCCTTGACGTACTCCTTTTCCTATTTGGAACCAGTCTGTTGTTCCACGTCCATTTCTAACTGTTGCTTCCTGACCTGCATACAGGTTTCTCAAGAGGCAGGTCAGGTGGTCTGGTATTCCCATCTCTTTCAGAATTTCCCACAGTTTATTGTGATCCACACAGTCAAAGCCTTTGGCATAGTCAAGAAAACAGAAATAGATGTTTTTCTGGAACTCTCTTGCTTTTTTGATGATCCAGTGGATGTTGGCAATTTGATCCTCTGGCCCTTAAAAATAAAAGTCAATTATGATTGACTTTAGATTGGTAAGGTTTCAGGTGATTTTTAAAATACGTACTTCTAAGTTTTTACAATTTTTTTACATATATAAAAAACACTAAATTTTAAAACTATGAAATATATAAATATACAAGCAGTCTTTTATTTCATAAAGTTTATAGCCTGCTAAAGGGGTATGACTCAGTGGCAGAGTATGCTTAGCAAGCATGAGACCCTGGGTTCAATCCCCTATACCCCCATTATTTTGAGCTTCCCTTGTGGCTCAGATGGTAAAGAATCTGCCAACAATGAAGGAGACCCAGGTTCAATCCCTGGGTCGGGAAGATCCCCTGGAGAAGGGCATGGCTACCCACTCCAGTATTCTTCCCTGGAGAATTCCATGGACAGAGGAGCCTGGAGGGCTACAGTCCGCAGGATCTCAAAGAGGTAGACATGACTGAGTGACTAATACTTTCACACAAAGACTCCAAAGGGAGTATAAATGGTTACTGATTATTAGCTAATTTGTATTTTAATGTCTATCAAAAATGAGGACAGACTGTGCATTTCCCTAAATAACAATGTTGCAAGAATAGGCTTCAGGTAGGACCAAAATTCTGGCCTTTTAGAAAATGGTACATTTGGAAAACAACCCAGGTGTCCTCTCTGATTGGGAACTCTAAGTCTTTTATTCTCACTGGAATTCTTGTCACTATTAACTGAGGGAAAATCGACCTTTGGTTCACATATATCCAGTAAGCACTCAGGAATACTCCTCTGTTGAGCAAGGAGGTAGAGAGCCAGTTTCTTGATTACTTGACAGGGGCCAATAGCACATGTAAAACCCTCACCCTATGAGGATGCAAAGGAAAATTCTTGAGGAATGTGATGGTGTCTTTGTAACCGTCAGGTGTCATCCCTGGCAGAAGTAGCACCCTATTGGAACCTAAAGGCAAAGGAATCTTTCCAAACTGCAAGATATGTCACTGCGTCGTTGGCTCTGTGCAGCTATCTCTGTAAGGTATTTTTTCATTCTCACTTAGTTTAAGTGAACATATGTCTTTAGGCTGTGAGTGTTAGTACCTTTCCAGCAGTTATATCACTATGTCATTGGGAAAACAGCACACTTGAAATGGAACTTATATTTGTTTTTGTCTTTATAACAAGAACAGTAAAAAAAAAAAACAGAAAACTCTAGCCTTTTGAATCATTTAATCTACTGTTTATCCATATGTTTATCTCTGTGGTGGATGATTATTAATTGCCTTCACAGAAGCATCCCACATTCTCCTTTTAACCACCTTGATTTCAATTTTTTCAAGTTGAATGTGTGCCAAATCCCGCAGTGTCATGTGTAAGTTATCCTAAACCAAGTGGACATTCCATCCCTCTGCCATCATGACTGGTTTAACAGTAAACCAACTGGTTTGAGTGATCCAGTCCACTCAAAATGAAATTCATGATGCTATCTGGGAATACTGGTAAAAGACATTCATTCTCGTTTCTAAAAATAAATAATGAAGAGACAAGTAGACCAGGAGCTTTGGGAAGCCTTTAGGACCACAAAGAGAGTCCACCTAGGTATAAAGCAAAATAACTGAAAATTTGAAAAAAACAAGAAAGAAACTGAGTTCCATGTTAAATAATAGTTGAATTTTCTTAACTTGGAAAATAAAAACCATCTATAATTTACATACATTACTAATATTAGATAAGACTCTGAGAAATTTAAAATATCCAGTCACCTTCAGTTGAAAGTAAAAATTTAAATCTAAATCAGTAGTAGATGAGTATTCTTGAATCAAAGCTAGATATTATTTAGTGTGTGTACCAAGTGCACATGTAGTAAAAGCTTGTTTATGCTTCATTTCTTGATTAACTTGAATTTTTATTTCTTTGGGGATATGCAAAGACATTTGAGCTATAAGAATTCATTGTTGTCATATGTCTCATTTGTTTCATTTCTATTTTTGAGACACATAATAGTTTTTAGATAATATTAGGAATTCTAATATGAAAGCAAGCTATTATTATATCTTAAAATCTCAGACTTGACATCAGAAAAAGCTTTGCTTCAATTAGTAATAACTTTTCTGTTTGCTTGTACACTTACACATGTCCCCTTGGCCACAAAATGTTGCTCAGAATGTCACTTCGTTTGTATAATTTCTCCTTACCTCCCACAAATGTCTAAAAAAAAAAGACTTCTTCATCCAGCTCCCTACAGAATTTGATGAGTATATTCTATTTATTTGCCGACCTGCCTCTCTCTCTTTCTGGAACACAAGATTTTTGATGGCAGGAATTATATTTCAATATATATATTCAATATATATTTCAATATATGAAATATATATATTCATATATATTTAAATATTTCCAGTGTTTGCTATTGTTCCTGACACATAATAGACATTCAGTAAATAACTGTTAAGTGATGTTAAGAGTAGATTTACACAGTGAGCCCTGATTTATCTGTTTTGATTGGGCTCATATAGTGAAGAAACTACCATGGAAGTCTGCTCTTTTATATTATAAACATAGCCTTTCTATAGTGTGAACATAGCCTGAGCTTAAGTTTGTTTTGCTATTTCAGGGAAGAATATATCACAGGCTAAAGAAGGTAAAGTCTCTATCCTAAGTCTGTATTTAAGTAAGTTTCAACCAGTAAGATACAACTGATTTTTTTAACAAAATCATTTTTGTTAGTAACTTGTTAGGTCTCAGGCATTCTTTTACTGCAGCTTTCTAGACCTAAAAACAATGTTAAATTAGAAAAGCCAGGCACCTATGAGAAGTTTTACTTTCCTGCCCCAAGCCAGCCATGTAGAGAGACTGCATGGGGAGAGAGCTCCTTTGTTAGCCTCAGTTTTAGAGTGTTCTTAACTCAGGCACCACACAAAGGAGTGAGAAAGCCATTTTGGACATTTCGGCCCCAGTGAACTGATGTGTAGAAGAATCAAGGGATTCATTTGACAGTCAGAACCAAAAGCTCTCTATCTATCTCTGGTAACTCAAACCACAACTCTATCTGGGCCCTGCTCAATTTTCTGACTCCCAGAATTTTGAGAATATTAGAGCTGTTGTTGCTTCATGTCTAGGAAACTAGAAAATGAGACAAAAGAAGAAACCTGCATGAATCATACTTTGGACCAAGATATTATTTTAGTACCAGTGATTATTCTCTAACATGGTATTCATCAATCATTTCCTTCTAGTCATCTAGAAAAGAAGGTAGCTTCATGAAGACATGACACGTACTTTGGATCTATGGACCAATCTTAATAGGAAATAAAGCTTCTAAGACATCTGAAATATAACAGATGGCCTGCCAGATCTAGTCAGGGCTTGTCCTTGCTTACACAACAAAACTAGTGTTCCTTTGTTGCAAAAAGACTCATTTATATGTGTTAAACAGTGCCCCAATGGTTTCAATATTTTTTTAGGAAACAATGCAATCAATATAGAAGAAACAGAGATAGTTTAGTAAATGACATACAACATGAATTAATGTATATAGGAACATCTCAAAATTCTGGGTATTTCTAAATTTTTCAGTTTTTAATAGTAAAAATACAGTGGTAGTAGCTAGTCCATATCATGTATACTGTAGAAAATACCCTATGCTTTTCTAGCAAAAGAAAAGAAACATGAACAGGGTTTTTCAATTAAAAAAAAAAAAACTTTATTTTTTTAAACAAGGTTTCTTTGTAATTTAATTTCTTTGTAACAAATCATGTTGGTATTATTCAAAATGTCCGAGTAAACCCTATGTAAACAGCCCCTTCCCTGTGTATGTATATCTTATAGAGCTTCTAAGTTTTTTCAACATCTGGTAGTGTATGAATTGACAAGATATTTCAAATACCATATATAAATAAGCATTCCCAAAACAAATATTGAGTAAAGAGCTATTATTTACCAAGCACTATAGACAGTGTGTTAAAAAGCAAAGACATCACTTTGCTGACAAAGGTCCATACAGTCAAAGCCATGGTCTTTCCAGTAGTCACGTACAGAGAGCTGCCACAATAAAGAACTGCACAATAAAGAAGGTGGAGTACCGAAGAATTGATGCTTTTGAACTGTAGTGCTGGAGAAGACGCTTAACAGTCCGTTGAAAATCAAGATCAAATCAGTCAATCTTAAAGGAAATCAACCCTGAATACTCTTTGGAAAGATGGATGCTGAAGCTGAAGCTTCAATACTTTGGCCAACTGATGTGAACAGCTGGCTCATTGGAAAAGATCCTAATGCCAGGAAAGATTGAAGGGAGAAGAAGAGGGTGCAGAGGATGAGATGGTTAGATGGCATCACCAATTCATTGAACATGAACTTGGGCAAACTCCAGGAGATGGTGAAGGACAGGGAAGCCTGGGGTGCTGCAGTCTATGGGGTCACAAAGAGTCTGACACAACTTGGTGACTGAACAACAACAACAAAGCACTGTTCCAGGAGCTTAGGATACAAGTGTGAGCAAAACAAAGGTCTTGTCCTACCTAATGTAGTTTAGAACCTAATGTAAGATTTAGATGTTACCCATAATCCATTGGAAAAGAAAAGCTGCAAAGGAAGTAGGCAAGAAGAGCTTTGCAATATGAGTGTTGAGGAAGGCTTGCTATAGAAGTGACCTTTCATCTGAGGTCTGATGGATGACAAAGCATTGCCCTAACCTGAGGAGCTGGGGCATTGACTTGTGTTCTAGGCTAGTAATGAATATATGAAAGGCCAATATGTGGGAGAAAGCACAAAACACTCAAGTAATTAAAGGATTCAGGCTGATACATAGAGAACTGAGTCATTTAAGGCAGGACTATAGAAATAGGGGCCAGACCTCACATGGCCAGTATGATCTACAAGGATTTAATTTTATGTTCCATAAGAAATGTGCAAAGCTATGGTTAGAATGAGAGCAATATAGGAGGAGAATATAGAAAGAGAAGAGAAGGGGATCTTGAGCACCCTGGTATTTGAAGGTTAGATAAAAAAGCAGGAGCCAGCAAAGATACTGGCAAAGTGTGGCCAGGGAGATCAGAGTAAACCCAGAACAGTGACATAAAATTGAAAAGAAAATAGAAGTTCAAGAAAATGAGTGCACTCAGCCTTGTCAAATGCTGCTGAAAGATTAAATACGCATTGGCTGCACTATCTTGAAATCACCTGTTACCTTAGTGAGAGGTCTTAAGGAGGTTGGGAAGTAGTGATGTGAAATCTAGATTAGACTGAGTTGAAGGATACATCTGTGATTAAGAACTGAAGACAGAATACACAGACAATGCTTGGGAAATTTAGATGTGGAAAAGAGACAATAAATGGAGAAGTGGTGAAGGGAAATATGGGAATTAGGAGGTTGTAGATATATCTGTTTATGGAATGTGTGTGTTTTAAGATGAGAATAGCTAGTGACGATTCAATGTTCCATGACAAGGACTCATTTGGGAGGAATATGCTGAAGATATAAAAATGAGAAGAGTATCTCTAGAGTAAGGATCAAGAAAAAGCAGACAGGAACTAAAAACAGGGTGTAGGCAAATGTTTGACACACTATACTTACGTATACAGTTTATATTTTCAGACAATGTATATTTACACCCTTAAGCCCCTTCCCAAGTCCTTAGAATCAAATTAGAAAACTACTGTATTTAAATTGCTATGAGAAAATTCACATCTCCATTGTTATAGGAACAGATTTTGTCCATGAAAAATGCAAATTAACACATTCAATTATGAATATGTTTTTCATAAAACAATGCAATGATTCAAGATATTTAATAAAGACACAGTGAATTGTAGTTCTAATGAAAGTAAAATTTTTGGAAAATCCGTACAGCTTTCCATAAGCTGGTATTGCTCATTAAATCATAGTTTGATTAACAATTTATTTCTATTAAAAATGTTTTAAATCCAAGTTACTTCATATTCATAAGAAAATAATGCCCATTTCCTTATTACTTAAACTAAATAAGAAAACCAAATTGAGTTATTTTTCTCTTTTATTTCATAGTTGTACAAAGAAGACAGATTAAAATTGCTTCTTATCCAGCAACAAAAAGGAATATAAGTCCTTTTTTAGTTTAAATATTAGTCTAAGTAATAGAGCCTGACGGGCTACAGTCCATAGAGCCACAAAGAGTTGGACATGACTGAAGTGACCTAGCATACACAGCATCAGAGATGAATTCTAGAAACTACATGTGAGCAGAAATGTGAATGTTGGTTATAGTGCTTATACGCTTTTTAATCAAGCTATACACTTAAAAATTATTGTATTTTATTGTACATAAATTATAACTCAATAAAATTGCACTTGATTATTTCCATTAAAATTCAATAGCAAAAGGGATTTGTTAATTTTAATCAATCTTTTTTTTTTTTTTTGGTACTTATTACTTTCCAAAAAAAGACCAGACCTCTTCAGAAAATTAGGCTTATTTTTTGCTGGCATCCTCTCTTCACCAGCCTGTATTATCTGAGGTCACATTTTTATTGTGGGCATTGAGTCACTTCAAAGAGTCCCCAGGAATATTCCAGAATCAAGTAAGAGATTGTTCTGTTGCATGAATGCATGCTAAGTCACTTCAGTCCTGTCTGGCTCTTTGCAACTCCATGGACTGTACCCGCCAGGCTCCTCTGTCCATGGAATTCTCCAGGCAAGGGTACTGGTATCTGCAAACAAATACATCAGCTGTGTTTCCACTCCCTCAGTCTCCACATTCAGCCACCTTTTCTAACTATCCTGGCAGCTTTGGTACCACTGCCTCCCCCTCAAGAAGAGTCTGATTCTACACTAAGTTGGCTTACTTGTAGGGAAGTAAAAGAGAGGTGCCCTCATGTTTGCCAAACTTTCCCATTTATGAAGCAGTCTCAACCTTTCAGTTGCATATAATGGTTGAGATTACTTCACTCTGCACTGCTGCTGTCACAGCCTATTAACCTCTGATTAGTCTTTCTTTAGACCTAGTCATCCTGAACACAGGGAACACTCCAAGTATACTAATACAAGTCCACCTCTTTAGCTATCTCTTTCTATTCAAGGATAAGCCTCGTCTCAGTTTGACTTTCTGTGGGAACACTTGTTGCCTTTGAGAAAAACTATCATCCCCTAAGAGCAAAGTGTGTACTCACCTATGGATCTAAACACAACAATTGCATCAGAACTGAATAGTCCAATTGCAGTACAATTTCTGTTATCCAGACACATCTCTACATACTAACTGGTGTTGAGCTCTATTTACAATAACAATTCTTTTTTAGCTACCTCTTCAGGAAAAGATGCTGATTCAGCCTAAGTATTATCCTACTTTCCCAACTTTTTCACCTTCTCATCTCAAATACACACCACACACCAGAACAGACAGAGTTTATAAGTTAATACCTTATACTCCACACAAAGAAGACAAAGCTACCTCTTTATCTCCAAGTCTCTGACACATAGCTGTGGCTCAACCATTAAGGGTATTCCACATTATTGAATGATTGGATTTCAATTTCTAAATCTGAAACACATGTTCCTATGCTTTCACTGTTTCTTCAACAATCTTGGGCAATGTTATCTGTGAGTTTAAGTAGGTCTCCTTATGACACACTTTCCCATGCACATCCCCTCAAAAGATAACTTTTTACAAATTTAAAACTCAAAGTTATATTTCTTAGAGAGACAAAGCTTCTTTAAATCTTTATTTTTTTTAATTCATCCAATGAGTTTTTTTTTTAATTTATTTATTTTAATTGGAGGCTAATTACTTTACAATATTGTAGTGGTTTTTACCATACATTGACATGACTCAGCCATGGATGTACATGTGTTCCCCATCCTGAACCCTGCTCCTACCTCCCTCCCCATCCCATCCTTAAGGGTCATCCCAGTGCACCAGCCCTGAGCACCCTGTATCATGCATCGAACCTGGACTGGTGATCTGTTTCACATACGATAATACACATGTTTCAATGTTATTCTCCCAAATCATCCCCCCTTCTCCCTCTCCCACAGAATCCAAAAGACTGTTCTATACATCTGTGTCTCTTTTGCTGTCTCACATATAGGGTCATCATTACCATTTCCAAATTCCATATATATGCGTTAGTATACTGCATTGGTGTTTTTCTTTCTGGCTTACTTCACTCTGTATAATAGGCTCCAGTTTCATCCACCTCATTAGAACGGATTCAAATGTATTCTTTTTAATGGCTGAGTAATATTCCATTGTGTATATGTACCACAGCTTTCTTTAAATCTTTAAATAATACTTTTTACAAGTTTCTGCCTCTAAATAAATTTTACATTCTGAGGGAAGAATTTCAGATAGATTATTCTGTTGTAAAAACAAAAACTCATATTGTTATAGCTTCCATAATCAGTTCAAACCTTTTTTGAACTGATATATTAAGTATATCTTGCCCCATCCCTACTCTCCAAAATGATGACAACAGATGATTTATTAATTGAATATGTTAATCATGAGATTTTGAAGCAGAAAAGAGGAAGAAAACAAACAGAAACCTTAAATGACAAAGGAAAATGAATAAAAGAAAAGATGGACAAAAAAGAGGAAAAAAGGAATTGATGAAGAAAAAGGAGGATTTAAAAGTAGAGAGTAAGACCACAAAAGGGAAAAGAGTGGGAAGATGATCCTGAATGAAACATATTTAAATTTGCTTTAGTGGCTCAGTTGGTAAAGAATCTGTCCACAATGTAGGAGACCCAGATTTGATCCACAAGTCTGGAAGATTTCCTGGAGAAGGAAATGGCAACCCACCCCAGTATTCTTGCCAGGAGAATTCCATGGACAGAGAAGTCCAGCAGGCTACAGTCCACGGGATCGCAAAAAGTCAGACACAACTATGCAACTAACTTTTCATTTCATTTTTCCAATATACTTCATACAACATCTTCACATCTATGCAGTTTTCAATAAAAGGCTCTAAACCCACCTTCAGGAGTTTGCTTTTCTCAATTTTAATCAACAAGCCAAGCAACAAAACACATATTTAAAAAACAAATGTATTTTTCTCAGATTAATTCTTTCACAGCACAATGTCTGGAATATGCACAATAAATCTACAGCTACAATTTCTCCTTTGTGGCCCTGATTTCATTAATATTGTTATCAGCAGCAATGAAAAGAGATCTAGCTTGATACTTAAAAAAAATGAATAATAACATAACAATTAACACATATGCATTAGATACCGTGTGAAGCACTTTATACACTTTATTGTTAATGATCTTCTCAACAATACTGTCAGGTTAATACAGTTGAGAAAACTGAGATTCACAGAGATTGAGCAAAATGACCACAATTCTACAACAGATATCAGGATCTAGTCTGTCTGATGTCACATCAACACACTTTCCGCTACACCATTGGAGATTTTTGGAAATTTATCAACCATTATTTCCTATCTCATTGGGATACCTACACTATTTCTGATGTTCTTTGTAATTTTCACTCTCCATGTACTACAATTTTTTTCTTATCATTTATCCTGAAAATCTAAAAAAGTCCTTGGGTTTGCTGATTATCAGTTCCTGTCTAAAGCTAGGGTGATTTTGGAAACAGTCACAAGCATGGCTCTGACTTAGTTTGTGCAAAAAAAATCCTACAATACACTGCAACTGGCCACATCTGGATGCTTTCCCTCCACTTATTATGGGTCACAATGTCACATCTAAATTCCTAGTCACATTATTGATAAGACTTTTCTTGCTACACACATTCCCTAAACACTTTGCTACTGGACTACATTCTGCCTGAACACGTGGGTTCTTAGGATTCTTGGCAGGATTTCAAAGACAGGATCAGACAGTCTTCTGTGGGACAGAAAAATGTGATCTTATGAAGCCTGTTTCTACAGAGTCACACAGACAAACAGACACACAAAGATAGATGGCAGGACTGGAGATGTCAAGAGTCATTTCTGAGGGGGAGAAAAGTTCCCTCTGAATCATACATCTGCTTGGCCAGACAAATTTCTATTCAAAAATCAAAGAAATGAATTTGAAGCTCTTGGCAGAAAGCCTTTGAATGCTCTACAGCTAATTTCCCAAGATAATAGCAGGCATTGTATCATGTTTGTTTGGTCCTTAACACATAAAACCACAAACTCGGTTTTGTTTTGTTTTGTTTTTTAATAGAAAAAATGGTTAAATTAAAAGTTACTGCCTTCTTTTGCTGAAGGGGTAAAAAGGATATAGGTTTTTAATTTTCTTTCATGAACTGAAAACTACTTCAAAGTATGAAGTACTCCAAGTATAATAGAAAGGAAATGAACAGAGGCCTTAAACTGCTATCTCTTTTTGTTTTGACACAACCACAATTGAACATGGCATTCAGTATATTTTACAATAGTGGAACAGAAGAATACAGTAGTAATGAACAGTGCTTAACACAGTCTGTCTCATTTTTCAAGACAGAAATGTCCTGTAGAACGAATTTAAAGAAATGAAATTTTGTAAAAAAGGAAATCAAAGGGAAAAGTTGGACATAAACTGTGACCCTTCTAGGTTTCTGAAGCTGTAAAGGAGACAAAAGTAAAAGGAAGAAAAAAAATCTATATAAAAGTGGTTGGTAAGCACCCTGTTTAAGAGAGAAAATATTTGAACAAGAGCTATATTAACACTTGCCTGGATCCTTACTACTTATAACAAAGTCTAGAAATGAAGGAAAGAAAAAATAAAAGGTAATAATGGAAAAAACTGAAGGAAGGAGAAAAAAATAAGTTGCAGAAAATATAGGAAGTTTTGATGTTTTTAAAGCTAAAATGTGCATATGGGGAGAAATAAGGAGAACACATCATCATCACATGTCAGTTCAGTCTCTCAGTCGTGTCTGACTCTTTGCAACCCCATGAACTGCAGCACACCAGGCCTCCCTGTCCATCACCAATTCCCGGAGCCTACTCAAACTCATGTCCATTGAGTCGGTGATGCCATTCAACCATCTCATCCTGTCGTCCCCTTCTCCTCCCACCTTCAATCTTTCCCAGCATCAGGGTCTTTTCAAATGAGTCAGCTCTTTGCATCAAGTGGCCAAAGTACTGGAGTTTCAGTTTCAACATCAGTCCTTCCAATGAACACCCAGGACTGATCTTCTTTAGGATGGACTGGTTGGATCTCCTTGCAGTCCAAGGGACTCTCAAGTGTCTTCTCCAACACCACAGTTCAAAAGCATCAATTCTTTGGCACTCAGCTTTCTTTATAGTCCAACTCTCACATCCATACATGACTACTGGAAAAACCATAGCCTTGACTAGACGGACCTTTGTTGGCAAAGTATCATTGCTTGCCTAAAAATTCTTCATCTACGTAAAAAAGATAAATTTGCACAGCTTTACTAACCTCACAGATAATTCCTAATTGTACCCCAAAACCAGTTGTTCCTACAAGCACAGTAACTATCTACTCCTGGATGAGTCCACAAGCAACTTTAAACAATGGAGTTACATTATACTTAATGGAGTAGGAAGAGACTTAAATTTTTTCTTATGGACAATTGAATACTTAACAAATTTAATTGATGTAGAGTCCTGACAGTTGAGAAATTTTATATCTGTAAACAGACTCAGAGTTCATTTAGTCATAGAATCTCACAAAACTAGAACTGAAAGAAGGGTTATCTCAAGTGTATTCCCATATCAGTATGGATTTTTCTATATTATGTCACCATTAGGTGATCTTCAAGACTATGTTTGAAAACACACTTATTTTCAACTTTTTCACTCTGTAAATAGCAAAGATAAAACCCAAGGAAGATGAATATTTTGCTTTTACCCCCATAGATGCTCATTTATAGATAAGACAGATCCTTAAGAGTCAAATGGATCTTGAAGATATTGAACTGTAATCTGCATTAAAGAGGTTGATCCACTGCAGAGCGTTGCATGACTTGACTTTACTAATTTACACCGTAATTTCCCAAGACCATTGAAGTTTTGTTCTTGTTTTGATGAATTCAGAGGGTAGAGAGGGTGGCAGGAGGTGGGGAAAGAAGTTGAAAGACTTGTTTTCCTCAGAATATATTTTGGAAACATTGATCTAAGTGGCTTTTTCAAACATATACTATATACAACCTAAATTTCAACACTCTCAGGTATTAGTCTTGAATCATGTGTTTTTGTACTTTCATTGGATGTGAAATATTAGCCTTTGATCATTTTCTATATAAAAATTTTTAGAATTTCCATGACCTCAATCAAATTCCTTCTAACACTCCTTGGGGTTCTTTCCTCATGGATGGATAAGCTGCAAACATTGGTTTGAAGAAAATAACATAGTGGGCTGGGGGGGATTGTTTATATGGTTCTCGGCTTCAAATGATCTCCCTACAACTGCTTGAACTTGACTAATCAGAGGCTGATTTAATGCATTTGAAAATAGAAGTCGTGTCCAGAAAGCTTTAGCTCACATGTCATCCATGCCTCTGTATTCCAACTGACAAAAATTGTATAAGGAGAGACCTGAGCAATTTTTCAAAATAATGGTTAATGGGTATCTAGAAAAAGTAATAAGGAACCAGACATGGAACAAGATAGGGGGGAATAAAGATACAGAAAAGGAACCAAAGAAAATACCAACTTAAATTCTGCCTAGGTCACCACTGTGACCTAATATGCTGATTCATTAATTAAAATTCTGCTCTTCAAAGAATCTTCAAAGTGTTCAGAATGTGTCTTCAGTTGAGGGGCCAAATTTTGATATAGTATTATGTGAGGGTTTTTATCTGAAATAAATATTTTTGATCTTTTTAAAAGCATTTGTCACTTTGCCATTCTAGGGAGTAAAGATATCTTACAAAATGCATTTTGATATTAAAAGATAAGAACAAAATCTATCAAATATTAGGAAACCATAATGAGCCACTTATTCAACTCCACATAACCAGAAAACAACTTTCTTATTTTTTCTGATCTTATTCAATAAGAAATTATCTGTTGCTCCCTTTTTCTTTGACAATTGGCCATAACAGCAGTCACAAAAAAGAACAACTTCCTCAGAAACAAAAAGCTTCTTTATTCCTTATAAATGAGATTTGGTGACCAAAGAAGAGCATAAATCAAAGATCAGAAGTCTTACTATAAGAAACTGTGGCAGTGAACATATAATGAAAAAATATTTCCTTTCAGCTGGAATAATCATGAAAAGTGGCATCCTTCAACAATGTAGAAAATATGAATAAAAATTCCCTAAGAAGAGTATATTTGATCTGTACTACCCTGATTCCAATATAAAGCCCTGGTTCCAACAATAACATCTGCTACTGGCCATTGCCTGTTTTGAATCATTATTGCCCTAGAAACAAAAGAAATGGCATTGAATGACTTGCTTATTCAGCAATTCAAAATATTAAAAATGATTTGGCTAATTCATATGGTGTCTGACTCACATGCTTATTCCTTAATTTCTCCTTTAATTCAGTATTCACTGATTAAGTATGTGTTCTCACAGAAGCCCAGCCTTAAGTCTACAACAGCTTAACTGTGCTTGAAATCTTCCCTAAGAGCTCTGAGTGAAAGAAAAATATTGTTCTAATTTCTCTTATAATGAGAACAGCCAATATGTGATGACAGCCAGAGGAAATCTTACATTGACATGAAGTGCTTTATTTCAAGATTTAATTTTTACCTCAAAAACATGCATTTGCCTGGCTGTTCCAAGTGTTTTAGAAAAGGACTCATTTCAAGTGTCTGTAAACTGATTTCACAAGACACATGGTGACATTTAGGTCCCTTGGTAAATGCAAGAACTTATCTTAATACCAGGCGTGGCACTGAAAGCCAGCTTTGTAAACTGGACTGTACTTGTCATTTCTTGTCATTCCCACATTAGGATTTATGACTCCTGTAGCAGACATGAGAAGAAGCAAGGCAATTTGGAGCCAACAGTCTAAAGACATAACATAGATGGCATCTCTTCTATCATAATCAAGCAGAATGTACATCACAAAAGAAAGGGGACATTAATAATTTTGGTATATTCTCCCTTTCATTTTTGTTCCTGTTTCTATGCTGTTTACATCACCAGCTAGGAAGAAGGAAATTGTTATTGTAGATATCTTATGTATAACAAAGAGAATTTTTCTTTTTTTTCAAACAAGTCAAACATTTCAGATATTTCCTTCTGGCAGATTTTTTTTTCATTTCCCTAGCAAACATTTACTCCCAGTTTGAAGACTGAAATAGACATAAACATTATTTTTTGGTGACCATAACTGTGTTTTTGGCTAGTTTGTGTCAAAAAGAAAAGAGCCAAAACAAAATAACTGAGCATAAAAATGAAACAAAATGAAGCAAATTTATGTTTAAAAGTAGTTTAGAGAAAATGCTACCAATGTGGAAGAGGAAAAAAGAGGAAGCAATTATACGAACATGAATATTACATCTAAAACACCTCCAGGAATTTAAGTTCCACTGATATTAGTATGCCATTTTCCATATCACTCTCTTGTTCTTTTCTTTGGCCTCTCTCCGATCAGGTGCAATCCTTTGCTCATACTTGGGTCTCCACATTTTTTCCAATAAAACCTGAAAATCACAACTAAAGAACAGAACCTGCTGGATTCCTTGGTGGCTCAGTGCTAAAGAATTGGCCTGCCAATCGAGAAGACACAAGTTTGATTCCTGGTCTAGAAGATCCCACATGCTGCAGAGCAATTAAACCCATGCACCACAACTACTGAGCCTGTACTCTAGAGCCCGGGAGCTGCACCTACAAAAGCCCACACGCTCTAGAGCCCGTGCCCCGCAACAAAGGAACCCACCACAAAGAAAAGCCCGCCCAGCGCTACTAGGGAAAAGCTCACTCAGCAGCAAACACCTAGCACAGCCAAAAATAAATACATTTTTAAGATTATTTCTTTAAATGAATCAGACCCTGTCTTGCCCAGGCTTGCAAATAGATCATATTTGGTAGCAAAATTATCTCCTTTGCAAAGGATTTCATGGAGCCCTAATGCTATGAGATGTTAATATTTTTTATCAAAAACAAGAAGCACCTGGAGCCATCCCATCTATTACAGAATGATATAGTAAGAAAAGAATCTGGTAGAATAAAAGAGATCATTCTGAGTTTGATGTAATGGTGGGAATATCAAATAGACACATGAATTTGGCTAGACATTAATTTTCTAAAGATATCTACCAAAATGGATATGGAATAGGAGTTTGCATTCCAGCAGAAGTAGATCTTGAGATAGTATTAGATGCAGGTAGTTTTATTAGGAAGAGATCCTATTAAAGGAGTAGGAAAGTGACAAAGGGAAGGGAAGACAATATAGCATTACCCTGAGACTTACTTCTGGGGAACAATGAGCATGGCTTTATTGATAGAACAAAAACTTCAGACTTATCCCATTGGATAGTTGAGAAAGATGGTGAATTGACGCACCAAACATTGTCAATCATTGGTTAAACTGCTACCGGTTATTTTTCCTGCCAAAATAATTTCTTGGCACTACTGTTTTAGCAGAAAGGAACTCCATATCCATGGATAACCCTCAGACTGAGACATGCAGAAACTAGCAGTTGGAAACAAGAGCAGGGTGCAATAAAATGTTATGGTTGTGAGAAATATGGCAAGGCAATGATAGCTCGTGCCAGAGAGTCAGTGGTATACTGAAGCCAGCTTGCGCTCACTTTCAAAATCTGATTGTGCATATCCTTCCATAAGTCCCCAGTCAGTGGCTTCACATGGGTAGTTTGGAATCAGCTGTGGTGGAAGGAATAACACCATAGAAATGTGTACATTTGCAAATTAACCTTTTTATTTTTTTCTATTTTGAGAACGTGTTGCTAAATATGTATGAGCACACCACTGCATAGAATAATATTTACTGAATACTACAAGAGGTAAAAACTATGCCAGATAATTTTGTAAGTTATTTTATCTTTAATATTTCCACTAAGACTACAGAAAAAAAAATTATAAAAACATGAGTTTCAACAAGCTTTGACACAAATTTGGTGTTTTCAAAATACTTCTGAACTTTAGTAATTAAAATAAATAATGTCTAAAATAATCACAAAGATGAGAAACTAGATAACCTTGTTCCAGGTAAAATACTCTGCTAAGTGCAGAATATGAGGACAGTGGAAGAGGCGTGAGAATTGACCAAGAACAAAAGTGGGGAGATGCAAATGGTCTCCTGGAGCCTGTGAGGAGATGGCAAGATAATCTAGGCAATAGTACTAGGCATTTTTATGACAGTGCTGGCTTCTTTCAGAAGTTTGCAGCTAATCACAGTGAAGCTGTATTATGTATTATGTAAAGGAAAAGCATCAAGTCGATGGCTCAAAGAGATAATCAATATTAAAATGTCACTTTTTTTTTGATTTGTGGTTGCAAGAGGCAGGGTGGGGATGGGTGGGACTGAAATAAGTGAGTCAAAATGTACAATCTCCAGTTATAAAATAAACATATCATGGGATGTAATATACAACATGGTGACTATAGTCAATAATACTTTGTTGCATATTTGAAAGTTTTTAAGAGAGTAAATCTTCAAAGTTCTCATCACAAGAAAAAATTTCTTAGCTATATAATGACAGATATTAACTAGACTTATTGTGGTAATTATTTCACAATATATACAAACTTCGAATCATTATGTCATACACTTGAAACTAATATAATGTTGTATGTCAGTTATATCTCTGTGGAATAGAGAATACCTCTATGGAATTATACCTCTATTTTTAAAAGTCGCTTTTTTATGATTCCGCTAGTCTAGATTCTTTCAGGGTAATATCAGAACTTTCCTCTCTAATGGTTTAAAAATGGCCAAAGTTTAGCATTTTATATTTATTTAATTTTTGTCAGAATTTGAGCAAGATATGTTTTTTAGTTTCCTAGATCATGGCATCCGGTCCCATCACTTCATGGGAAATAGATGGGAAACAGTGGAAACAGTGTCAGACTTTATTTTTTTGGGCTCCCAAATCACTGCAGATGGTGATTACAGCCATGAAATTAAAAGACGCTCACTCCTTGGAAGGAAAGTTGTGACCAACCTAGATAGCATATTAAAAAGCAGAGACATTACTTTGCCAACAAAGGTCTGTCTAGTCAAGGCTATGGTTTTTCCAGTGGTCATGTATGGATGTGAGAGTTGGACTGTGAAGAAAGCTGAGTGATGAAGAATTGATGCTTTTGGACTGTGGTGTTGGAGAAGACTCTTGAGAGTCCCTTGGACTGCAAGGAGATCCAACCAGTCCATTCTAAAGGAGATCAGTCCCGAGGTGTTCTTTGGAAGGACTGATGCTAGAGCTGAAACTCTAATACTTTGGCCACCTCATGCAAAGAGTTGACTCATTGGAAAAGACTCTGATGCTGAGAGGGATTGGGGGCAGGAGGAGAAGGGGATGACAGAAGATGAGATGGCATCACCAACTGGATGTACATGAGTTTGAGTAAACTCTGGGAGTTTGTGATGGACAGGGAGGCCTGGTGTGCTGTGATTCATGGGGTCGCAAAGAGTCAGACACGACTGAGCAACTGAACTGAACTGAACAGACATTACTACCATACGTATTAATATCATTCTGATCTGCACACAATCGTCACTAATAATTGCTTTACCAACAGAAGCAACTACATTGTCCATTACGTGCCATGTCTCAGGATATTAGCTTTCTGCAAGCAATAAGCCCTCTATTTCAGATTCCATTTCTTAACTTAAATTTTTATAATTGTTATAGAACAATTTTAGCACGCTATTTTAATTAGGCAGAAACTAATACCATATTAAATTCCAAAATAGTCAATAAATGAAAAGCATTAGTAGAGACTGAAAGGTTTCTAAAATGCCTTCAATAAATTTAAACAATTTTTAAATATCTGGAGCACTTTTCAAAATTTTGTTTGAATGATCTCCTCACAAGTAATTTGAATCCATTGCACCCTATTCTGAAAAGATATTCAAATGCTCAAACCACATTACATTTTATACAGGATATTAAAAAAAAATAAAAAATTCTGAAGTAACTTCCAAAACAATTAGGACTTCCCTGGTGGCTCAGACGGTAAAGCATCTTGCTTACAATGCAGGAGACCTGGGTTCGATCCCTGGGTCAGGAAGATCCTCTGGAGAAGGAAATGGCAACCCACTCCAGTACTCTTGCCTGGAAAATCCCATGGACAGAAGAGCATGGTGGGCTACAGTCCACGGAGTTGCAAAGAGTCAGACACGACTCCAAAACAATACCTGCAGACAAAAGTATCCACTATAGTGTAACTTTGAATTTAGGGTTGACAGACACTGACATAGCAAACTCTGCAAAATTCTTAAGGTCGAAGTCTATTTTCAGCAGCAGCAACAGCAGCAGGAGAGGGACTGATGACAGGGAAAATACAACTTGGCTGGCGTTCCTACTGCTACACCAAGGAGATACGTTGGTGAATCTGGAGCTTATTCTTGAGCAAACTCCCCTTAGGAGAAATACTTAGCCTAAGAGGTTCTAGGTTCATATTTTACTATACTTAGGACTTAACTCATCTCAGAAAAACCCATAAGGATCTCAGTTATTCATTTCACTTTGCCCCTGGAGATGGCAAACAGTGGGCAAAAAATTCCCAGTTGTTGATTAAAAAAAAAAACAAAACACTCCCAGGCAGCTAAATGGCTGCCTAGTTTGAATCAGATATTATTAAATGCATTCAGTTTTCCATGATTTTTTGCATGATTCTCCTGCTGTGGGGCATGTAATTGACAGACAACCTGAGGTGCTACACTCTGAAGCCATTGCAGCTACACTGAGACCACGCTTCCCCCAGGCTGCTCTCAGCAAATTACTGAGTATGATAAGGATACTAAAACAGTTTCAGTCCTACAAGAGGTGTGATTCCTCACTTGAGGGCCTTTGGCTTAAGGATTCCACCGTGGGCCTATCCAAACTTTCTCAGAAACATACTATAATCTGAGATTCTTTCTACACAACCCTTCCTTCTCCTTCATAGGGGTCAGACCTGTGTGATGGTCTTATAGGTTCACCGTCACCTCCTCTGACTCCATTCCCTTTTCCCTTATAGACACTTTCCCCAAATAAATCCAAAATGTATAATCCTGCCTTAGCACCTGCCTCTCAGAGGACACAAATTCACTGAGGACACACAAATTCACTCTAAAGACACAAATGGTACTGAGAGTGGCCAACAAAACAAACAACAACATTTAGAGTTAGGACTCAGTGCACAGTAGGCAAAGGAGATGGATGAGGTATAGATAGTCTCTGGCACAACAGCTAAAACTTTGACTGGTGATGACCTGGGCAAGGTTCAGTGGAGAGGAATGTGTAGGTCCAATGATCCATGCATATGATAGAGTTTACTGGTTATTATTAATATGTATTGATAGCCTGCAGAGAGATAATGAGAAACTGAAGACCAATGACAAGTAGTGAATGGTCAAATTTAACATAGGTAATCAAGAAACTGAACCGTTGATAGACTTGCAGAGCTCCAGAGGTATTTGAACCTCATTTAGACAGATCAATTTTGTTCAGATCAGAGCCCTGGTAATAAAAGTGTGGGATTCTGAGTAATGGTATAGAGACATTTGGATAAAGTCCTCTGAGGATATTGGCTTGAGAAAGCTGGCCTACCTTTCCAGAATGAGAGCAAGCATTTTCCCAATTCTGGAGGACATTTCAATTATATCTCCCCCAAATGGCAACAAATGCCCCACTCAGGAACTGTCCAAGATCAAGGTTATTATAAATGTTCAGTGAGAAAATGATCAGCATCAGTTATAAGTTCCACACGCTCCCCTCTTCAAGCCAGAGCTGATGGAAGGAGAGGCAGTCACCAGGCTGGCATCATGGATATCCATGGGAATGATGGGACCAGGGTATAAAAGCAAAATAGCACACAGTTTTACTGTGTGATTGTTTCCCTAATTTCAAACAATAATGCAGAATAATTAATATAAATCATCATATTTGTAGACAAAGCCATGTTATATACAAATATAACTAAGTAATGTTATACATAAAAGTAATAACAGGTTTATAAACAAATCAATGCAATTTTTATTAAGACAGAAGAGGAGAGCCATGAATAAGATGATTACATGTATAGAGAAATATGCCTTTACTCAGATTAAAAAAAGAAAGTTCTAAAAAATTGTCAACAAAGTAACATAAATATTTAGCATTTCTTGGAAGAGTTTGGACCTGTAGTCTGCATAATTCAAGTTATATAATTCAATGCAAATATGTTTCTTAAATTATTTAGACACCTGTTACTTGGTAAGCCTAACTGGAGAAAGACTAATATTGATATTTATCATTCAGGTTAAACTGTAGTGTAAAAAGAATGCTGGCCAAACTTAGATGGAACAATTCACTTTGAGTGTGTTCTTTTCTGGCTTCTAATTAAATGATGCATTTAAAAAGATGATGAATTCATACATCATAGTTGATGTTTCAAAAATAAGGCTGCTGTAGTTAAACAATAAAACTCTAAGTGGTAGTGGCTGGAGGAGACATTCAATATTTTATCACAGGAAATATAATTAAGTCAATGACATCTGTGCAATGGAAGAGATATTCTCAGTTTAGATTCATTTTGGAAGCTGTTCTCATCTTGCCAAGACTGAGGATCTATAAAGATCCTCCTACCATGTAGCTTAGTTTAGTCCAGTGGGAGGCTGAGCCTTATCATGAGCAGAAAGCAGAGACAGGAGCCCAGAAGCCAGCATTTGGTAGACAACATGCTTTGGAGGAGGGCAAGTCCACTTGGACAGTTTTAGAGGAGAAACTGTCCTCTAGAGTTTTAGAGGAGTTTTATACATAGCGTTACATGCGGGCTAAGTCACTTCAGTTGTGTCTAACTCTGATCCCATGGACTGTAGCCTGCCAGGGCTCTCTGTTCATGGGATTTTCCAGGCAAGAATACTGGAGTGGGTTGCCATTTCCTTCTCCAGAGGATCTTCCCAACCCAAGGACTGAACCCATGTCTTTTATGTCTCCTACATTAGCAGGCAGATTCTTTACCGCTAGGGTCAGTGCAAATGTAATTGCAGTTTCAGACCATGAATTGCTAATCATTATAACTAGGCTCAAACACATCTTTATTAATCAAAATAGGAAAAATTACAATGGAAAGAGTAACAATCAACATATTTTTGCCAACGAGAAATAAGTTGCTTCATTCCTGTAGCATAAAAATCCATGCTTTAGGATTCAGTGAGGTCTTAGAAAGCATTGTCTGCCTCCTGCTAGCTGTGGAAGCATTTTCCCTGCAAAAAGTCGTCAAGGTGCTTGAAGAAGCGGTAGTTGGTTGGTGAGAGGTCAGGTGAAAATGGAGGATGAGGTAAAACTTTGTAGCCCAATTTGTTCAACTTTTGAAGCGTTTGTTGTGTGATGTATAGTCTGGAGTTGTGGAGAAAAATTGGGCCCTTTCTGCTGACCAATGCTGGCTGCAGGCATTGCAGTTTTGGTGCATCTCTCAACTTGCTGAGCATACTTCTCAGATGCAGTAGTTTCCCCAGGATTCAGAAAGCTGTAGTGGATCAGACCAGCAGCAGACCACCAAACAGTTATCATGACCTTTTTCTGTTGTTCAAGTTTGCTTTTGGGAAGTGCTTTGGAGCTTCTTCTGAGTCCAACCACTGAGCTGGTCATCACCAATTGTCATAAAAAATCCACTTTTTGTCACATGTCACAATAGGATTGAGAAATGGTTCATTGTTTTAGCATAGAATAAGAGAAGACAACACTTCAAAATGACTTTTTTTTTTTTTTTGAGGTCTCTGTCAACCCATGAAGTACCCACTTACTGAGCTTTTTCACCTTTTCAATTTGCTTCAAATGCTGGGTTCTTTGGCAACTTCTCATATAGCTGTAAGAGGATCAGCTTCAATGATCTTCTCAATTGGTCCTTCTCAAATTTCCATGGCCAGCTGCTGTGCTCCTCATCCTTAGCCATTTGACCTTCGGAAAATCATATAGTCTATATAGTTCTCTTTCAATTTAAAATTTCATTTGAGTGATGGAGAGAATATTAATGAATTCTGTTGTTATTCAACCATTGAATTGTGTCCCTCCCAAATCCATATGTTGAACTCCTAACCTTCACTACTCAGAATGTGACATTATTTGGTGATAGGCTTTTTACAGAGATAATCAAGTTTAAATGAGTTCATAAGTATATGTCCTTAGTCCAAGATGATCACTGTCCTTATACAAAAGAGAAAATTTTAACAGAGACACACACAGGGGGAGAGTAAGTGAAGAAACTTAGGAAAAAGATGTCCATCTATAAGTCAGGAAGAGAGGCTTGGAACATATCCTTCCCTAACAGCCCTCCAAAACAACCATGCCAACACCTTTACTTTGGACCTCTAGTCTCCAGAACCATGAGGAAATAAGTTTCTGCTGTGTAAGTCATCTAGTTTGTGGTATTTTATCATGGAAATCCTGAGAGTACTGTTGGTAAAGAGAGAGCGCTATAAAATTTATCCCAGCCATGTGGTTGTCATCAAATTGTCCTACCTAATACTAGAGCAGAGATCAGTCATTCTTCTGTAAAAGGGAATACTTTAGGCTTTGTAGGCTATGTGCCACTTCTGCAGTATATTTTATTTTAATCTTTTAAAAGTGGAGTCTTATATCATAGGCAAGATTCTTAGGATCTTTTTCAATAAATTCTAAAATGCCATTCAGATGCATGTTACAAATATTATCAGTCTATTTCAATATTTTTTTTCAGTTATTTAAACAAAATATTATTTATCAATCAATCCTCAACTCTTTACCCACAAAAGTTCTGGTAAGGCCTTAATCTCTTTTTTTTCTATCTTTTATCAACTATGAAAATTTATTTTTGAAGAAATATTTCAATGTTATAGTTGAATTTTAAGTGATATTGCTGACCAAAAAAAATTCTTCTATGTTTAGAGTAACATTTATTGTGACAGTTTGATCCACCCTTCCCAAATACACATGATTTAACAAGCTTAGTATCAACATGCCAGTAGGTTTTGCCCTCAATTCAGAATTAGCTATTTTGATTCCTCAGTGATGCCAAAGTATACTTTAGGCAAAAAAAAAAAAAAAAAACCCTGTGATTAATATAGCCTATAAAAGACTTTACAGATCAAAGCTCCAGAACCACTTCAAAACTATATAGTCCAATAAGCATAAGCTAGGCAGTTTGTGTGCTAATAAAAAAACTGAATTTGTTTCTAAGTACTGAAATTATAATTGCAGCCTTGGTACTCAGTACTATTTTTTAGGAAATCAGTTATTAGGTTTATGAAGTGATAAATAGCACCTTCTACTGCTAAAGTGACAAATCCTTATTCTTTATAAATCTATCTGTAGGCATTTAAAAAAAAAAAACTGTCTTTCTGAATGCAAAAACATTCACATTTAATTCTAATCAAGGTTCAATTGTGAAGATGAAAATAGAAATTTATTGTTGGCCAGTGAGTAAACTAGCACACAATTTTTTAAATCAGCAGATATTTCCTCCTTTATCTGTGAACATCTTGTCTGATTTGCTTCCAATTACATTTTTTCTTCTTCTGTGAACAGCAAACATGTCATTTCTATCATTCTCCTGCTGGTGGCCTTCTGGAAGATGATTGAATTACCCAATCTTTGGAAGGAACAAGCTGTTTTATGTCTCGAGTGCCACGGATTTTGTAGATTCTCTTGCTCTGAGGTCTCTCTCAGGTTATTACAGATTTTAAGCTACTTTCACTGAGTAATGTTCTCCTGAAGGAAATGAAGGAATGAAGACTCTGGCTGCATGCAGTTCTCCCAGGCACAAAATCGCAATGACGAGCTTTTCCTACATCTTAATGAAAGATGGAAATTGTGAGAAATAATTCAGGGTTTCTCAAACTAGCTAAGAGACTATCTGCACCAAATTCCCCTCTGTTATTTGATAAACTACAGGCTTTAATTCTGACCCCAGATCTTCTGAATCAAGATCTCCAAAAGGTAGTCCCATGTGCTAGTATTCTGTTGCTTCTAACAAATTACCACAGTTTAGTGGTTTAAAACAAAACACACAAAAAATGAGGCTCTTATTATCACATATCATCACATAGTTTCTGAGGATCAGGAGAGGAGGCACAGTTTAGCTGAGTACTCTGCTCAGGGTCTCATGGGTTGAAATCAAAGCATCATTCAGACTATCTACCTTGCTAACGTTCAAGGTCCTCTACCAGCTTAAACCCTGTTGGAGGAGTTCAAATTCTTGAGATTCTGCCTATAGGACTGAGTCTCAGTTTATTAAGAGCTGTTGACTGGAGACCACTCCCAGTTTCTAGAGGCAGCCTGCAGTCGTGGCCTTCCCATAGGCAGTTCACAAGAGGGTTGTTTGCTTCCTCAAAGCCAAAAGGAGACCCTTTCTCAACAATCTGCTAAGATAGAGTCTAAATCCTAAGTATAGAGTCATAACTCTAAAACAAAGCTCCCAAGATTCCATAACCTAATCCCTAGTACTAGTGAATATGTTGAGATATCACTTCAATGATTATTATTCTATATAGCACATTTGATCTTAAGATAGGATGATTATTGACATGGACATGATTTAAATCCCACAAGCCCTGTTATAAACAGAGAGTTTTCTCTATCTAATGGTAGAAGAGGAGGCAAGAGAGATTGGAAGCACAAGAAGGGACTCCAACATGCCACTGGTAGAGATAAATGAGACCATGAGAAAGAACGACAGCAGTCCCCAGGAGCAAAGACCAAGTTCTGACTGATAGCAGGGAAATGGGGGCCTCAAAAACTGGATTCTGCCCACAGCACAAATGACCGTGGATGTGGATTCTTTCCCTATTCTTTGGTTAGAAGCAAATCGCAGGTTCTGTCTTTACTCAAAGAGAGGGGACTACTTCAGTGGGAGTAATTCTTAACCTGGAGCCTCCAAATAATAAATAAAATCTTGCTGACAAATTTTTTTTAGTCCAGTGAGACCTATTTTTTGGCTTCTGAACTCTCAGATTATAAGATGATAAATTTGTGTTGTTTTAAGTCACAAAGTTTGTAGTAATTTATTCCATCAGCAAAAGTAATTTAATATATCATTCTTGTCCCTTAAGATCTGAATAATTTTTTTCTGAGTCAAATTACAAATACTGTCTCTCTATTCTTGTAAAGCTTAGTTTATAACAATTGTATCATACTTCGTGCATGATGCTCTCAATTATCTAAATTCAAACTCTGCTTATCTCCAACTGTTAGCTACTCAAGGGCAGGAATAGTACTGTAAACAACTCTACATCTGGCCGTAACTAACACAAGGCCCTACTAGCCACTGGTGCTCCATATTTATTGAAAAAAAAATCATAGTTGACTATTTTACAACAGAAGACAATTTCCGTGATAAAACTTATGACAAAACAGTGTTAAAATTTGTCTCTAAAAGAGACAGATTCAAATTTTCTTTGATACGGCATTATTTAAACTTTTCCTAGAGGTCTATGCAAAAAGAATAACTGCAAACATGTCCTTAAAAAAATGAAGTCAATTCTATTAATTGCAAGTTTTTTTTTTTTTTTATGCCAGTCACTTGTGCTAAGAAAAAAATGCATTCTACTTACAGTAAAGATGAGGAATATATTCAAATAACTGAATCCCATAGATCTTAATCTAGTTTAAATTTGAATCCTCAATGGCTGTAGAGTTGCCATATCTTTTATAGGGTTCTCTGTTCTTTTGGTCACTGAAAGTGATCAGAACGTCCTTAAAGTTTTTTACAAACTAACACCGGTGCTCTTTTCTCCCCTTTATGTTAGTACTCTTTTGTATACTTTTGTGTCACTCTATTGCTCTCTAGTAGTGTTTTATAACATCTCTGCAGGCTGCTATTCTCTCCTTTGCAGCATTTGATCCTGAACACAAGCTTCTCAAGTGGTGCTAATAGCAAACAATCTGCCTGCCAATTCAGGAGATGTATGAACCACAGATTCAACCCCTGGGTCTGGAAGATCCCCTGGAGGAGGGCACAGCAACCCACTCCAGTATTCTTGCCTAGAGAATCCCATGAACAGAGGAGTCTGGTGGGCTACAGTCCATGGGGTCACAGAGTCAGACATGACGGAAGTGACTTAGCACAGAACGGCACATCCTGAACATTAGAGGCTGAAGCTCCCTTAATTTAACAAGCCAAATTAACACTCAGTTTTACTATTTGCCAGACAGCACAATTTTCAAGATTCAAGTATTAGAAAAATAAAACAGAATTTTTCATATGTCCTTAATTTCTTCATTGAAACTCCCTTAATCTATTTGTCTTGATGAAATATCACTTTCCTCTAAGGATATACTTCCCTTGATACTCTTTTGTGATAGTCAACCTTATGTGTCAACTTAACTGGGTCATAGGGAGCCAAGTTATTTGGTAAAATACTATATGGATTATGTCTGTGAGGGTGTATCTGAATAAGATTAATATTTGAATCAGTAGACTAGAGCAGATTGTCCTGCCCAATGTGAGTGGGCCTAATCTAATCCACTGAAGTTCTGAGCAGAACAACAAGGCTGATGAAAGAGAGTTTGTTCTTCATCTGACTATTGAGCTTAGACATCTGTCTCCTTCTGCACTTAGACTGGAATTTATGCTATTGACCCTGTTGCTTCTCAGATGTTTAGGTGCAAATAAATTGCACCATTGACTGTCCTGGTTCTCCAGCTTTCTGATTGCAGATCTTGTAATCTCTCAGCCTCCATAAAATTTTGAGTCAATTTCAAGAAAGAAAGAGAGAGAGAGAGAAAGAAGGAGAGAGGGGGAAAAAGGGAGTGAGAAAGAACCTTTTGGTTCTGTTCTTCTAGAAAACCTTGATTAATGCACCTTTCAATTAAAAGCTACACTCTCTTTGACACTCTACACACTTTAGAAAAATTGCCAAGAGAGTAGATCCTGAAAATTCTCATCTCAATGAAATAAAAGAAAAAAAAATTTTTTTTACTTACATGAGGTAATGAATGTTGATTAAACTTGTAGTGGCAATCATTTTTCAGCATATATAAGTTATTATGCTGTACCCCTTAAACTTACTCTGTGCTACATGTCAATTAGATCTCAATAAAAATGAAAGAAAAAAGTGGAGTTCATTTCCTTATGTTCTCTAGTACTACTCTCAGATCATTACTTCATCTTCATATTAAAAATTTCTGCATTTTTGGAATTATTGCCATTCTGTTGCAATATCCTCTCTTTCTTTTTCTCTCTTAAATATTGTCATTTCCCAAACTCCCCTTCCTCATAATAAGTAAATGGAGAAGTTAGGATTTTGTTCTCTGTTTTCCTCTGCACCCCAATATTATTAACATTCAGGTTCTTTCTTTCAACATTTCAGCATTCAATTTCTTGACTTTTTTACTGCCAGAGATTTTTTTTTTTCCCCTTGATTTTACTCCATCATTGTCCCTTTCTCTTGCTGACTACAAATTGGCACTTGTCATCTGCCTCTACAAGTATTAAATCACAAGCTGCTGTAACTGCTGACTTTCAACACACCTTGAAAAGATCTCAGGGTGGAGATCAAGAATGAGACACCCTGTGCTCTGGGGAAAACTGGCAGAACAGGCCTTCAGATAGATATTTTTAGAAGAGTTTATAAACCTAATTCTTGCATCTGCTTATATATAGAAAGACACTAACTCTGTCCCTCATGACTAACAGTAAACTTCATGAAACTAGCAGGATCCTTCTGTAGAAATGTGTGCTTGATTGCGTGTACCTCCCACTTCACCAAAATCACTTACACTGACATTGCCCCCTACTGCTTTGGAGCAATTTCCCAGAGTTATCTGAAATGCTATTTCCCACCTAGAGTCCTCATTTTGTCCCCCAGTGAAGTTTAACTCACAACTTTCACATTGTGCATTTTTTTTCAGTTGACACTCTCAACAGGCATCCCATAACTCTATGACATTAAGAAGTAAGCATCAGTGATCACACTCCCAGGTCTTCAGATCACATGGAGAGCTGTGGGTTTACAAGTTGATCAGGGTGGCTCTGTTTCCAGAAGCAGGACAGAAATTTAATTTGGGCAGCTCTGCTTCAAATATCTGTGACTCTTTAGGAATCAAATTAAATTAGATATATGACACTTCTCAAGACCTAAACTAATCATTGATATACAGATATTTCTGCTTACATGTCATTGGCCAATTCAAACACAACATTAATGGAGCACAAAAGTATATTCCATCCACAGTGTCAGAGGAGGTGAGAACAAATATTTGCTTGAACAATAATCCAAACCATTACATCTTTCACAGATAAACTTTTTGATGTGTCATCATATGGAAATATTCTAGTTTAAAAATAAAGGAAACGTTTTCTTGTAATCAAGACGTATTGTCCATCATACTAAGTCAAGTGCTTCCCAATGCATCTTTATATGTAGAAATCTCCAATACCCTAAAATCTCTAATATTTCACAAGTTATCATTTGTTTCATATTTTTATTTTTTAACTTAAATACTTTTAATATCAATTTTTTTGTTCTACAGTTTTTCCTTACCAGTAACAAGACAAGCCTCAACTTAGAATTTAAAAATTGCCTGATTTCTCCATATCTGTATCTAGGTTATTGATTGGGTAAGAGAAAAATCATGCAATGGTATAGGTTATGTCTCCTGTATATTCTAATTTTTCCTATATCCTCAACATTTCCAGGAATTCATATAATCTACAAGAGTAAGTTTTTTCTATGTTTTTCTCAAAGTCTGTGTCCTCTTAAAGTTTGTATATATGATTTACCAAAAAAATTAATCTTGTTGTCTATTTCTCCTGTGCTGCCCCACTCTTCATCGTCTTTATTCCAGTCTGAGAAGGTGGGAAGTTTTTTTATGAATTATTCAACATAGTGATAGGGCTGTTAGTAGGAATTGCATTTTTAAGTTGTTTAGCACATTAACCGATGTGATTAGTATTAATTTGCTTTTCTTTTCCACTGGAATCTTAAAATCTGAGATTTTGGATGTATATTTAAAGAAAAAGGACAAAGTAAACCATTTGTTTGTAATTTTGTTGAGGCCTTAGACTGTCTAGGCAAAAGGATCTAACTACAAGTCCATATCCTACATCAGTCAAGTTCTGCACTTGAATTTGAGAGTAGCATAATAGAGTTTTAAACAGTGATTTCTTTTACCTGAATTTATCAGCTATGAACTTTTTCCTTTAAGTATCTAGGGAATAATAAGTATCTATGAGAAAACAAAGTCAGATGATCCTATGTCTCAATTCTCTCTGTTTCTCTGTTTCTATCTTCTTCTCAAACAATTGCCTTTTATCAAAAGATGAACGTACCTTCTACTCCACAAAGTATAAGCTATCAAAATGACACTTTCAATTTCTCACCACAGCGTCTATGACTTTTCCTGAATGTCTACCCACTGTGGGCTCTACGCCTTTTTACTAGGGAAGACCTCCCTTACTACCCATCACTCCAACTTCCACATGCATAGAATTTAAGCCTTCACATAGTTTCTATCAGATTCTAAACGTCACTTTTTTCTTTTCTACAACAACATCAACCCCATAAATACTTCATAAATTACATTTTATGCTCAACTTCTATCCTTTTGCTCCCTTCCATTTAAAACTTTAAAATACATCTTCTACATTCATGTTTCTAATTCATCTACAACTACAAAATTTCAAGGACAGGTTTCTCTTACTACCACACTGCTGAAGTTATTTATTTCATGATCAGCAATGATTTCTTTTTTGCCAGGGAAACTTTGTAATGCTTATCTTCATGAATTCCTAGTAGCTTGGACACTGTCAACAACCTACAGTCTTGAAACTTTGTCTTCATGTGTCTTTGTGACACTCTGTTTTTCTCGTCCCCCTCCCCATTCTATTTCTAACCATATTACAATCACATTTATTGACGTTTCTTCCATTCATAACCCCAAGGTTGTGTTTCTTATCATCTCTTTTCTGACAATAGCCTCTCCCTGACATTGTGTTATGCACCTCCTCTTTAGCTAGTATCTATATTAACAAGTTGTTAGAAGAGAGACAATGCATCATTGTGGTTAAAATTACGTGATACTTGAGTTCAAATCAGAACTGCATCACTTGCAAACCGTGTAAACTCAGGAAAAACAATTTCAGTGTGTGTGTGTGTGTGTGTGTAATTTCAATAAACCTTAAACTTACCATTTGTGAAATGAGGCTAATAACTGCATACCTATTTCAAAACATTGTTGCATTAAATATATATCTCCATTGGAACCAGGTCTGCAACATTTAATTACTGGATAGGTGACATGTATTGTGATTAACTATTAGAGCTCTGTCTCCAGCTCAAATGTACTTTTAAGCTCAAGAGCTCAATATTCAAAGGATATTTACTAGAAACCTCCAAATGTAATTCCCCAGTCATTTTAAATTTAATATATCCAAAACTGCACTTTTCTTCTTCTTCACTAAACCTCTTTCATATCCCATAATATTATCTTCCTTAGTTATTTGTGCCATCGCCTACCTGTTTGATCAAGCCAGACCAAGACATTTTACTAGGTTTTTTCAGCTCCCACATCCAATCAGTCATATTTCTTGTCAACTTTTCAATATAAATTTTTTCCTAATCTATTTTTCAAAGTTTCATATTTCAAAAATATATCTTGAACTACTAGATATTCTAGGTATTTTCCTATGCATAGAAAATACATGACAAATAAAAATAGGACCCTATGGAACTTAGAGTCAAATGAAAAATAAAATTTAAATGATATTACAAATAAATGTAAACTTATATCTATATCTCTCTAATCGTCTAGTCTTGTTGAACTACCTAATTCAGGTCATCATTACCTCTTACCTTGACTATTTTCTATGGGTCCTTGTTCCTTTCAGTTTCTTCATACTTGCCCCATTTTTCAGTTCTTATCAGATGATCTGATTAGATTAAACTCAAATTTAAGTACATCATTCAACTGCTAAAACCCCTTCCCACTGTCCTTATGAAAATATTAAATTATTTAACAAGTGTTTACATGGTTCAATATAATCTCATTTTTATCACCTCCTTGGTCTCTCTCTCTCTCTATATATATATATATTTTTTTTTTTTAGATTACCTTCTTGGCCCATTTTTAAGCACTCTTCCACTCACACTATGGTCCAATTATAATAAAGTTATTTTAGTCCATGGAAAACACCACATCTCCCCTTGGCTAGTGGGCAGCTCACAAGCTGCACCGTGTCCCTGCAACTTCTTGCTCACACTCCTCCCATCACTGGCTACATTCCCTACATGCCCCATTCCAAACAGCTTCCCACAGCTATGCCTAATTCATTTTCATTCTTCAGGTTTCAAATTCAAGCCAATATTGGGTTATTTACTTTTTTGCTCATTAAAACTACATGATACTTTCTATTATAATAGAACTTAACACAGAAGCTTTTTAACTTACTATTTGGTTGTGTGTTTTCCTCACTAAAAAATCATAAGCAACTTGAGGGCAAAACCATCTTTGCTGTATATCCTGTCAGATTTTTGCACAGTGCATGGCACATATTATGCATTCAATATATACTTTGAGTATAAAATACTTTGGTATAAAATTAAAATAAATAATAAAGAAGGGAATATTCTGAAGCAGACGCAAACCAAACATTTTGATGGTACATTGAGAGGCCAGGCCTCTCCAGAGTTTGGAGCTAGCTGTATATGTTGGAAACAGAAAAAAAAAAAAAAAAAATGCCATAGCTGGCACACACTGGGTGCTCAATAAATATTTCTCAGGTGGAAAACTAGGAAAGAGCACTTAAAAGTGGTTAAAATCAAAAGGAAAAATTAAGGCTGATTCCAAAGCAAACAGGAAAACATTGAAGGATTTCAAGCAATGTCATGCTAGAAATAGATATTTGATAGCAATATTCATCACTGACTTGGTGCAGACATGTTCAAGATTTGTACCTTATATTTTGCATATATATTTCCATTTAATCTTTTGAACAGGTGAGAAATAGAGATGTATAAATTTTAAGTTTATATTTATGCAATCACAAAATTAGCATGATATAACAAAGGAATTCAAACTCAGAGTCCAAATTCTGAGTCCAAAGAATGTTACTTACCACAGGTGGGTTAGAGAAAGCATGTCAAGAGCCATTTCAGCAATCTAGATATGAAAAGCCAAAGGTCTATGTTAGGGTGATGACAATGAAAATGGAGAACTATAACAGGATAAAATTAAAAGTTTTAAGTGATGGGTTATAAACAATGAAGGTGGAAAATAAGTTTTTAAAATAACATGATGCTATTTTTCAGAAAGTAAAATCATTCTTAACAACTTTAAAATTGATCAGTTAATTTACATTTTTGGATGTTCAATATTTAATTTTATTTTTAAAGTATTAATACATAGTAATACTAAAATTCTTAATGAGGGGTTTTTTTGGTAAGATCTATTTGACTATCTAACATAATGCTTATATTGTCTCATAAAATAATATAGAATTTTACCTACCAGCAACTCAATATTTTTCTAATGTTATTGACCTAATTCAACTTTTTCATTCAGTCTTTTCAATACCAATGATTGTGGAGTAATGCATTTCTAGGACAGAGGCTTCAGAACAGAAGCCCCAGAGGCACAAAATGTATCTTTATCATTCAGAAACAGAATAATAGAGGGGCAGTATATTTAGAGGGCTTTTAACATCCTTAATCTACAAAAAGATAAAACTCAACTAAGAAGTTTTCTAATATTTTTCTTTCCTTGACTATTTTCCTAGATATGTCCTCTATAAAACAGACCCTTCTTTCATCAGCTCTAGAAAAACAATGTGGCAACCTTGCACTAGTTCTGATTCTCCAAGAAGTAAATGTCAGATTGGAATTAGACACACAAGAGGTTTGCATTGTAAATGTCCATGACAGAAAAGTTAGAGAGTTAGAGAAAGTAAGGAGAACTATAAGATTATGATGTGTGTCTGGTCTTTGGAAGTAAAAAGAGAAAGTGTTAGTGGCTCAGTCATGTCCAGTTCCTTGCAATCCCATGAACTGTAGCCCTCCAGGCTCCTCTGTCTATGGAATTCTCCTGACAAGAAATACTGGAGTGGATAGCTATTCCTTTCTCCCTGGGGTCTTCCCAACCCAGGGACCAACCCTGTGTCACCTGCATTGCAGGCAGATTCTTTACTGTCTGAGCCACTAGGGAAGCCCCTTCACAAGGACAGACAGGGAAGAAAGAAGGATTGTGAGGAAAGAGTCTCAGAATACAGCATAGTTCTAACAACATCTTGGCCAGACTGATGAGGAATTTTGGATCCAAAGTCATCACTCAGAAAAATCCCATATTTCATAGGACTGGGCCTGCCTTAGTGTCCATCCTGTTCTTAGTCATTAGCTGCAAGCATCCCATGGGAAGTATAGGCTCAGAGCAAACAGCACATAGCAAAACTTCTAATTTTGTCACTAAATTAAAGATCTTGTTCTACTCTTTTCTGGTTGTCATAGTCTCTAATGAGAAGCTTACAGAATTTTAAATTTTATTTCCTTCTATGCAATGTGTTAGGCTTCCCTGGTGGCTCAAACGGTAAATAATCCATCTGCAATGTGGAAGACCTGGAATTGATCCCTGGGTTGGGAGATCCCCTGGAGGAGGGCATGGTTGCTTGCCAGTACAAGGAATATAAAAGACATGCATTTGATCCCTGGGTTGGGAAGATCCCTTGGAGTAGAAAATGGCTCTGCTCTCCAGTGCTCTTGCCTGGAAAATTCGATGGGTAAAGAATCCTGTCAGGCTACAGTCCATGGAACCGCCAAGAGTCAGACACAACTGAGTGACCAAGCATACGTGGACCCCCCATGAAAGTATGAATTGATTTTCCAGCAGAAATGTTATAGACTAGAAGGATATGGCACAATACAACCAAAGTTCTAAAAGATACAAAGCTTATAGCCAAGAATACTTTATCCAGAAATTTTATCATTCAGAATTGAAGGAGAAATAAGTAGTTTCCCAAATAAGCAAAACTGAAAGAGCTTACCACCACTAAACAAATCATATAAGAAATGCTAAGGGATTTCTATAAGTATAAAAGAAAAAATCATAATTAGAACTAAAAAAAATATTTGAAAGGAAAATACTCACTAGTGAAAGCAAACATATAGTAAAGGTAGTGAATCAATCACCTACAAAGCTAGCATGATGAAGGTTAAAAGACAAAAGTAGTGAGATCAACTATAAGTACAATAGTTAAGGGACACACATTAAAAAAGATGTGAAATATGACATCAAAAGTAGAAAAGATGGGAACGAGGAGTAAAAATGTAGTGTTTTCAGAATGCATTTGAACTTGTGACTTTAACTTTTAAGTTCATTAACTTAAAATAGACTGCTGTATACATAGCTTATTATTACCCACCTCATGGTAACTACAAACCAAAAACCGATAGTAGATGCACAGAAAAATAAGGAGAAAGGAATCCATACATTACACTAAAGAAAATTATCAAACCACAAAGGAAGAGAGTACGAGAAGAAAAAAGGCATAGAGCATAAAATACAACCAGAGAACAATGAACAAAATTGCAACATGGGCTTTCCTGATGGCTCAGTGGGTAAATAATCTGCCTGCAATGCAAGAGACACCGGAGACACAGATTTCAATCCTTGGGTCAGAAAGAACCCCTGGAGTACAAAATGGGAACCCACTCCAGCATTCTTGCCTGGAAAATTCTATGAACAGAGGAGCCTGGTAGGCTATAGTTCATAGGGTCACAAAGAGTTGGACATGACTGAGCACACACCCATACATATACACGCTGTGTAAGTTTAAGGTGCACTGTTGCTGCTGCTAAGTTGCTTCAGTCGTGTCCAACTCTGTGCCACCCTAGAGACGGCAGCCCACCAGGCTCTCCCGTCCCTGGAATTCTCCAGGCAAGAACACTGGAGTGGCTTGCCATTTCCTTCTCCAATACATGAAAGTGAAAAGTCAAAGTGAAGTCCCTCAGTCATGTTGACTCTTAGCAACCGCATGGACTGCAGCCTACCAGCATAATGATTTTACTTACATAAATCATGAAGTGACTATCACCATAAATTTAGTGAATATCCATCATCTCATATAGATATAAAAGAAAAATATTTTCCTTATAATGATAATTCTTAGGGTTTATTATCAACATCTTTCATAGACAATATTTAGCAGTGTTACTATTATATTAATCATGAACACTACATCCCTAGTAATTATTTATAGTGGAAGTTTGTATCTTTTGACAACCTTCATCATCATGCAAAGATATTACTTTATTATTTGCTCTATTTCCCACACTGTACTTCATTTATTTCTCAATTCTTAATTTCCCTCAATTATTTCACTGATCCTCCCAGCCCCCTCCCCTCTAACAATCACCTGTTTATTCTCTTATCTATTTTGTTTTGTATTGTTATTATTATTCATTTGTTTTGTTACTTATAAGTAAAATCACAATCTATAGCATCATAATACATGGAGTCCAAAATCGAACACATCAGTCCAAGTGTGATCATACCAGTAAAAATAATGGAGAATTACCATGTCTTTCACACACTAGCTACTACACATTTCTATCAGAGCTTCCCCAAATGGGCTACCTTTTTTAAAATTTCCACATGTAATCATATTAGGAAATAAATCTAGCTGAGTTTGTCACTTGACAACTTTACATTGAGCTGCAAACTTTTAAATCTATATGTTTTTGTCAATAAATCATATTTATTTGTCATATGAAGTTGTTAAACAGATGGCAAATAAATATTGCCTATAGCTTGGTAGTTATAATCAGAACTAATAGTCCCCTTTTCTAATAAAGAGAGGCTTGGATTATTTGAGTATCTCCTATACTAGTCTCTGTGCTAAATGTCTTCATAATTATTTAATTATCACTTCAGCATGTCACAATTGGCGCAATTATTACCATTTTAAAAGAACAGATGAAGATCAAACAGAAATTGAGTTGAATGCATTAAAAGTAGTGTGTAGAGAACAAAAATGAATTTAGGTCTGTGTGGCTACAAAAAGCATGCTTCTTCTATTGTTACACAAACAAATACAAAGATTTGAAATTAGGGCATAATGAATCTTAATATTAAATTTTCTGGATGTTCTACAGCCAAATATAACCATACTTTTATTGCAAGATAGTTAAACTAAATACCTAAATATCTTATACAAACCCGCAATGGAATTACCAGCTGAATTCTATTGACAGAGATGGATGGGATCATACGATTAACTGTTTAACAGGGGGTATGAAGAAACTTACTGTAAAACCTATTAATTATGAAAAGGTGAAAGAGGTCCAACAGGGACAGGATGAAAATCCTGCAGTCTTCCAAAGGATATTAGAGGAGGTTTTTAGGAAGTATACAAATGTGGATCTCTCCTCCCCTGAGGGATGGGTCCTTTTGACTATGCATTTAATAGCTCAGTCTGCCCCAGACATCAGGCACAAAATTCAGAAAGCAACTGCTGGTCCTCAAACTCCAATGCATGATTTACTCCAATTGGCTTATTCAGTTTTCAATAATAAGGATATGGCTGAAAAGACTGAACGCATCCAGAGAAATATGCAAGAGACCCAAATGATTGCAATGGCTCTGTCTGCTCAAAGAGCACCAACTAGGAGGCTGCCTTTTCTGGGCCAATCTATCTGGTCCTGGCAGACCACAAGGCCCATGGGTACCCATACAAGACTGGTGTATCATGTGTAGACAAAAGGCACCCTGGGGGAAGGACTGTGGTCAATGTGTCTTTTGCAAGCAGCCAGGGCATTGTCAGAGTGAATGCCCCAGATGCCGGAGAGCAACGGTGGCCCCTCAGACATTGATGGTTTTGCAATCAGAAAACTAACGGGACCCGAGGCTGAAAGTGGCTCTGCCTAGAGATACTGTCTACATAACTAATGTTCAGCCTTGGGTGATCATTGATGTGGCTGGCCACTTATAGACACTGGTGCAACCTTCTCAGTCTTAACCCAAAGGATTGGAAACCTTAACAATCATAAGGAATATGTAATGGGTTTGTCAGGGAAGAAACAGGGACACACTTTCCTAGAGCCCATTTTGTGCAATGCTAGTGGTCAGTTGTTTTTACATTCATTTCTATTTGTGCCTCATTGCCCCATCCCTTTAATTGGAAGAGATTTATTAACTAAGTTATGGGCCACTCTGTTTCTGGAAGAGCAAAGGAACCACCCTCATCGCCAAATGATTTTAACAGAAAACAGAAAGAGACAGATTGAATCTAAAATTGAAATAGAAGACATAATAGGCCCTGGAATGTAGAATATCAAGGTTCCAGATCTGGCCAAAGAGGTCCAGCCAGTGGTTACTATACAAGAGCCTCAAGAAATGACTGTTCACTGTAGAGGACATCAGTCTCAGATTCCCAGGTCTGAAATTGGAAAAGAAAATCACCGAGCTGACCAAGAAACAAAGAAAGCAGATTACATACCAACAGATAAAACACAGGCAGTTTTAAAAGCCCTAGGCTTGATAGAGGAAATGCCACAACTTTGCTATACCAAGAAAGAAAACTGGGCTAAACATAAGGGGTTAATAAGTCTAAGGGGATGGTATATGTTAGATGAAAAGATTATGATTCCACAGGTTCAGCAATGGAAGGTAATCAAGGCTTTATATGAAACTTGGAGAAGGAAATGGCAACCCACTCCAATATTCTTGCCTGGAGAATTCCATGGAGAAAGGAGCCTAGTGGGCTCCAGTCCATGGGGTCACAAAGAGTAGGATACTACTGAGTGACTAATACACTTTCTATCAGAATGCATTGCTCTTCCCACTTCATACAATTTCAGCCTAGATCAACCTCTTTATTTAGATGCCCATCACACACACACACACACACACACACACACACACACATCTAAAGCAAGCTTTTGTATGTAACTAGTTTTAATTAAACTAAGAGAAAATATGATTTACATGTTATCAAGAAAATAAAATTTAAATTGAATATAAGTATGCATGTTCTCTGGAGAAATAGGGAAAATTTTGGACACTGAGTATTCAATAATGCCAAGGAATTATGCTTTGCTGCAAATTTGATAATAAAATTGTGGTTATTATATATATCAAGAGACCTTATCAACCTAGACCAACCTTTTTGTTTAGACATCCATCACATGCATGCACGCACACTCGCACACACACACACACATCTTAAGCAAGCTTTTGTATGTAACTAGTTTCAATTAAACCAAGAAAAAATATAATTTACATATTATCAAGGCAACCGATTTTAAATTGAATATGAGCTTCCCTGGTGTCTCAGATGCTAAAGAATCTGCCTTCAATGCAGAAGACCCAGATTTGACCCCTGGGATGGGAAGATTCCCGTGAAGAAGGGAATGGCTACCCACTCTAGTATTCTTGCTTGGGAAATCCCATGGACAGAGGATCCTGGTGGGCTACAGTCCATGGGGTCACAAAGACTCGGATACCACTGAATGACTAACACTTTCACTTTTTCATAAGTATCTGTGTTCTCTTAAGAAAGAGGGAAGATTTGCACACTGACTATTTGATAATGCCCAGGAATTATGTTTTGTTGCAAATGAGATAATTGTGATTATTATATATATCAAGAGACCTTATCTTATAGACATATATGCTGATGAATATAGAATAAATGATATACTGGGATTTGGTTTAAAATGGTCCAACTGAGGGGACAGAGAATGAGTGAGTGCATAGACAAAACATGTGTTGTTAATTGTTGGTGCTAGGAGATGAGTACATGGGGGAGTGTATCATACTATGTTTTCTTCTTTGTTATGTTTGAAAATTTGTCTACCAAAAGTTCTTAAATAAATAACTTTCTTTAAAATTTAATGAATTAAAAAAGATACCTCAAGCATTCCCTGTCTTTGAAGTCCAGTTCCTCATGTTTCTTGACCCTTATCTTTCTTTTTCTCTTTGCTGCTACTTCCTTCTCTCTTTTTCTCTCAGTAACAACAAAAACACACAAATGCTTACATTTTATCATGAAGAACCATATATTTATTCCAGTTCTCAGCTCAGACCTTCATTTAAACATCCAAAGACTGAGGTCAAGTACTGTAAACAGGAGCTAACATTTAGGACTGACTGTGTGCCAGACTATTCTAAATACTTTACATACATCACGTCATTCAATCTTCACCATTCTCCTATGATAATGTGACTATTACAATACTCCCTATTACTGTTGAGGAAGCTCTGACACAAGAGATTAAAGAACTTGTCAGAACCACAAGTAGAAGTAGTGGAGCAGCCAGAAGTAGTGGAACTGGGATTTGAACCCAGGCAATATGGGCTTCCCTGGTGGCCCAGTGGTAAAGAAACTGCTTGCAGCACAGGAGAAGTGGGTTTGATCCCTGGGTTGAGAAGAACCCCTGGAGAAGGAAATGGAAACCCACGTCAGTATTTTTGCCTGGCAAAACTCATGGATAGAGGGGCCTGGCAGGCTACAGTCCATGGGGTTGCAAAGAGTCAACACCATTTAGTGACTAAGCCACCACCACCACAGTGATTCCAATCAACCATCATGCAACACTATCACTGTATTTGGAAGACTGTAGATAGGCAATTAATTCCAAGAGAAAGTCCACGTGGGGTGAAAATAGGGAGGATTTAGTTTTGTCTATCTAGTTATATACTCACTTTGTTGATAGCTAGTAATACATTACCTAGAAACACCATTCAGATTCAGTATCACTTATATTCTAGAAGTGAAGTCTCTCAGTCGTGTCCAATTCTTTGTGACCCCATGGACACCAGGCTCCTCTGTCCATGGGATTTTCTAGGCAAGAGTACTGGAGTGGGTTGCCATTCCCTTCTCCAGGAGATCGTCCCAATCCAGGGATTGAACCCGGGTCTCCCACATTGTAGGCAGACGCTTTACCGTCTGAGCCACCAGGGAAGTCCCAACTTATATCCTAACAGATAGTCTAAACTTGTTTCTAAAAGCTCCTTTCAGCATTTTCATCTCATATAGTTCAAAACTCTCAAGTTTACACTGCATCATATTCTTATTTTACATATTATATTAGGATAATTCATGAGTGAGGAGAACTATTTACCAGAATAGACAGGCTTTCAACCTCCATTACCTTCAGAACTACTGAAGGCAAGCCAGTCCCTTAGGTTATACTATTACATTGCAATGCTAATTAGTTTATAATAAATGTAATAAACTTTCACAAATGTGAAGTGCATGGAGCCATGTTTCATTGAATCAGTTATGCTGTCTGAGCATTGATAACTCAATTCATAGTTGATTATGTACTTCAGCTTTTAATTTGTCTATTTTGAAAATGTTTACATGTCCTCATAATTTTAATAAGTAATTATAGTGCTTTTTTGGTATTTTATGTAACATTCATTATATGCAGCCATTATAAGGACTACATAAGGTCAGAGACAGAGCTATAATATATAGCTTAGAAAAGATTTATCTAGGTGATAAAGTGATTTGTATATGTTTCAGTTTTAGAGTTTCTGGTATCAGTGTCTCAGAGAAATGAAGTGGAAGACAGATGATTAGTTGATATTTCCAGGAGATTTTTTTTTACTGTAGAAAATGTTGCAAGTGTTCTTTGCAAAGTCATTTTTCCCCCATAGTTACGAATGAAACAATTCAAAAATGTGTGCAATAATTCTTACTCCATTCTTCACCACCTATTTGATTACTAATATCAACTCTGATTTAAATTATGGCCAAAATATTGACATTACTCCAAAGAGACCAGTTATCCCTTATAAGATCAGGTCAGTTCAGTTCAGTCACTCAGTTGTGTCTGACTCTTTGCAACCTCATGAACTGCAGCACGCCAGGCCTCCCTATCCATCACCAACTTCTAGACTCTACCCAAACCCATGCCCACTGAGTTGGTGATGCCATCCAACTATCTCATCCTCTGTTGTCCCCTTCTCCTCCTGCCTTCAATCTTTCCCAACATCAGGGTCTTTTCAAATGAGTCAGCTCTTTGCATCAGGTGGCCAAAGTATAGGAGTTTCAGCTTCAACATCAGTCCTTCCAATGAACACCCAGGACTGGTCTCCTTTAGGATGGACTGGTTGGATCTCCTTGCAGTCCAAGGGACTCTCAAGAGTCTTCTCCAACACCACAGTTCAAAAGCATCAATTCTTTGGCTATCGACTATTATTTTATTTATTTTTTCCCTGCTTTTTTTCTGCTATTACTGAACAATTGCTTGTCAAAATAAATTCTTAGCTTATTCAACTCTGAAAATTTTCTCTAATTTTTCCTCTACCCTCTTTCTTTGATTCTTTTATTACAATTTTTCCTCCTGATGTGCACATGTTGTGTATCTTAAAGTTGAAAATTTGACTTTTATTTTCCAGCTTTCCACTTACTTACCCAAAATGACATGTGGATGATTTTAGCAGTCATCTCTTTCTGTTTGACTTCAGTATCTAAGTTCTCATGTTTTTGGAGAAGGCAATGGCACCCCACTCTAGTATTCTTGCCTGGAAAATCCCATGGATGGAGGAGCCTAGTAGGAGTCATTTATTATTACCCGCCCATAGGTAATTCCCTCTTAGATATCATGTCACTAGCAGAAACTTAGTTGAGAACTATTTTAAAGTAAATTTTTTACTAAAGTACAATATACATACCTAAACAAACAAACAAACCATAACTGCATGGCTTAATGGACTTCTATAATGGGAGTCTGAGGATCTGTGGAGCACACATGTGAAGAAATAGTATATCAGTAACATCAATGAACCCCTGTAGTTCTCACTATTAGTTGTTATTCCTTTAAAAATAATCACTAACTTGGCTTCTAACAAGGTAGAATAACTTTGCCTTTATTTGTACTTGATTTAAATAGAATTGTAAAGTACATACTCTTGTGTGATGGTCCCCTTTCACTCACCTTATGTTTAAGATATCCACTATGCTGTTGAGTATAGTTGCAATTTGTTCATATTCACTACTAAGTAGCATCCCATTGAATTAATATACAAACTTTTAAAATCTATTTTTTAAAGGAGATATTATTTTTGTTGTTTTTTTTGTTTTTATTATTATTATTATTTACTTTACAATATTGTACTGGTTTTGCCATACATCAACATGCATCCACCATGGGTGTACACGTGTTCCCCATCCTGAATCCCCCTCCCACCTCCCTCCCCATACCATCCCTCTGGGTCATCCCAGTGCACCAGTCCCAAGCTTCCTGTATCCTGCATTGAACCTGGACTGGAGACTCATTTCTTATATGATATTATACATGTTTTAATGCCATTCTCCCATGGTAGGTGGATGCCTTGGACAGTTTCCAGATTGGGACTACTATGGATACTGCTGATATAAAGATTAGTATATATGTCTGTGAAGCATAAAACACTTCTGTCATTTCACTGCACCTAATAGTAGCCCTGGGATTTCTTTGGAGGGAATGATGCTAAAGCTGAAACTCCAGTACTTTGGCCACCTCATGCGAAGAGTTGACTCATTGGAAAAGACTCTGATGCTGGGAGGGATCGGGGGCAAGAGGAGAAGGGGACGACAAAGGATGAGATGGCTGGATGGCATCACTGACTCGATGGACATGAGTCTCAGTGAACTCCGGGAGTTGGTGATGGACAGGGAGGCCTGGCAATTCATGGGGTCGCAAAGAATCGGACATGACTGAGCAACTGATCTGATCTGATCTGAATAGTAGATGTACTTGGTCATGGAGGATATATATATTCCATTTTAATAAATATTACCAAATACTGCTCCACAATGGTTGAACCAATTTACAGTTTGATCCAATGTGTGTATTATATTTGTAGAGCTAACATTTTTGAAATACTTTTCCACTCCTCCATTGCAATCAATAGCACCAAAATTCTGAAATCACAAGCAGCTAGTTGGGATTTTGGTGTTCTCACAGAAGATGAGTACACATCCTTCTATTCCACCATCAAGGTCTTTAGACAGTTAGATGTTTTTAGAAACAGATTTTATGATCTCATGGAAAGTCAAAATTTTTTAATTCCTTTATGTGTATGTCCTCTATGAGTTATTCAGCAAACATTTTTCATCTTTTATCAGATCCCTCAAATAGTTGGCATGATTACTACAAAAGTTACACAAAAGTATTGATATTATGGGGAAAGAGAACATACTAACCTAGATCAGTACTCCTGGTGCTGAACTATAAACTATGAGTGTCTGTGAAACTGGAGAAAATATGATTAACAACCTGTGTTTTATGGTAATTTGACATTGCTACAATGCCCCAGAAAGTTTTAATTATTCTGATAAAGAATTTATATTCAATTTTATAAAACTGTTGCTCACAATGGATTAAAAGGAGGAAAGGAAAACTGGCCTGGTCTTCTCTCCAGACAGTTTAAGAAGAACGAGCCTAGAGAGTAAAGTTGAAGCTAGATTGTAAAGGGGATTGAATGACATGCTAGATTATTTAAACTTTATCCTATATTAAGGTCTTTGAAATCAGAATAGCCAAATGCACATGATGGAGAATTTTGGCAGCAATACGAAGTGATGTCAAAGGAAAGATATAATGGTGGCATAAAAACCTGTTAGAAACTGATTCAGTGATTTGGGTAAGTAATAATGAAAACTTGGGGAATGCAGATAGAGAAAAGCAGATCTGGAAATAATTTTAGAGGTAGAATTTACTGAACTTGACAAATACATTGGAAGGCAGGGATGATGTGAAGGTGGAAGTGTTAAATATAACATTTCCATATTAAAAGATAGTTAGCAGAAGATACATAAGGAAGAAAAATGTTTGATTTAAAACATTTCAAGTTTGAGTTGATTGTGGAATTTGAAGGTAAAAAAACAGAAATACATCTCTAGAGTTGAGAAATGGCATCTGGATGCAGAGAGTGAAGCAGAAGACCTCAGGGTGTATATAACAATTAAATTCCTGGGTGCAAATGAGACTGCTTCCAGGTGAGGTGTATATTGTGAAAAAAACTGATCTGAGTGTAAAACTCTCCTTCCACATTCACTGAAAAGATAGGCACTGCTCAAGAGTGCCAACATTAACAAGTGAGCTGAAGGAGAATACTTAACAAAACAGGTGAAGAATTAAAAAAAAAATCCAAGTTAAAGAAATAGTGGAGGTGGGGTGTCGGGGGAGAGATTTTGCAAGAAGAGAATGGTCTATGGGAATGTGAATGCAGTGAAGGTAATTACTCTTTTAAGAAGCACACTGTAGTAAAAGAAAGAGTTTAGATAGTAGCTTAAGTAGAAAAAAAAAAAAAAAGAAAACATCTTCTTGTGGATGAATACAGTTGAAATTGAAGCAAATCTGTAAACTTAGGAGAAGAAGCCAGTGGAGATGAACAGCAAGAAAGTATGAGTTCCAATACCAATTTTTTAATACATTTCCACAGGAGCCTTCCCGATAGAGATTGCTTCTTATTCATATATTACTATGCTCTAGTCCAGGCCTCTTAATACCTACTTGTTATCTTTTTTTTTTTAAACATGTAACTCGTGACTTCTTTATTTAAAATAATGGATGATTTATGACATACCAGTTACTGCATGTTCTCAACTCAAATTCCTAAAGTCTAGTGGTAGCAATTCACTTCTCTGCTCAAAGATTCTTTAGCCTCCTGTTAAACTCTGCTCCCAAAACAAACTTTTCACTTGGTTCCAAAACAACCTAATATTTCAATCATTGAAATGTATCCTGCATGGGTCCTTCCATGCTATTTTGCCATCTCAATGTGTTCTTGACCTTTTTTTAATCAATATCTATATTATTTTATAGACTTCATTTTTTAGATTGATTTTATATGTACAGAAAAACTGAGTGCAAAATGCATAGGGTTTCCATATACACCCTCAACACCCTACATACAGTTTCTCCTGTAATAAACATCTTACGTTAGCCTGGTACACTTTTTGCAATTGGTGATCCAATATTGACATATTATTATTAATTAAAGTTCATGGCTTTGCATTGTAGTTTGCTCTTTGTCTTGTATACTCAAAGTTTTGTGACATGTATACACAGTTATAGTATCTTGCAGAATAATAGCACTGTCCTTAACATCTGTGCTCCACCTATTAATCCCTTCCTCCGTCCCCCTGAACTCTTGAAAATCACCAAGGTTTATACAGTTTCCATAGTTATGCCTTTTTCATGATGTCATATATCAGAAGTCACACAATATGTAGCCTTTTCAGATTGGCTTCCTTAACTTATTAATATGCACTGAAGGTTTCTCAATGTCTGTTTAAAACATAAGGCTTAAGCTATCAACATGGGCTTGATTACTCTTTCTTTTAGCAATGAACACCATTTCATTGTCTGGGTGTACCACACTACACTTATCCACTCACCTATTGAAATACATTTTGGTTTTGTTTCCAAATTTTGGCAATTATGAATAAAGCTGCTTTAAACATTTGTGTGAAAGATTTTGTGTGTAGTTTTTCCAACTCATCTGGGTAAAGTACAGTTCAGTTCAGTTCAGTTCAGTCGCTCAGTTGTGTCCGACTCTTTGCGACCCCATGAATCGCAGCACGCCAGGCCTCCCTGTCCATCACCAACTCCCGGAGTTCATTCAAACTCACATCCATCGAGTCGGTGATGCCATCCAGCCATCACATCCTCTGTCGTCCCATTCTCCTCTTGTCCCCAATCCCTCCAATCATCAGGGTCTTTTCCAATGAGTCAACTCTTCGCATGAGGTGGCCAAAGTCCTGGAGTTTCAGCTTTAGCATCATTCCTTCCAAAGAACACCCAGGACTGATCTCCTTTAGAATGGACTGATTGAATCTCCTTGCAGTCGAAGGGACTCTCAAGAGTCTTCTCCAATGAAGTATCACAATTGCTGGATAATGTGCAATGGTATATTTAGCTAGTAAGAAACTGCAAAACTGTCTTCTAAGGTGGCTATATCATTTTTGTATTCCAGTAAGCAATGAATGAAAGTTCCTATTCTCATTCTCAGCAACATTTGGTGTGTCAGTGTTTTGGAATTTGGTCATTCTAGTAGGTTTGTAGTGGTATCTCATTATTCTTTTAATATGCATTTCCCTGATGACATGTGATGCTGAGCACATTTTAACATGTTTATTTGGCATCTATATATATCCAAGGTAAGGAGCAATGGCTGCGCTTTGCTGGCGCAGCCATGAAGAGATACCCCATGACCAAGGTAAAAGAAACCCAAGTAAGACGGTAGGTGTTACAAGAGGGCATCAGAAGGCAAACACACTGAAACCATACTCACAGAAAACTAGTCAATCTAATCACACTAGGACCACAGCCTTGTCTAACTCAATGAAACTAAGCCATGCCCGTGGGGCAACCCAAGATGGGCGGGTCATGTTGGAGAGATCTGACAGAATGTGGTCCACTGGAGAAGGGAATGGCAAACCACTTCAGTATTCTTGCCTTGAGAACCCCATGAACAGTATGAAAAGGCAAAATGATAGGATACTGAAAGAGAAACTCCCCAGGTCAGTAGGTGCCCAATATGCTACTGGAGATTAGTGGAGAAATAACTTCAGAAAGAATGAAGGGATGGAGCCAAAGCAAAAAGAATACCCAGCTGTAGATGTGACTGGTGATAGAAGCAGGTCTGATGCTGTAAAGAGCAATATTGCATAGGAACCTGAAGTGTCAGGTCCATGAATCAAGGCAAACTGGAAGTGGTCAAACAGGAGATGGCAAGAGTGAATGTTGACATTCTAGGAATCAGCGAACTGAAATGGACTGGAATGGGTGAATTTAACTCAGATGACCATTATATCTACTACTGCGGGCAAGAATCCCTCAGAAGAAACGGAGTGGCCATCATAGTCAACAAAAGAGTCTAAAATGCAGTACTTGGATGCAATCTCAAAAATGACAGAATGATCACTGTTCATTTCCAAGGCAAACCATTCAGTATCACAGTAATCCAAATCTATGCTCCAACCAGTAAAGCTGAAGAAGCTGAAGTTGAACGGTTCTATGAAGACCTACAAGACCTTTTAGAACTAACACCCAAAAAAGATGTCCTTTTCATTATAGGGAACTGGAATGCAAAAGTAGGAAGTCAAGAAACACCTGGAGTAACAGGCAAATTTGGCCTTGGAATACGGAATGAGGCAGGGCAAAGACTAATAGAGTTTTGCCAAGAAAATGCACTTGTCATAACAAACACTCTCTTCCAACAACACAAGAGAAGACTCCAAACATGGACATCACCAGATGGTCAACACCGAAATCAGATTGATTATATTCTTTGCAGCCAAAGATGGAGAAGCTCTATACAGTCAGCAAGAACAAGACCAGGAGCTGACTGTGGCTCAGACCATGAACTCTTTATTGCCAAATTCAGACTTAATTGAAGAAAGTAGGAAAAACCACTAGACCATTCAGATATGACCTAAATCAAATCCCTTATGATTATACAGTGGAAGTGAGAAATAGATTGAAGGGCCCAGATCTGATAGATAGAGTGCCTGATGAACTATGGAATGAGGTTTGTGACACTGTACACGAGACAGGCATCAAGACCATCCCCATGGAAAAGAAATGCAAAAAAGGCAAAATGGCTCTCTGGGGAGGCCTTACAAATAGCTGTGAAAAGAAGAGAAGCGAAAAGTAAAGGAGAAAAGGAAAGATATAAATATCTGAATGCAGAGTTCCAAAGAATAGCAAGAAGAGATAAGAAAGCCTTCTTCAGCGATCATTGCAAAGAAATAGAGGGAAACAACAGAATGGGAAAGACTAGGGATCTCTTCAAGAAAATCAGAGATACCAAAGGAACATTTCATGCAAAGATGGGCTCAATAAATGACAGAAATGGTATGGACCTAACAGAAGCAGAAGATATTAAGAAGAGATGGCAAGAATATACAGAAGAACTGTACAAAAAAGATCTTCATGACCCAGATAATCACGATGGTGTGATCACTGACCTAGAGCCAGACATCCTGCAATGTGAATTCAATTGGGCCTTAGAAAGCATCACTACAAACAAAGCTAGTGGAGGTGATGGAATTCCAGTTGAGCTATTCCAAATCCTGAAAGATGATGCTGTGAAAGTGCTGCACTCAATATGCCAGCAAATTTGGAAAACTCAGCAGTGGCCACAGGACTGGAAAAGGGCAGTTTTCATTCCTATCACAAAAAAAGGCAATGCCAAAGAATGCTCAAACTACCGCACAATTGCACTCATCCTACACGCTAGTAAAGTAATGCTCAAAATTCTCCAAGCCAGGCTTCAGCAATATGTGAACCGTGAACTTCCTCATGTTCAAGCTGGTTTTAGAAAAGGCAGAGGAACCAGAGATCAAATTGCCAACATCTGCTGGATCATGGAAAAATCAAGAGAGTTCCAGAAAAACATCTATTTCTGCTTTCTTAACTATGCCAAAGCCTTGACTGCGTGGATCACAATAAACTGTGGAAAATTCTGAAAGAGATGGGAATACCAGACCACCTGACCTGACTCTTGAGAAATTTGTATGCAGGTCAGGATGCAACAGTTAGAACTGAACATGGAACAACAGACTGGTTCCAAATAGGAAAAGGAGTAAGTCAAGGCTGTATATTGTCACCCTGCTTATTTAACTTCTATGCAGAGTACATCATGAGAAACGCTGGACTGGAAGAAACACAAGCTGGAATCAAGATTGCTGAGAAATATCAATAACCTCAGATATGCAGATGACACCACCCTTATGGCAGAAAGTCAAGAGGAACTCAAAAGCCTCTTGATGAAAGTGAAAGTGGAGAGTGAAAAAGTTGGCTTAAAGCTCAACATTCAGAAAACGAAGATCATGGCATCTGGTCCCATCACTTCATGGGAAATAGATGGGGAAACAGTGGAAACAGTGTCAGACTTTATTTTTCTGGTCTCCAAAATCACTGCAGATGGTGACTGCAGCCATGAAATTAAAAGACGCTTACTCCTTGGAAGAAAAGTTATGACCAACCTAGATAGCATATTCAAAAGCAGAGATATTACTTTGCCAACAAAGGTTCGTCTAGTCAAGGCTATGGTTTTCCAGTGGTCATGTATGGAGGTGAGAGTTGGATTGTGAAGAAGGCTGAGCGCCAAAGAGTTGATGCTTTTGAACTGTGGTGTTGGAGAAGACTCTTGAGAGTCCCTTGGACTGCAAGGAGATCCAACCAGTCCATTCTGAAGGAGATCAGCCCTGGGATTTCTTTGGAAGGAATGATGCTAAAGCTGAAACTCCAGGACTTTGGCCACCTCATGTGAAGAGTTGACTCTTTGGAAAAGACCCTGATGCTGGGAGGGACTGGGGACAAGAGGAGAAGGGGACGACAGAGGATGAGATGGCTGGATGGCATCAGTGACTCGATGGACTGAGCCTCAGTGAACTCTGGGAGTTGGTGATAGACAGGGAGGCCTGGCATGCTGCAATCCATGGGGTCGCAAAGAGTCGGACACGACTGAGTGACTGATCTGATCTGATATATCTTCTTTGGTGAGGTGTCTGCGGAAATCTTTGCCCATCTATAAATTGGGTCATTTGTTTTCTCACTGTTGAGTTTTAAGTGTTATTTGTATATTCTTAATGCCAGTCTTTTAAGTCCTTTAAAAGAGACATTTTTCCAGAGACATTTTTGCAGAGACACTTTTCCAAATATGTGACTTGTATTTTCATTTATGTAATGGTGTTTTTTTCAGAGCAATTTTAATTTCATGAAGCCAAACTCTCAATTCTTTTTTCTTTCATGGATAATGCTTTGGATATTGTATTTAGAAAGTCACTGTGAAATGCAAGGTCATCTAGATATTCATACTATTTTCCAGGAGTTTTATAGCTTTGCATTTTACATTTAGGTCTGTGTTCTATTTTGAATTCTTTTTTGTGAAAGGAATAAGGTGTGTGTCTAGGTTTATTTATTAATATATTTATGCTTGTGGTTATCCTGTTTTTTCCAATGGTATTGAAAAGACTGTCCTTTCTTCATTGAATCACTCTTGCCACAGATCAGGTGACTAGATTTGTGTTCTATTCCACTGATCTATTTGTGTTTCATTAATACTGCACTGTCTTGGCTTTATAGTTAAAGTAGAGCAGATCAGTCTTCTGACTTGATTTTTCTTTAATGTTTTACTGTCTATTTTGGATCTTTTGCCTTTCCCTATAAACTTTAAAATCAATTTATCAATGCCCACAAAACAATTTGCACAATTTTGATTGAAATTGCATTCAATCTATAGATCAATTTGGAAAGAACCAAGATTTTAATGATATCAATATATAATTTATCATTTCTGTTGTTATTGTTCAGTTTCTCAGTCATGTCTGATGTTTTGAAACCCCATGGACTGCAGCATGCCAGGCTTCCCTGTCATTCACCATCTCCTGGAGCTTGCTCAAACTCATGTTCATTGAGTAAGTGATGCAATCCAACCATCTTGTTCTATGTCATCACTTCAATTATCAAATCTACTTTGTAAACCACTGAGGAAGAGCATAGAATAATGGAAAATGTCAAATACTATAGTCAGAAATTTTGGATTTATGCTTTGGATGCACTACTTTGATTAGTACCATTTTGAACACATAACTTACCCTCTTTGAACTTTGTCTTTTATCTGTAAAATATCTAAACAAAGCTAGTGGAGGTGATGGAATTGCACACACTAGTAAAGTAATGCTTAAAATTCTCCAAGCCAGGCTTCAACAATACATGAACTGTAAACTTCCAGATGTTCAAGCTGGTTTTAGAAAAGGCAGAGGAACCAGAGATCAAATTGCCAACATCTGCTGGATCATGGAAAAGGCAAGAGAGTTCCAGAAAAACATCTATTTCTGCTTTCTTAACTATGCCAAAGCCTTGGACTGCGTGGATCACAAGAAACTGTGGAAAATTCTGAAAGAGATGGGAATACCAGACCACCTGACCTGACTCTTGAGAAACCTGTATGCAGGTCAGGAAGCAACAGTGAGAACTGGACATGGAACAACAGACTGGTTCCAAATAGGAAAAGGAGTAAGTCAAGGCTGTATATTGTCACCCTGCTTATTTAAATTAAATGCAGAGTACATCATGAGAAATGCTGGGCTGGAAGAAACACAAGCTGGAATCAAGATTGCTGAGAGAAATATCAATAACTTCAGATATGCAGATGACACCACCCTTATGGCAGAAAGTCAAGAGGAACTAAAAAGCCTCTTGATGAAAGTGAAAGAGGAGAGTGAAAAGGTTGGCTTAAAGCTCAACATTCAGAAAACGAAGATCATGGCATCTGGTCCCAGAACTTCGTGGGAAATAGATGGGGAAACAGTGGAAACAGTGTCAGACTTTATGTTTTTGGGCTCCAAAATCACTGCAGATGGTGAATACAGTCATGAAATTAAAAGATACTTACTCCTTGGAAGGAAAGTTATGACCAACCTAGATAGCATATTCAAAAGCAGAGACATTACTTTGCTAACAAAGGTTCATCTAGTCAAGGGTATGGTTTTTCCAGTGGTCATGTATGGATGTGATAGTTGGACAGTGAAGAAAGCTGAGTGCCTAAGAATTTATGCTTTTGAACTGTGGTGTTGGAGAAGACTCTTGAGAGTCCCTTGGACTGCAAGGAGATCCACCTAGTCCATCCTAAAGGAGATCAGTCCTGGGTGTTCATTGGAAGGACTGATGCTGAAGCTGAAACTCCAAATTTGGCCACCTCATGTGAAGAGTTGACTCATTGGAAAAAAACCTGATGATTGGAGGGATTGAGAGCAAGAGGAGAAGGGGACGACAGAGGATGAGATGGCTGGATGGCATCACCAACTCGATGGACATGAATTTGGGTAAACTCCGGGAGTTGGTGATGGACAGGGAGGCCTGGTGTGCTGCGATTCATGGGGTCACAAAGAGTCAGACGAGACTGAGTGACTGAAATGAGTGACTGAACTCAGTGGTACAAGTTAGGTGGAAAGTGAAAATAAAGAAGAAAGAGAGAGAGAGAGAGAGAGAGAGAGACAGAAAGGAAGGAAGGAAGAAAGAATGGAAAGACAAAAAGGGAGGAAGAAAGCAAGAGAGAAAGAGAGATAGGTTGAAGATAGCCAATAGGGACAGGCAGATATTTCTTCTCCCTGCTCCCTAACAGCTAAGACATAACATGGAAACAAATTGAACTCTTGCTAAGACTTGAATCTTAAAATACTGACCAAAATGTCTGGGCAGTTAGAATATATTCATGGAATCATTCAGTTCAGTTCAGTTCAGTTCAGTCACTCAGTTGTGTCCAACTCTTTGCGACCCCATAAATCGCAGCACGCCAAGCCTCCCTGTCCATCACCAACTCCCAGAGTTCACTGAGACTTACATCCATAGAGTCAGTGATGCCACCCAGCCATCTCATCCTCTGTCATCCCCTTCTCCTCCTGCCCCCAATCCCTCCCAGCATCAGAGTCTTTTCCAATGAGTCAACTCTTCACATGAGGTGGCCAAAGTCCTGGAGTTTCAGCTTTAGCATCATTCCTTCCAAAGAAATCCCAGGGCTGATCTCCTTCAGAATGGACTGGCTGGATCTCCTTGCAGTCCAAGGGACTCTCAAGAGTCTTCTCCAACACCACAGTTCAAAAGCATCTATTCTTCGGTGCTCAGCCTTCCAACTCTCACATCCATACATGACCACTGGAAAAACCATAGCCTTGACTAGACAGACCTTTGTTGGCAAAGTAATGTCTCTGCTTTTGAATATGCTATCTAGGTTGGTCATAACTTTTCTTCCAAGGAGTAAGTGTCTTTTAATTTCATGGCTGCAATCACCATCTGTAGTGATTTTGGAGACCAGAAAAATAAAGTCTGACACTGTTTCCACTGTTTCCCCATCTATTTCCCATGAAGTGATGGGACCAGATGCCATGATCTTCATTTTCTGAATGTTGAGCTTTAAGCCAACTTTTTCACTCTCCACTTTCACTTTCATCAAGAGGCTTTTTAGTTCCTCTTGACTTTCTGCCAAAAGGGTGGTGTTATCTGCATATCTGATGTTATTGATATTTCTCTCAGCAATCTTGATTCCAGCTTGTGCTTCTTCCAGTCCAGTGTTTCTCATGATGTACTCTGCATAGAAGTCAAATAAGCAGGGTGACAATATACAGCCTTGACTTACTCCTTTTCCTATTTGGAACCAGTCTGTTGTTCCATTTCTAGTTCTAACTGTTGCATCCTGACCTGCATACAAATTTCTCAAGAGTCAGGTCAGGTGGTCTGGTATTCCCATCTCTTTCAGAATTTTCCAGTTTCTTGTGGTCCACACAGTCAAAGGCTTTGGCATAGTCAATAAAGCAGAAATAGATGTTTTTCTGGAACTCTCTTGCTTTTTCCATGATCCAGCAGATGTTGGCAATTTGATCTCTGGTTCCTCTGCCTTTTCTAAAACCAGCTTGAACATCAGGAAGTTCACGGTTCACATATTGCTGAAGCCTGGTTTGGAGAATTTTGAACATTACTTTACTAGCGTGTGAAATGAGTGCAATTGTGCAGTAGTTTGAGCATTCTTTGGCATTGCCTTTCTTTGTAATAGGAATGAAAACTGACCTTTTCCAGTCCTGTGGCCACTGCTGAATTTTCCAAATTTGCTGGCATATTGAGTGCAGCACTTTCACAATATCATCTTTCAGGATTCGAAATAGCTCAACTGGAATTCCTTCATCTATTATAGATGAATCTAAAATCAGTAAAACTCTTTTGAGTATTAAGACATTAGAATATCAATCTTGCAAAGGAAAAAAAAATGTTAACTGAATTAAAATTTAGATTTACATAAAAGCAAAACCTATGGGGCTGTACTTATAACTGGATAGAATATGTTATGGGTTGATTTGTATTACCTACAAATATACATTGAAATCCTAACCTCCAATATCTCACCCTTATTCACGGTGAATTTTTTTTGGAAACAGGGTCATTGCATATGGAATTAGTCAAGTCAGGATGAGGCCATTTCATTAACATGTTGTTTAGTCTCTACATGGTTTTATGTTTTTCTTCCTTCTTCTTGGTATTGCTTTCTAGTTTCATATCATTGAGGTCAGTAAAAATGCTTGGTATAATTTCTATACTCTTAAATTTGTTGTGAATCTTTTGTAGCCTAGCATGTGATGTATCCTGGATAATGTGCCATATGTACTGAAAAAGAATGTGTGTTTTGCTGTTTTGGGTTGAAATGTTCTATAGTTATCTATAAAATTAGCTTGGTCTAATGTGCCATTTAAGGCCACTGTTTAATTATTGATTTCCTGTCTGGAATGATCTATCCATTGAAGGAAGTGGGTTGTTAAAGTCCCCTACTATTACTGTCATTGTCTCCCTTTATATCTGTTAATATTTCTTTATGCATTTAACTGCTCTTATATTAGATGCTTATGTTTATGAGTGTTATATTCCCTTCTTGTGTTGGACCTTTAATCATATACAATGACCTTCTTTGTCTTTTGTTTAGACATTTTTTAAGTCTACCTTGTCTGATAAGAATATTAGTACCCCAACATTCTTTTTGTTTCCATTTACATGCAATATTTTTTTCCCTTACCTTCAGTCAATGTGTATTGAGCTCTAAAGAGAATTTTTGTGAACAGCATAATGATGGGTCTTCTTTTTTATTCAGTCAGCCATCTTATGCCTTTTGATTAGAGCACTTAGTCTATTGATGTTTAAAATTATTATTGATACTAGACCACTTTCTAACACCATACACAAAAATAAACTCAAAATGGATTAAAGATCTAAACGTAAGACCAAAAACTATAAAACTCCTAGAGGAGAACATAGGCAAAACACTCTCCGACATATATCACAGCAGGATCCTCTATGACCCACCTCCCAGAATATTGGAAATAAAAGCAAAAGTAAACAAATGGGACCTAATTAACCTTAAAAGCTTCTGCACATCAAAGGAAACTATTAGCAAGGTGAAAAGACAGCCTTCAGAATGGGAGAAAATAATAGCAAATGAAGCAACCGACAAACAACTAATCTCAAAAATATACAAGCAACTCCTACAGCTCAACTCCAGAAAAATAAATGACCCAATCAAAAAATGGGCCAAAGAACTAAATAGACATTTCTCCAAAGAAGACATACAGATGGCTAACAAACACATGAAAAGATGCTCAACATCACTCATTATCAGAGAAATGCAAATCAAAACCACTATGAGGTACCATTTCACACCAGTCAGAATGGCTGCGATCCAAAAGTCTACAAATAATAAATGCTGGAGAGGGTGTGGAGAAAAGGGAACCCTCTTACCCTGTTGGTGGGAATGCAAACTAGTACAGCCACTATGGAGAACAGTGTGGAGATTCCTTAAAAAACTGGAAATAGAACTGCCTTATGACCCAGCAATCCCACTGCTGGGCATACACACTGAGGAAACCAGAAGGGAAAGAGACACGTGTACCTCAATGTTCATCGCAGCACTGTTTATAATAGCCAGGACATGAAAGCAACCTAGATGTCCATCAGCAGATGAATGGATAAGAAAGCAGTGGTACATATACACAATGGAGTATTACTCAGCCATTAAAAAGAATACATTTGAATCAGTTCTAATGAGGTGGATGAAACTGGAGCCTATTATACAGAGTGAAGTAAGCCAGAAGGAAAAACATAAATACAGTATACTAACGCATATATATGGAATTTAGAAAGATGGTAACAATAACCCGGTGTACGAGACAGCAAAAGAGACACTGATGTATAGAACAGTCTTATGGACTCTGTGGGAGAGGGAGAGGGTGGGAAGATTTGGGAGAATGGCATTGAAACATGTAAAATATCATGTAAGAAACGAGTTGCCAGTCCAGGTTCGATGCACGACACTGGATGCTTGGGGCTAGTGCACTGGGACGACCCAGAGGGATGGTATGGGGAGGGAGGAGGGAGGAGGGTTCAGGATGGGGAACACATGTATACCTGTGGCAGATTCATTTTGATATTTGGCAAAACTAATACAATTATGTAAAGTTTAAAAATAAAATAAAATTAGAAAAAAAATTATTATTGATACAAACATTGCCATTCTGTTACCTGTTTTCTGGTTGATTTTTCAATTCTTCTCTGTTCTTTCCTTAACTAGTCTCTTCCCTTGTGGCTTGATCATTTTCTTTAGTGTTACATTTGGGCTTTCTCCCTAGTTCTTGCTTATGTATTGTAGGTTTTTTGATTTTTGGTTACCATAGTTCAGTTCAGTTCAGTGTCGTTCAGTCGTGTCTGATTTTTGCAACCCCATGGACTGCAGCACACTAGTCCTCCCTGTGCTTTGTCAACTCCTGGAGTTTACCCAAACGAATGTCCACTGAGTCAGTGATGCCATCAAACCATCTCATCCTTTGTCATCCCCTTCTGCTCCCACCTTCAATCTTTCCCAGCATAAGGTCTTTGCAAATGAGTCAGTTCTTTGAATCAGGTGGCCAAAGTACTGGAGTTTCAGCATCACACTTTCCATTGAATATTCAGTACTGATTTCCTTTAGGAAAGACTGGTTGGATCTCCTTGCAGTACAAGGGACTCTCAAGAGTCTTCTCCAACACCACAGTTCAAAAGCATCAATTCTTTGGCACTCAGCTTTCTTCACAGGCCAACTCTCACATCCATACATGACTACTGGAAAAACCATAGACTTGACTAGATGGACCTTTGTTGGCAAAGTAATCTCTCTGCTTTTGAATATGCTGTGTAGGTTGGTCATAGCTTTTCTTTCAAGGAGTAAGCGTCTTTTAATTTCATGCATGCAGTCACAACCTGCAGTTATTTTGGAGCCCAAAAGAGTAAAGTCTGCCACTGTTTCCACTGTTTCCCCATCTATTTGCCATGAAGTGATGGGACCATATGTCATCATCTTAGTTCTCTGAATGTTGAGCTTTAAGCCAACTTTTTCACTCTCCTCTTTCACTTTCATCAAGAGGCTCTTCAGTTCTTCTTCACTTTCTGCCGTAAGTATGGTGTCATCTGCATATCTAAGGTTATTGATATTTCTCCTGACAATCTTGATTCCAGCTTGTGCTTCATCCAGCATGGCATTTTGCATGATATATTCTGCACATAAGTTAAATAAGCAGGGTGACAATATACAGCCTTGACGTACTCCTTTTCCTATCTGAAACCAGTCTGTTGTTGCATGTCCAGTTCTAACTGTTGCTTCCTGACCTGCATACAGGTTTCTCAAGAGGCAGCTTAGGTGGTCTGGTATTCCCATCTCTTACAGAATTTTCCACAGCTTATTTGTGATCCACAAAGTCAAAGGCTATGGCATAGTCAATAAAGCAGAAATAGATGTTTTTCTGGAACTCTCTTGCTTTTTAGATGATCCAGCAGATGTTGGCAGTTTGATCTCTGGTTCCTCTGCCTTTTCTAAAACCAGCTTGAACATCTGGAAGTTGATGGTTCACGTATTGCTGAAGCCTGGCTTGGAGAATTTTGAGCATTACTTTTTTAATATGTGAGATGAATGCAATTGTGAGGTAGTTTGAGCATTCTTTGGCATTGCCTTTCTTTGGGATTGGAATCAATACTGACCCTTTCCAGTCCTGTGGCCACAGCTGAGTTTTCCAAATTTGCTGGCATATTGAGTGCAGCACTTTCACAGCATCATCTTTCAGGATTTGGAATAGCTCAACTGGAATTCCATCACCTCCACTAGCTTTGTTCGTAGTGATGCTTTCTAAGGCCCAATTGAATTCACATTGCAGGATGTCTGGCTCTAGGTCAGTGATCACACCATCGTGATTATCTGGGTCGTGAAGATCTTTTTTGTAGAGTTCTTCTGTGTATTCTTGCCACCTCCTCTTAATATATTCTCTTTCTATTAGGTCCATAACATTTCTGTCCTTTATTCAGCCCATCTTTGCATGAAATATTCCCTTGTTATCTCTAATGTTCTTGAAGAGATCTCTAGTCTTTCCCACTCTATTGTTCTCCTCTATTTCTTTGCATTGACCACTGAGGAAGGCTTTCTTATCTCTTCTTGCTAGTCTTTGGAACTCTCCATTCAAATGGGTATATCTTTTGTTTTCTCCTTTGCTTTTGTCTTCTCTTCTTTTCACAGCTGTTTGTAAGGCCTCCCCAGACAGCCATTTTGCTTTTTTGCATTTCTTTTCCATGGGGATGGTCTTGATCCCTGTCTCCTGTACAATGTCACGAACCTCCATCCATAGTTCATCAGGCACTCTATCTATCAGATCTAGGCCCTTCAGTCTATTTCTCACTTCCATTGTATAATCATAAGGGATTTGATTTAGGTCATATCTGAATGGTCTAGTGGTTTTTCCCACTTTCTTCAATTTAAGTCTGAATTTGGCAATAAGGATTTCATGATCTGAGCCACAGTCAGCTCCTGGTCTTGCTTTTGTTGACTGTGTAGAGCTTCTCCATCTTTGGCTGCAAAGAATATAAGCAGTCTGTTTTTGATGTTGACGAATCTGGTGATGTCCATGTATCGAGTCTTCTCTTGTCCTGTTGGAAGAGGGTGTTTGCTATGACTAGTGCATTCTCTTGGCAAAACTCTATTAGCCTTTGCCCTGCTTCATCCTGTACTCCAAGGCCAAATTTTCCTGTTACTCCACGTGTTTCTTGACTTCCTACTTTTGCATTCCAGTTTCCTATAATGAAAACGACATCTTTTGGGGGGTGTTAATTCTAAAAGGTGTTGTAGGTCTTCATAGAATCGTTCAACTTCAGCTTCTTTAGCATTGCTGGCTGGGCATAGGCTTGGATTACCATGATATTGAATGGTTTGCCTTGGAAATGAACAGAGATCATTCTGTCGTTTTTGAGATTGCATCTAAGTACTGCATTTCGGACTCTTTTGTTGACCGTAATGGCTACTCCATTTCTTCTAAGGGATTCCTGCCCACAGTAGTAGATATAATGGTCATCTGAGTTAAATTCACCCATTCCAGTTCAGTTTAGTTTGCTGATTCCTAAAATGTCGACATTCACTCTTGCCATCTCCTGTTTGACCACTTCCAGTTTGCCTTGATTCGTGGACCTGACATTCCTGGTGCCTATGCAATATTGCTCTTTATCGCATCAGACCTTGCTTCCATCACCAGTCACATCCACAACTGGGTGTTGCTTTTGCTTTGGTTCTGTCTCTTCATTCTTTCTGAAGTAATATCTCTACTGATATCCAGTAGCATGTTGTGCACCTACAGATCTGGGGAGGTCATCTTTCAGTCCTATCTTTTTACCTTTTCATACTGTTCATGGGGTTCTCAAGGCAAGAATACTGAAGTGGTTTGCCATTCCCTTCTCCAGTGGACCACATTTTGTCAGAGCTCTCCACCATGACCCGTCCATCTTGGGAGGCCCTATGCATCATGACTCATAGTTTCATTGAGTTAGACAAGGCTGTGGTCCATGTGATTAGATTGGTTAGTTTTCTGTGATTGTCATTTTCAGTCTGTCTACCCTCTGATGGAAAAGAATAAAAGGCTTATGGAAGCTTCCTGATGGGAGAGACTGACTAAGGGGGAAACTAGGTCTTGTCCTGATGGGTAGGGCCATGCTCAGTAAATCTTTAATACAATTTTCTGTTGATGGGTGGAAGTGTGCTCCCTCCCTACTATTTACCTGGGGCCAAACCTTGGTGGAGGTAATGAAGATAATGGTGACCTCCTTCAAAAATCCCATGCATGTACTGCTACACTCAGTGTCTCCAACCCTGCAGCAGGCCACCACCAGCCCACACCTCCACTGGAGACTCCTGGACACTCACAGGCAAGTCTGGATCAGTCTCTTGTGGGTCACTGCTCCTTTCTCCTGGGTCATGGTGCACAAGGTTCTGTTTATGCCCTCCAAGAGTCTATTTCCCAGTCCTAAGTTCTGGCAGCTCTATGATGGGGTTAACAGCAACCTCCTCCACGAGGGCTTATGCCATACCCAAGTCTGCTGCACCCAGAGCCTCTGTCCCTGTGGCAGTCCACTGCTGACCCATACCTCCACAGCAGACACTCAAACACAGTTCCGTCTCTGTCTCTGTGGGTCCCTGGGTCCTGGTGCACACAAAGTTTGTTTGAGCCCTCTGAGCATCTCTGGCAGGAATTGGGTTTGATTCTAAATGTGAATTCACCCCTCCTACCATCTTGCTGGGGATTCTCCTTTGACCTTGGATGTGGGGTATCTCCTCATAGCCGCTCCAGAGCCTACCATCTTACTGGGGTCTCTCTGACCTTGGACATGGGGTATCTCTTCACGGCTGCTCCAGTGAAGTGAAGACACTGCTCCTGACCTTGAACATGGGGTATTGCCTAAGGTCCACCTCTCCTGACCTTGGACATGGGGTATCTCCTCTTGGCCACTTCAGAGTCACGCAGCCACCGCTCACCATAGAGTTCATATAAATTGGTTACCATAGAGTTCATATACATTGACTTATTTTAAACTCATAATCACTGAAGTTAAACACATTCTAAAATATCTACATGTTTTATTTTCCATTCCCATGTTTTATTTTATTCCCATGTCATAAAACATTCCCATGTTTTATTTTATTCCCATGTCATATTTTATATCTTCATGCTTATTCCTTAGCTGTTTATTGTATAGTAGTCAAAATTGATTTCAAATTTTTGTCTTTTAACCTTTATACCAGCTTATTTAAATGATTAAACCATTGACTTTCCTATATACGTACCTTTCCCAGGGTGATTTTCCCTTTATATAATTTCTTATTTATTAATTTAGCTTTTTCTTTTTCATTTAGTAAAAAGACTATTTAATATTTCTTTTAAGTTTGATTTAGTGTTTATGAACTCTTTTCATTTTTTGGAAGAGCTTGTTTGAGAAGCTCTTTATTTCTCTTTCAGTTCTGAATGACAAACATGCTGGATAGAGCATCTCAGATTGTAGGATTTTTCCTTTCAATACTTTAAATACATTATGTTATTCTCTTCTGTAAAGTTTTTGCTGAATAATCAGTTGGTAGACCGTTCCTTTGATGTGACTGTTTTCTCTTGTTGCCTTTAAAATTCTCTAACTTCTGCCACTTCAATATGATATAACTTACTGTGGGTCTCTTTGGGTTTATCTTGTCTGGGACTCTCTGCTTCCTGTACCTGGATATCTATTTCCTTCTTCAGGTTCAAGAACTTTTTTAGCCATAATTTCATCAAATACATTTTCTACCCCTTTCTCTCTTCTCCACCTATGCCTCCTACAGTGTGAATATTTATACACTTAATGTCTCAAACATCCCTTAAACTGTCCTCATTTTTTAAAGTTTGTTTTTCTTACACTGTTGGTGGGAATGCAAACTAGTACAACCACTATGGAGAACAGTGTGAAGATTCCTTAAAAAACTGGAAATAGAACTGCCATACGACCCAGCAATCCCACTGGGCATACACACCAAGGAAACCAGAATTGAAAGAGACACATGTAACCCAATGTTCATCGCAGAACAGTTTATAATAGCCAGAACATGGAAGCAACCTAGATGTCCATCAGCGGATGAATGGATAAGAAAGAAGTGGTACATATACACAATGGAGTATTACTCAGCCATTAAAAAGAATACATTTGTATCAGTTCTAATGAGGTGGATGAAACTGGAGCCTATTATACAGAGTGAAGTAAGCCAGAAAGAAAAACACCAATACAGTATACTAACGCATATATATGGAATTTAGAAAAATGGTAACGATAACCCTGTATGTGAGACAGCATAAGAGACACATGTATAGAACAGTCTTTTGGACTCTATGGGAGTGGGAGAGGGTGGGATGATTTGGGAGAATGGCATTGAAACATTATAATATCATATATGAAATGAATTTCCAGACCAGGCTTGATGCATGATACAGGATGCTTGGGGCTGGTGCATTGCGATGACCCAGAGGGATGGTACAGGGAGGGAGGTGGGAAGGGGGTTCAAGATGGGGAACACGTGTACACCCATGGCAGATTCATGTTGATGTACGGCAAAACCAATACAATATTGTAAAGTAATTAGCCTCCAATTAAAATAAATAAATTTATATTAAAAATAATAAAAAAAATAAAGTTTGTTTTTCTTTTTGCTGTTTTGATTGGGTGATTTCCATTATACTATTTTCTCAGTCAGTATGCATTCTTCTGTCACCTAATCTGTTGTTAGTTTCTTCTGGTGCATTTTCATTTCAGTTATCATATTATTCAGCTCTGACTGGATTTTTCAAAAAATTTTCTAGTTCTTTGTTGTTATTCTCACTGTGTTCATCTGTTCTTTTTGCAAGTTCAGTTAGCAATCTTATAACTATTGCTTTGAACTCTTCATCAGGTAAATGATTTACCTTCATTCTGTTAGTTTTTGTTTGTCTGTTTCAGAACTTTTAAATTGTAATTTCATTTGAAACATATTCCTTTATCTTCTTATCTTGTTTAACTTTTTCTGTCTCTATGAAATTAGGTGAAACAGTTATCTTTCCTGGTATTGAAGGTTTGTCCTTGTGTGAAAGGGTCCCTAAGCTATCTACATGTACCCAGTGGCTTTGTGAGAAAGCTAGATCTGAAGTGAGCACAGGCTATATCTTCCCCTGGAATACACTGACAACTCACATTAATGGGAGGTAGGGCTAGAGTTGGAGGGCCTAAACCAGAGCCAGGCGCAAACAGGGGCTTCTCCTATGCTCAGTGGCCATCACCACCTTATTAGGAGGCAAGGGCGGAGCCTGAGGGACTGGATCAGGATCCCTGAGGGAGCTGGGTTTCTCCTGGGTGTGACTGCAATCTCCACTTTGGCTAGGTACAAGGCTGAGGCCTGAGGGCCTGGGGTTGCACTTCTGTGCTGGTTTCATTTTTCCCTGGTGAGTGCACCTTGGTTAGAGGCTGGGTCAGGATCAGAGGGGTTGGAGCCACATTACTCGGTTGCTTGTGGTCCCTCTCAAGTATGTACAGGGACATATGTGCTGGCAATCTTCATGGTCAGAAGTAGGTCTAGGGCTTGAGCTGGCTCCTTTTCCTCTAAATGTGCACACTCTCATGGGCAATGGTAGCCAGTGTCTTAGTGGGGAGAAGTACTGGACCAAGACTAGCTGGAATAGGGGCCTGGCACAGGCTGGAGCATGTGCCAGGGCTGTCCTGGAAGTTGGCCAGAGCCCCAGCTAGTTTTTAATCTTTTGCCTCTGTGCTATGACAGGGGGAAAACAAATTTGTGCATGCACTCTTCAAGAGCAGAGTCTTAGGTTTTCACAGCCCTTTTAGTCAACCCCACTGGTTTCCAACCTAGCTAAGGAGCTAAGGGGACTCACCTTCCCTTTATCAGTCCCTAGGCTGGGGCTTCTAAAATATGGCTCAAATACCTTGCTTCCAAGAGAGGATCCCTGAGCCTATGATACCTCACTATTCTTCTGGATCCCCTACTAGGGTGCTGGTCCTTAAATTGCTTCCCCTCCCTACCTAACTAGACTCTGTGGATCTTTCTTTACTGCCTCGTTTGTAGAAGAGCCATTCTGCTAATCCTCAGGTCGATTTCAGCAATAGTTGTTCTATATGTACCGGTATTTTTAAATGTGCTTGTGAAAGGAGGTAAATTCAGCATCCTCCCACTCTGCCTTCTTGATTTGCAGAGATTGAATGTTTGCAGTTGTAAACCAAAGAATACTGAAGAATGCATGAAAGCCATCAGAATCAAAGAAAAGAGTCAAGGAAGAATTCTCCTACAGATTTCAGAGGATCATGCCCTACCAACATCTTGATTTAGGACTTCTAGCTTCTAGAAGTGCGATACAATATCTTTTTGTTTTTATCCACTTTAGATGTGTGGTAATTTGTTAAGGTAGCCCTGAGAAACTGATACAAAATATTTTTTTTAATGGTAAACTCAAAAACTGTAGAGTATTGTGGTTGCTCTTAACACTGTTTGACAGATTAAGACGTGCACAACATCAGATTCCTAAGTTTTAGTTCAAGTGATGGGCTTGTATCTAGGAGCTTCCTATGATGGTGTTAAAACAGTTATTATCACCTATACTCACAGGCAGCTGAAAACCAAATGTAGACATGAATCCTCTAAGTTGCTGATTTATAATGACAGTTGAATTTGAAGGCAAGCACTATCATTTTCTATAAGGTATGGTGAGTGAAGTGAAGTCGCTCAGTCCAGTCTGACTCTTTGCAACCCCATGAACTGTAGCCCACCAGGCTCCTCCATCCATGGAATTTTCTAGGCAAGAGTACTGGAGTGGGTTGCCATTTCCTTCTCCAGGGGATCTTCCCCACCCAGGGATCAAACCCGGATCTCCCACACTGTGGGCAGATGCTTTACCATCTGAGCCACCGGGGAATCCCATAAGGTATGGTACTGTTTTGGAAAAACTAGAATCATGAAACCTTGAAAGAATATATTTGAACATCTGAACAGCATGGGATACTCTCTGAACAATAGCAACAAAAGGCCCCTTCTCTGAAAATCTTTTCTTCTCTTGTTTAAAATCTTATCAGAAAAAAAAAAAAAGAAAATCATAATGCTTTCCCCACCACTCCTATCTCTTTTAACTCTAGAGATGTAACAGTAATTAGGATAGGATTCAGTAAAATAGTAAGATTTCACCAAAGATAAATGACTGTGCACTAAAATAACCTCAGAATTTGCTAATTTTACCAAGAAATTTGTGAGTGATATGAGAAATTTAAAAATGCCTTTATTTTGAAAAGGATTTAGTGACTCCTCTCTGGAGCCTTTATTTGGATATCAGGGGATTCTGAACTCATGCTGTTAACATTCCCAGTTCTTGAAGAAGATGCTCACCAAGTGGAAAAGTTCCTACATGTCTACTTGCTCTGTGAAGAGTTATTATGGTGAAAATAACAAAGATAAAGTCCTAGAACTCACTTTTTTTTTACAAAAATAATAAATCATATGGTACATCACAAAACTGGGAAAATGATAGAGACGAGTAGCACCACTGAGACTTGAAAGATAAATGTATCTTGACTGTTTGCTGTATGGGTCTTTGAAAAGGGGAATAAATTTTTATAAGCTTAATCAGGGAATTACTCCAAATTATAATTACACTTCCAGATGTGGTCCAAATACCAGAACAATTTAATTCAATTCATGAATCTCCCATGTTTTGGAAAGACATGTGAAAATGACAGAGAGCTAGAAATAAATCCCATAAAAATGTATATGTTTCAAGTCTTAGGCATGTTAGGACATTTACTCCAAAATGAAAGGTTAAGTTGCTTCACTCTCACTCTCTGCAATTAAGAAAGACAATATTTAGAAAGTATCTTTGTGGTTTCAAAGAACATAAACTACATTTGGTGATCCATTGAGATGTATCTGCAGATGTCCTTGAAACTTGTAGTCTTTAATTGGATCCCCACCTCATCCAAGAAGACTCTCCTGTGTGATACAGTCTACCAACTAAGAAGCTCTGTGTCTAGGCCCATTAAGACTTGATAGAAGTCAGTGGTCCTTGAAAATCTCTGGTGTATAAGAAAGTTGGTATGCCAGCTGAAACCCTGAAGATTTGGTTGTATGCCTTATTTATCAGTTAACTCTCCATCTTAGCAAAATCCTGTTTGATTTGCTGAGAAACACTCATAGAGCCTGACCAAATTACTAAGGAATAAAAGGTGACCACAGCAGTGGCCACAGGACTGGAAAAGGTCAGTTTTCATTCCAATCCCAAAGAAAGACAATGCCAAAGAATGCTCAAACTACCACACAATTGCACACATCTCACACACTAGCAAAGTAAAGCGTAAAATTCTCCAAGCCAGTCTTTAACACTTCAAATCTGTGAACTTCCAGTTGTTCAAGCTGGATTTAGAAAAGGCAGAGGAACCAGAGATCAAGTTGCCAACATCCACTGGATCATCAAAGAAGCAAGAGAGTTCCAGAAAAACATCTACTTCTGCTTTATTGTCTATGCCAAAGCCTTTGACTGTGTGGTTCACAACAAACTGTAGCAAATTCTGAAAGAGATGGGAATAGCAGACCACCTTATCTGCCTCCTGAGAAATCTGTATGCAAGTCAAGAAGCAACAGAACTGGACATGGAACAACAGACTGGTTCCAAATTGGGAAAGGAGTACATAAAGGCTATATATTGTCACCCTGATTATTTAACTTATATGCAGAGTACATCATGCAAAATGCTGGGCTAGATGAAGCACAAGCTGGAATCAAGATTGCCAGATAAATATCAGTAACTTCAGATACACAGATGAAACCAACTTTACAGTAGAAAGCAAAGAAATAAAGAGCCTCCTGATGAAAGTGAAAGAGGAGAGTGAAAAAGCTGACTTAAAATTCAACATTCAGAAAGCTAAGATCATGGTATCTGGTCCCATCACTTCATGGCAAATAAATGGGGAAACAATGGAAACACTGACAGACTTTATTTTCTTGGGCTCCAAAATCACTGCAGATGGTGACTGCAGCCTTGAAATTAAAAGATGCTTGCTCCCTGGAAGAAAAGTTATGACCAACCTAGACAGCATTTTAAAAAGCAGTCATTACTTTGCCAACAAATTTCCATCTAGTCAAAGCTATGGTTTTTCCAGTAGTCATGTATGGATGTGAGAGTTGGACTGTGAAGAAAGCTGAGCGCCAAAGAACTGATGCTTTTGAACTGTGGTGTTGGAGAAGACTCTTGAGAGCCCCTTGGACAGCAGGGACATCCAACCAGTCCATCCTAAAAAAAATCAGTCCTGAATATTCATTGGAAGGACTGATGCTGAAGTTGAAATGCCAATACTTTGGCCACCTGATGTGAAGAACTGACTCACTGGAAAAGATCCTGATGCTGGGAAAGATTTAAGGCAGGAGGAGAAGGGGATGACAGAGGATGAAATGGTTGGATGGCATCACTGACTCAATGGACATGAGGAATTGGTGATGGACAGGGAAGCTTGGCATACTGCAATTCATGGGGTCGCGAAGAGTCAGACAGGCTGAGTGACTGAACTGAACTGAACTGAATACATACAAAATAGGGCACAGTCTTATGCAGAAAATGTTCATAATTGGCACTGGAAATTTCCTCATGTTTCCAAAGTATGTATTCCAGCTATAATTCAACTCTCCATCAATAGAAACTAGCAACACAAACCCATGAGTATTCTCTGACATTAGTTGCCCAAAGAAAAAGTAAACATAGTAAACTAAACCTAATGAGTTTATACAAAGTGCTGGCAACACAGATATGGACTTCTAGGACATCATCTCAAAATGGCGGTGGTGGTTTAGTCACTAAGTCACGTCTGACTCTTGCAACCCCATGGACTGGGAGTCTACCAGGCTCCTCTGTCCATAGGATTCTCCAGCCAAGAATACTGGGTTGGGTTGCCATTTCCTTCTCCAAGGGATCTTCCCAACCCAAGAATTGAACCCAGGTCTCCTGCATTAAGGCATATTCTTTATTGACTGAGCTACTAGGAAAGCCCTTATCTCAAAATAGGCACATTAAAAATATATATTTAGGTATTATGTTTGTGTTCACATTCAGTAGTTTGCAATTTTGTAAAAAAAAAAAAAAAAAAAATCTTAATAATCAAATGAAAAGATAAATCAATTTGTGCATTTCCATCACCATACTTTCTCATTCACTGTAGTGCCTGCTCAATGAGCTCATGGAAAAGCATCTCTAGCAATAGAGGAGGTAAATGCATGGGCCTGCACAACAGACTTACCCTCATTAATTCAATCAATCACTAATGTTAGTGCAAGATTTTTCCTTGGCAGCTATCAGCAATGTAACCCCTTTAAGTTTCCTAAAATTATACAGTTGGGAAAGCCAAAGTTACTTGATGGCAGGTTGATTATATTGGCACTCCACCTATAGAAATTGGATTAACATTTTTTTCTTCACTAAAATAAACAATTCTAGTTAAGTGCATTTCTTATCTGTCATTGTTCCTTTATCACTACTAACATTAGACAAACTAAATGCCTTATATACAATTAGAGTATTATATAAACATTGATTCTAATCAAGTAACTTGGAGAATTGCTTAATTAGTGGCAAGAAATTAAATGATTCTTTTATGCCCAAGGTCTCACCGTGTACCATATCACACAAAAGTGGTTACCCTTAAGGAAAAGTAGAATGGTGTAGTGTTATAATACAGAGCACTATAGAATCTATATAATTCATTCTTTCTCATATAATAAGTTTCCTGAGAAAAAAGAGCATTTTCATACTAATTTTGTATATCCAGTCTTGTACACAAAATGGATGCTAAAGAGAATGCTGGTCAAAATTAAATAAATCAATTAAAATTACTTTGCATTAGTAGACATAAAATAAGATTACAACCCATTAAAAATGAGATCGGTATCATAAAATATCCAGAAATACTAATCAAAGTTGTTTTTGGGGGGTTTTGCGTAAAAATGGTGCTTTGTTGGTATGGTTACAGAGAATTCACTGTTTCTTTCAAATAATCAGCTATATTTAAAAGCTGTTTTAACACTCTTTTTTACAAAGAACTAAGCATTCTGCCCTTTACAATGACAAATGCTTTATACAATTGAATTATATCCAAGCCACTGATTTCATTTTGATAACTGTCTTTCCAAAACCATTTGCAAAGCATGTGTTTTTACAGTTCTCAAAGAATTGACATTCTGGTGAGGAACAGTAATTTGATGATCCTAAAATGTAAGGTTTTCAGCTTCTAATTTCCTGGCTAGATTTATTTTTGTTTATTTTATTTTAGTGGTAAGGATAGATTTAGTCAAACCTAAAATATTTTTTTCTTATTGGTGATTACTAATATATCTTTTTTTTTTTTTTCATTTCAAAAGATTAGTAGGGCTGCTATGTGGCTACATAACTTTAACTGATTCATCCACTTAAGGAAGACTCAGAAGTTGCAGTCTCTGAGCTCAGCATAGAATTAGTACACACTAAAAATAAAACAGAGTGCCAAAAAAAAAAAGGTTCAGTCCTTCAGATACTGAATCAGTCATCGTCTTCTAAAAGCAAGGCAAACAAATTATTATAAGCACTGCAAATAGAGCATGCTTAAAAATATTCTGAAAAGTACAAAGCAAATTTCTTGAATACAGCCCAGATTTGATAACTTTCGTTGATGTCAGGGGAAGAAATTTTCCTCTATCTTTCTAGGTTCTTCTGGCTGGTCTAAGAATTAAATCAACATGAGATAGATTAACAGGAAAAAAAAACCAAAATCAAACAAAAGTTTAGTAACCTGTGTATGTGGGAGACACCCAGGAAAACTGAGTAACTCATCAAAGTGACTGAAATATTTACCTTAAATACTTCAGCTAAAGACAAAAGAGGATGTTAGGAAGTAGTAGATTGGGATTTCGAAGGGGAGAAAGGTTATTGACAGGAGATGGAAAAGCAAATGTTTGGTAAACAAGTGTTTGCTAGGCCATACAGAGACAATGGGACAAAGAGAAGAATTTTAACAAATAGACCCTGCTAGGTTCCTCCCTGCTACACACTTAGTTTTTACTATAGTTATCTATGGTGATAGCGTTTCCCCTGAATCAGGTCTTCTATCTATATTCTTCAGGCAGTTCTGGAAGGCCACAGTTTCTTCCTGCATCATTTGGGCCTTGACTGTTCTCAGCTCAAAATGATCTACATGCCAAAAGAGACATTTTGGGGTGGGAAATTTTGCTCCCCTATAATACGTCAAATTTTTAAAAACTAAATATCATGCTATTTAGAGAACAAGCAAATTTATAAAATCTGCAGAAAGCAGTCTAGTCTCTAACTTTAAGAAATTCAATATATTTTTAGTGAATCAATGAACATGATTATAATAACAAAATTAAATGAAAGATTTAATCATTTTTCCGGAAGTTTTGCACTTGTAATAGTTTATAATATTGTTAGAACACACTGTCTAATCTTTTGTTTCCATTTTTCTAAGAGTTTTATAACAAGTTTGGACTCATTCAAATTATCTCATCACTATTATACCTTTATTGTTTCTTTAGATTTCTGGTAGAATAATTATTCAGAGTTTTAAAACCTGAAATAAGCTGAATTTTTATAGTCTACCAATGAAGAGAGCATGCTCACTGTGAGGATTTACCTTATCCACATTTTTCTCCAATCAATAAAACTGTTGAGTAGAATTTTAAAATATTGTCTGTGTTCAGAAGTTATAGTGATAATTCAGGTCAAATAAAATCAATTACTTGTAAACAATACTTGTAATTTATTTGGATTTTGAAACATTTTGAAAGCAGCTCTTTTTCCTGTTTCCTGTTTGCCCATTTCTATTCCCCCCTAACCTTAAAGGAACCTAATTATAGGAACAAGGTCACTAAGCAATTTAACCTAAACTCCTGAATTATGGTCTCCTGAGTGTACACAATGCCTTGCCTAACTTGTTGATCCTTTTCCTAGATTAAAAGAAGTAAGAATGAAGAATTAAATAGTTAAAGAATGACTAGTATTCAACCCTGCAAAGAGATTTTAGCAGGCAGATCATGTGAGCAAGATAACATATGAAGAAAGAGCCAATCTGCATGCAATGGAGAATGATGTACAAACTTCTAACTGTCATAGCTGAGCAGAGCCATTCTTGAGACATGAGTCCACCTTTTACCCAGATTGCCAGCTTTTCTTATTAAAGCAACTTTCCACCAACACTTACCTCTCATGTTGGCTTTTGAGTAGCAAGAAACCGAACCTGAATTCAGTAAAAATTTTAAAAATGTTTTTGCTTTGTATGAAATGTGACCTTCAAGAAATAACACCCAAAAGAGATGTCCTTTTCATTATAGGGGACTGGAATGCAAAAGTAGGAAGTCAAGAAACACCTGGAGTAACAGACAAATTTGGCCTTGGAGTACAGAATGAAGCAGGGCAAAGGGTAATAGAGTTCTGCCAAAAGAATGCACTGGTCATAGCAAACACCCTCTTCCAACAACACAAGAGAAGACTCTGCACATGGGCATCACCAGATGGTCGACACCAAAATCAGATTGACTATATTCTTTGCAGCCAAAGACAGAGAAGCTCTATACAGTGGGCAAAAACAAGACTGGAAGCTGACTGTGGCTCAGATCATGAACTCCTTATTCCCAAACTCAGACTTAAATTGAAGAAAGTAGGGAAAACCACTAGACCATTCAGGTATGACCTAAATTAAATCCCTTATGACTATACGGTGGAAGGGAGAAATAGATTGAAGGGACTAGATCTGATAGAGTGCCTGATGAACTATGGACGGAGGCTCATGACATTGTACAGGAGACAGGGATCAAGACCATCCCCAAGAAAAAGAAATGCAAAAAAGCAAAATGGCTGTCTGGGGAGGGCTTACAAATGGCTGTGAAAAGAAGAGAAGTGAAAAGCAAAGGAGAAAAGGAAAGATATACCCATTTGAATGCAGAGTTCCAAAGAATAGCAAGGAGAGATAAGAAAGCCTTCCTCAGTGATCAATGCAAAGAAATAGAGGAAAACAATAGAATCAGAAAGACTAGAGATCTCAAGAACATTAGAGATGCCAAGGGAACATTTCATGCAAAGATGGGCTCACTAAAGGGAAGAAATGGTATGGACCTAACAGAAGCAGAAGATATTAAGAAGAGGTGGCAAGAATACACAGAAGAATTGTACAAAAAGGATCTTCATGACCCAGTAATCACAATGATGTGATCACTCACCTAGAGCCAGACATCCTGGAATGTGAAGTCAAGTGGATTTAGAAAGCATCACTATGAACAAAGCTAGTGGAAGTGATGGAATTCCAATAGAACTATTCCAAATCCTGAAAGATGATGCTGTGAAAGTGCTGCACTCAATATGCCAGCAAATTTGGAAAACTCAGCAGTGGCCACAGGACTGGAAAAGGTCAGTTTTCATTCCAATCCCAAAGAAAAGCAATGCCAAAGAATGCTCAAACTACTGCATAATTGCACTCATCTCACACTCTAGTAAAGTAAGCCTCAAAATTCTCCAAGCCAGGCTTCAGCAATACGTGAACTGTGAACTTCAAGATGTTCAAGTTGGTTTTAGAAAAGGCAAAGGAACCAGAGATCAAATTGCCAACATCCACTGGATCATCGAAAAAGCAAGAGAGTTCCAGAAAAACATCTATTTCTGCTTTATTGACTATGCCAAAGCCTCTGACTGTGTGGATCACAATAAACTGTGGGAAATTCTGAAAGAAATGGGAATACCAGACCACCTGACCTACCTCTTGAGAAACCTGTATGAGGGTCAGGAAGCAACAGTTAGAACTGGACATGGACCAACAGACTGGTTCCAAATAGGAAAGGAGTACGTCAAGGCTGTATATTGTCACCCTACTTATTTAACTTATATACAGAGTACATCATGAGAAACTCTGGGCTGGAGGAAGCACAGACTGGAATCAAGGTTGTTGGGAGAAATGTCAATAACCTCAGATATGCGTATGACACCACCCTTATGGCAGAAAGTGAAGAAGAACTAAAGAGCCTCTTGATGAAGGTGAAAGAGAAGAGTGAAAAAGTTGGCTTAAAGCTCAGCATTCAGAAAAATAAGATCATGGCTTCTAGTCCCATCACTTCATGGCAAATAGATGGAGAAACAGTGGAAACAGTGGCTGACTTTATTTTTCTGGGCTCCAAGATCACTGTGGATCGTGATTGCAGCCATGAAATTAAAAGACGCTTAACTCCTTTGAAGGAAGGTTATGACCAACTTAGACAGCATATTGAAAAGCAGAGACATTATTTTGCCAACAAAGGTCCATCTAGTCAAGGCTATGGTTTTTCCAGTGGTCATGTATGGATGTGAGAGTTGGACTGTGAAGAAGGCTGAGTGCCGAAGAATTGATGCTTTTCAACCCTGGAGTTGGAGAAGACTCTTTAGAGTCCCTTGGACTGCAAGGAGACCCAACCAATCCATCCTAAAGGAGATCAGTCCTGGGTGTTCATTGAAAGGACTGACATTGAAGCTGAAATTCCAATACTTTGGCCACCTGATGTGAAGAGCTGATTCATTGGAAAAGACTCTGATGCTGGGAAAGATTGAGGGTAGGAGGAGAAGGAGATGACAGAGGATGAGATGGTTGGATGGCATCACCAACTCAATGGACATGGGTTTGAGTGGACTCTGGGAGTTGGTGATGGACAGGGAGTCCTGGCGTGCTGCAGTTCATAGGGTCACAAAGAGTCGGACATGACTGAGCAACTGAACTGAACTGAAGCATTACAGAACACAAATGAATAATAGTTTCTTCCATGACCTTAATAAATAGAAAGAAATCTTCAAAGCAGATTTTTTTTTTATTCTAAGATCAAAAATGCTGAGAACTCCACGGTAAGTATTTGTTACTATTGTAAATATAAAGAAGCATTATTTCTTAGGACCTCTAAAATTTCAGACTGATAATTATTTTTTCTAAGATTTTTATAGCCTGATCCTCAGTTGCCTGTAGTTCAATAACCAAAATAATTGGTTTCAACCAAAAATTAATACTTTGCCTTTTATCCTAGTACTATAATTTAATTTCATTTTAAATGCTATTTCTTAGGAGTAATCCATGATCAGTCTTTTCAATGGCATATTTTATCTATCAGTTGAGTATTTTAACATCAGATATTTACATTTCCTCCCAGACTGACACAGAGTAAAGTCTGAGAAAAATATTATTTTTAACCTTCAAAGTGTAAATAAGAAACTGTTAAAATTAAGTTTTTGACAGTGTGATCATCATTCTCTAATGCATTTGGGTTTTTTTTTTTTTCCCATGAAAGCATTTTCATTTCTATTTATTTATGATTCTGATGTCTCACATTGCATCAAAAAATAAAGAAAAAAGTAGCGTGAGTCCAAGTGGTTGTTACTGGTCCTTTTCTATAATATAGCACCATTTGAAATAGAAATTCTCTTCTTTTCTCCTTTCAGTTCTACAATAATACTGGATTTTAAATATTCAGATCAGTGGTATTTATTACTGTGAAGTAAATGTAGCTTGCAGGTTGAACATCCTGTTTTAACTTATTAAACTGATAAGTAACAACAGATGGAAGTGCTGGAAATGTTTCCACTACATATTTTATTTGAGCAATACATTTATCATTATTGCTTTTAGCAGAGCAATGAAAACTGAAAGTTTTCCCCTGAAGCAGGTCTTAAAATTTCTCTAGTTTCCTTGAGTAACTCTGCTGTAGATAAAAAGATAAGAAACTATAAATTTTTTTGGTGCTAGTAGTGAAAGGGACTCATTCTGAGTCAAAAATATTTGACCTTAAATATGTACATGTTGTCTTATAATTTAAATTATCATATAAAATATTATTTTATAAACCTTATATATTACATCAGTATATTTCATATCAAACTTAAATGTGTAATTTTACTGAAATATATTATCTCAGTCTACAGTGACATTTTCAAAGAAGAAATAACAGATGACTATAAAAATCAATCTACCCTGTAATCTGAGAAAAGTACCTACAAACTATAACAGAGTTACAGTCTTCACTTACAAGGCTGAATCATAGCATCTTAAAGTTTGAATTCCATGTTTATACTGGAAACAATGAATCAACTGGTAAATGTGAGCTGCAGAAACCTAAATGCAGTCTTCAGGAACGAATGTCTTATTCAAGATATTTTTCTAAATTGTGTAATCACCATATCAAGTACATAGTGACTGTGAAGAACATGTACTGCCAGCTTTTTGTGTGTGTGCATAGCATCCTTGATATTTTCACAATAGCCTTCTAATTGGAGAAGGAAATGGCAACCCACTCCAATATTCTTGCCTGGAGAATCCTGTGAACAAAGGAGCCTGGTGGGTTACAGTCCTTGGGGTCACACAGAGTCGGACATGACTGAAGAGACTTAGCGCAACACAGGACAACACAGCACAGCCTTCTAATAAATTATGGATAAACCCAATCAGAAAAGAATGAAATGCATGACTATAACCAGAATTTCAGAGAAAAAAAAAATCAATGAAAAAGATAAGATGTGCTTAGCAACTCCATTTGCCCTTCCCCACAGTATTCATTCCCCCACAGTATTCCAACTTACACCATGCTCCAGGTGGCCAACATGTTGAAATATATAATCAGATCTCCTGCACTCTTTCAGCTGGGGAAGCCTGGGGGATTCTGGAGGTAGAGATGAGAGCAAGGTCAAGGCTTTGCTGACCCCAATTCTCTTCCTTTGAAGCCATTTCAGGCTGGCTGTGCCCCCTTGAAAAGAGGGCACTACCGAACTCAAAATGGCCTACTCTACACAATTCCTTTTGGTTCTGAAAACCTCTCCTATCCTACATCACTGCTATACCTAGAAAGGCTAACATTTGCTTCTGTTAGCAAGCTTCTAGGATTTTGTACCAATCTTTGTGTTTTTCAAGGCTCCCAGTCATTGCTTTTTAATTTGGCACCTTATAAATAAACCATCTTCAAATTATCTTAATATGAATGTGCTATTTTCTGATACAGCCATTAATATCAGGAGTGTCCTAAAAAACTTACCCTTAAAATGAGATTATGAGATTTGGTTGGTTATATAATCCAGGGGCTCATAGATAACCTCTATTCTGGGGAAAAGTAGGATACAAGTAACCTATGGCATGACATGGCATCAGTGCTCAAATTTTTACTGCGAGTAACATTGGATAAATATAGTTGGAGGAAACAGCATTGTGAGATTGAGTGCTTTGACACTATTCAATAGAAAAGACAGTGATTTTAAAGTTCAAATGTTCACCTGATATCTTCTAATGCCCCTAGAGAATTAATATAAGGCAAAGAGAAATATGAAACTATGTGAAACCAAAAATACATGTAGAACAACAAAATGTGTGACAACTTTCATGAAGACTCTTGTTTTCTCTAGTCAGAAGGAACACATGGCTGAGACCATGTATAGGAATGTATAATAAGAGCTGGAGTTTCAGCACCAATTAAATGCCCAACTCCTCCTCTGGAAGGGAAGGAGCAGGATGCAGACAACTAAACAGATATTAATGAGATCTTGAAACTTTAACTCCCCCTAAACCTTCCTCCATCTGAAAAAAAATCACTCCATCCTCAACTCCTGGTTGCATCTGGGACAATTAGCTTCATAAGATAACAAAATTCTTTTTAGAAATTTCTTCTCTTTTTCCCCTTTTGTCCAGATGTACAATAAGATTTATATCCCAGAATTTTCCAGACAGTGTGGTCTATTCTAGGAGAAGATGATATACATATATATATGTATGTATATACCACATGAGTTAAAATGTTCCACAAATATAAACTTTGGGATCTGTGTGGTATTTGGTTATAAATGTGTTAGACCACACGTAGAATTTAAGGATCAGTTCAGTTCAGTTCAGTCGCTCAGTTCTGTCTGACTCTTTGCGACCCCATGGACTGCAGTACACCAGGTCTCCCTGTTCATCGTCAACTCCCAGAGTTTACCCAAACTCATGTCCATCGAGTCAGTGATGCCATCCAACCATCTCATCCTCTGTCATCCCCTTCTTCTCCTGCCTTTAATCTTTCCCAGCATCAGGGTCTTTTCAAATGAGTCAATTCTTCCAATCAGGTGGCCAAAGTATTGGAGTTTCGGCTTCAGAGTCAGTCCTTCCAATGAATATTCACTAATGATTTCCTTTAAGATGGACAAGTTGGATCTCCTTGAAGTCCAAGGGACTTTCAAGAGTCTTCTCCAAGTCCACAGTTCAAAAGCATCAACTCTTCAGTGCTCAGCTTTCTGTATAGTCCAAGTCGCACATCCATACATGACCACGGGAAAAACCATAGCTTTCCTAGACAGACCTTCGTTGGTAAAGTAATATCTCTGCTTTTTAATATGCTGTCTAGGTTGGTCATAACTTTCCTTCCAAGGAGCAAGGGTCTTTTAATTTCATGGCTGCAGTCACCATCTGTGGTGATTTTGGAGCACAAAAAAAATACAGTCTGTCACTGTTTCCATTGTTTCCCCATATATTTGCCATGAAGTGATGGGACTGGATGCCATGATCTTAGTTTTCTCAATGTTGAGTTTTAAGCCAACTTTTTCACTCTCCTCTTTCACTTTCATCAAGAGGCTCTTTAGTTCTTCTTCGCTTTCTAATTAATGGCATGGATCCTTTCACATTGGTTTCAGAATTTATTGTGTAGGCTAGGCTTGAGCACTTATGTGTGATGTTAATATTCTACTAGGTTGGCTAATCTAAGCTTTCTCTCAACAAAGACCTATCATTAATGAAATTGAAAGGCAAAAAAAAAAAAAAATACAATTCCACATTATACTGTAATGCAAAGTCTTAATTCTTAAGGAAATACACTTGGAATAGATCTTTTAAGTGGAATCTTTTTGGTGATTGCCTAGCCATATTCTCTTAGGATATCTGGGAGGACATTCTCTCAACAAGACATTAAGAAATGCTTTCATGATGGAGGTATGAACATTCTTGATCTGTCTGGTGCTTATATTCTGTAGGCCAGAGATGAGAGTGTGAGATGCTACAGTGAAAATTGACTCTGTGACCTCAATGGTAAAAATGGGATTCTAGAGTGGTAGAAAATGTGAGCACAGAAGCCATAAGGAGAAAATGCCTGTGGCTACAATACTGGTCTTTTTAAATTTATTTATTTATTTGGCTGTGCCAGGTCTTAGGTGCATCATGAGGAATCTTCTGTTGCTGTGCACAGGCTTAATTTCTCTTCAGCACGTGGGATCTTAGTTCCCTGACTAGGGATCAAACTCAAGTGCTCTGCATTGCAAAGTAGATTCTCAACCACCGAATCACTAGAGAAATCCCTACAATAGTGTTTGATCCATGGAAATCTATTGCTAATTACTCATACCCTCAGAAGCTAAATAAATTGATTCCTAGAAATCTACTAAGTGCTTCTTAACATATATAGGATGATAAATTCTAGATTTGCTGAGAAAATTCTGACCCAAACTGCTATTTGGAGATTCACAGCTTTGTTACTACACCAAAGTCAGTTTCCGTTCAGTTCAGTCGCTCAGTCATGTCCGACTCTTTACGATCCCATGAACTGCAGCACGCCAGGCCTCCCTGTCCATTACCAACTCCCGGAGTTCACTCAAACTCACATCCATCAAGTTGGTTAAGACAGAGCTTTCCCCATGAAAAACACTGAAGCTGTTCAGTTTGAAAATTAAACCTCCATCCAATTCCTCAAATGGACCCATTACCATTTTCCAAAATGATTTTAAAAAGAGAAATATCCATACTTCATAATCTTTCAATTACTGACTCTGAACTCATGCTTATCCTCAAAAACCCAAAATATTTTTATATTTTACTAATCAGAGTGACTCTTGGGTTGTCCTAGCAGTGGCTTCAGAACATGCAGTAAAAATAGAATATATTTAATTATCAAGAAAGAGTCTTATCTTTGTTCCATAGTATATGGAGAAAGTATATTTTGTAGAAAGAATAAAATTCCCTGTTATCTCATCTCTTCCTGGAAATAGTAAACCATTCCTGGGGGAAATTATAGAGATTAGTGCCACAGTCAAGGATTTGACATGTGCAGGGGTTGTGATTCCTAGCATAGCACCAGTGAACTAGCCTGTTTGGTCACTGCCAAGACTTGATGGATCGTAGAGAATAACAGAAGATAATTAAAAACTTAATCAAGTACTAATGTCAATTGCAGTTATGATTCCAGATTAGGTATCTCTATAGGTACAACTCAACATAATTTTAGCACTTGTATATAGTAAGTAATTAATTTTCTAACAAAGTTTGTAAGCAAAATAATAAACGGTTTGCATTTCCATGTCAGAGAATACTGTGTAACTTTTCTGTCTTGCCACAGGTCTATGTCAACTCTTTAGCTTCCTTTCATATAGAGAATTTGTTAATTAACTAAAGCTCTGGAGAGCTTATTAAGACAAACATGTGCCCGAAGGTAGGGAAGCAACTACAAATACTCACGAGTCTGCCCTGTTGGTGTAGTTTCCAGGAGTCTAGTAGCTTGGATTATGTCAGAATATTCTCTCTAAAGTAAAAGATAGAACCAGTCTCAAAAGAATAAGCACAATGTTTTGTAGATGTCTATGGATTTTAGAGGCAAAATATCCTGTATTGGTTATTTTGGCACCTAATGTGCCTGTTATCAGTGTGATCTGGAGACAGAAATTTCACATTATCAGATTTAGATTATAGTATAATTTTGCTTCTACTAGGCATAATGACCCAGCAGTTCAAGTGGTTTCAGAATTGTCTTTAGCATACAGATGCTATATGAAGCTCTGGTGATCCCAGAAAGAAAACCAGAAAAATCCCTAGAATAAGACCATGTCCTCCTCTTTTGGCAAATGTTCTACATTAGAAAAGCAGCTCCAGACTTGTGACTGGGCCCTTGTACAGACCAAGTGACTGAACATGAGATATCTAATGACCACATGAACCAAATTGCCTATTATGATAATTCAACAAACCTTAGCTTTGGATTTCAACAGGCAGTATTCCCATATAAAGTAAAAGTAAGATATACAAAGTAAAGCTCTAGCAGGCCCTGAAGACATGTGTGAACCACACAAGCAAATAACTAAGAACCATGGCACCTGTGTACAGAGGAGCCTGGGAGGCTACAGTCCATGGGGTTGCAAAATAGTCAGACACAAGTGAGCATGAACACTACTTAGTAAACTAGTACCAAATGGAGGTATTAATATATGACTAGCCCTCTACAATCCCCCTCAAAAATGGGCCTCAAAGGCAATGGAAAGGAGTATGGAGATGGCTCTCCATGCAGTAGAAGGAAGAATAGCCTCACTTAAGTCTATTGGAACAGAACTTAGAACAAAGTCAGAAAGCTAATGAACACGCAGTCTAGTAAAAGATAAATAAGGAAGAATGTCACAATCATAAAAAGATTAATCATTTACAAAGAATTAGTCTGCAAGAAAGAAAAAAGACCCTCTCCTAATCTTAAATAAAACAAAAAGCAAATGTTTTTTAAAATATAGAGAAAATATATGAGAATTCCAAGTTAATAATTTCAATAGTTCCATTGTATTCAATGTTACAGTACTGAATAAGCCATGGTTCATTATCATATAGGGGCAAGATTTCTGAATAAGACCACCTTAACATTCTGAGCACTTTCTTAGCTCTTCTAGATAAGTGATTGCTTAGGACATTTGCAGGGTCATGACAAGGTTCTTGAACTCAGGGTCATTTCAAGGCCTGCAATTAGGACAGCCCAATTATCTGGTGACTTAAATGACCCAAGTTTTACCAAGGCCGATGCCAACTTCAGTCCTTCTTAGTGTTTATCTCCTATAATTAATACTTTTATAATTAAGTAGCTTAAACTTTTTCTCTGATTATTAAAGGACTCAAAAATCTGTCAAAGGTCACAACATTTATCAAAAATCTGCATTCATTTATTAGGATTAGAAAATATATTATTTAACCCATTAAAAGTAAAAAAAAAAAAATTAAGAAATACCATGCAAATCATTAAAAAGGAATATGTCTGTCCAGACACAGATTTTCTAAAAATATTTCCTTTTTACTTGTCTAACAGAGAAGTCCTTTCTTTCATAGAAAAGCATAAGTTGAGCATAGGGGGAAGCTGTCATTATGCCTTTTTAAATTCATTTTCAACATACACAAATAAAGAACAAGAAGTATTCATACTCTGTCTTGCATGGTAAGTTAGAATTCCTTCATTCGTTTATAAAAATTATTTGGCTTGAACTGTACATATGGTTCAGGATAAGCAGTTGGGGAGGCAGGAATGTTGGAGAGACTATACAAACTCTGTTCGTGCCCTTGAACATCCTAGAACCTAGTGAAGACTGCCTGGAACCTGCTCTGAGGTAAATCGCTATCCCACAAGCAATTAAACTCGTAACTCCCTCAAGCAGGTGCACTCACTGGTACACAGGCAGCACTTAGCTCTGCCAATTGTTGTGTCCAGGCTCTGTTCTTCCTCAGGTGAGAGCAGGCAAAGTACTCTGCCTGAACACTCAACACAAATCCCCAGGACTTGTAAATATAATAGTAAATAATCTTTACTAGATTTCTAAAATCTAGAGATCATTTGCATGTGATTTTCCTGGCCCTCTCACTACACAGGAACACACTTTGGAATTCTGGCTGTTATTCAGCATTGTACTTTTAGAAAAGCTTAACTTCCACTCAAAATAAATAAATTTAAAAGCATAATAATGGAACAAGAGCTTGTAAAAGTGTTTAATAAGTTTTCAGCTAAAAAGTGGTGTTCAATTTGATTGGTCTAACTCTGTGGTTAGGAATTTGAATGAAAGCATATTCTGGGGAACATCTTCAGATTTCAAGGTCATCTAACTAGATTCCTAACAGTTCTTCAGTGAACAGTATCAGGTCTTACAAATTTGCTTCAGAAAATATTTTTACATTTTTATCATCAAAAATTGGACCTAAAGGTTTTAATGAGTGGTTTAGTTTTAGACTGTGAATTTTTTTTTTTTCCCTGAAAGTCATCAAACTGATACATGCATCAGGAATTTATATCAGGGACTTTCCTGGCAGTCCAGTGGTTAAGACTCTACATTTCTGCTGCAGACGGAGCGGGTTTGATCCCTGGCTGGGGAACTAAGATACTGCTTGCTGTGCAGCCGTGCAGCATGCTGTACAGCCAAAAAAGAAAAGGAAATTTATAACCAAATATTCATAACACTGTCAGTAACATTCTCAGGCCCTTTAGTGTAGAGCTTGAAGTACACAATGGTGGGAACATGATGATATCAAGACCTCAGATCATTTTGTTTCCAGGGGCTATAAGGATAAAAATCCTAAGATTTCATTTGGTTGATCAGATGCAGAGAATAAACTACGAAAATACAATGGAACTATTGAAATTATTAACTTGGAATTCTCATATATTTTTCTGCACTCATAAATTATGTCCTCCCTGAATAATAAAATATTCTTTTTGTTTTAAATTGTATAGATAATTTGCATATGTGTGTGTGTATGCTCAGTCATGTCTGACTCTTTGTGACTCCATGCACTATAACCCACCAGATTCCTCTGTCCATGGAATTTTCCAGGCAAGAAAAATGGGTTGCCATTTCCTACTCCAGAGGGTCTTCCAACCCAAGGATCAAACCCACAGCTCTCATGTATCCTGCATTGATACATTAATTCTTTATGACTGTACCACCTGTGAAGCCTTGCATGTGGATACAATGTGTTAAGTGGCTAAATTATACAATGTAAAACATATCAGTGATTATTAGAAACAGCTTTTTTCAAATTTCCCAACTTACCAACTATGAATCCATTTGCAAAAATTTTTTAATTTGTAACAAATCTAGGCAATCCTTGAAACTCTCACCCATTTTTTAAATTCTTAGTAAATAGAACCAGCTGTGATTTTGATGGCCATGAAAGTAGATATAATACCTTTTCTTCTTTCTCTTACATTCTTCTATATATTTCTATGTTCAACAAATATAAAGATGTGTTCCCAAGTTATTTGTAATATAGCTATAATGTTTCACAAGGCTTCTTCCATAATGTCCTAGGGTTAATATTCCTATTTGGAAGGAAAGGATGTTGAGGAGAAAAGGATTTGTTTGCTTACCTACAGAAAAATGTTTACTTCTGGTGCTTCCACAGATAGATGATAATACACAACAACAATATGAAGTGCTTATTTCCTAGGAAAACATGTAGAAAATATTTTAAATAATTTAAAATATATAAAAAGAATATACTTTTACTATTTAATGATTTTGATCTGGTTAATTTAGGAATAAAAGATAAATTTACCATGTCTTTGATGGAAAACAAACACACACCTCAAGTTTTAAACTAAAAGTTTTAAAATCACTTTTATTAAGAAATTCAACATATACTTAAAGTGTCATAAAAGTAGGAATGAAAACAAAAAGAAACAAAGGAATGTTAATAAAACCAACACATGTAAAACAAGTACATGCCTTGTATAAAGTCAAAAGATAGAAAGTTTTTTTTTTATTTTTACAGGCAGCTGAAATGGAGATTTCCAGTCTTCCTTCCCAAAGATTCTGAGTCTTTAGATGTCTTGACCTTGACAGGCCATAGTTGATGCAACTGGCCATTTACCAATATGGTTCAGGGCACAGAATCATAGAAGCACAAGAAATGCCCTAGTGAAACTCCGGACACATCCCCAGATATACTCCTTTTTAACTCCCATTGTGTGACATCCCCCTAATAATACTTTATGTCAATTACCATTAGTTATTTCTGATATTATAGGAGTCCCTGTTTTTGTTTACTGGTTCATTGTCAAGAACAGGAGCTGAAAGCAATTTGTTTCTACTCACAACACCCAATTCAGTAAAATTCTTTGTCCTCTGGATGACTGAAATATTACCTCCCTGAAAACCACAATCCTCAAAGATATTAATAGGAACTACTCCTATCTCCAACATGTAATGCATGGAGCTGTTCATATTAGCTTTTAGGGATTCTCCAACAGAAAATAAACAGCTAGTTCATTATACAATAGCCTCCTTGGGGATCAGTGCCTTACCCCTACAAAGTGTTGCCCCTAAGCTAGAGCTTTGACTAAGCTTTTAGCAGTATATTCAATCATCCTTCCCTGGTGGCTCAGATGGTAAAATGTCTGCCTACAATGTGGGAGACCCGAATTCAATCCCTGGGTCGGGAAGATCTCCTGTAGAAGAAAATGGCAACCTACTCCAGTATTCTTGCCTGGAAAATCCCATGGATGGAGGAGCCTGGTAAGCTACAGTCCATGGAGTCACAAAGAGTTGGAAACAACTGAACAATTTCACTTTCTTTCTTTCCATCATCCTAGTTCAGTTGCTCAGTTGTGTCCAACTCTTTGCCACCCATGGACTGCAGCATGCCAGGTTTCCCTGTCCATCACCAAATCCCAGAGCTTGCTAAACCTCATGTCCATTGAGTCAGTGATGCCATCCAACCACCTCATTCTCTGTCATCCCTTTCTCCTACTGCCTTCAATCTTTCCCAGCATCAGGGTCTTTTCTAATGAGTCAGTGCTTTGTATCAAGTGACCTAAGTATTGGAGCTTCAGCTTCAGCGTCAGTCCTTCCAATGAATATTCAGGGTTGATTTCCTTTAGGATTGACTAGTTCGATGTCCTTCCAGTTTAAGGGACTCTCAAGAGTCTTCTCCAACACCACAGTTCAGAAGCATCAATTCTTTGGTGCTCAGTTTTCTTTATGGTCCAACTCTCACATCCATACATGACTACTGGAAGAACCATAGCTCTGACTAGATGGATCACTTTTGAAAAAGTAATGTCTCTGCTTTTTCATATGTTGTCTAGGTTGGTCATAGCTTTTCTTCCAAGGAGCAAGCATCTTTTAATTTCATGGCTGCAGTCACCATCTACAGTGATTCTGAAACTCAAGAAAATGAAATCTCACTGTTTCCATTGTTTACCCATTTTTTGGCCATGAAGTGATGGGCCAGATGCCATGATCTTAGTTTTCTCAGTGTTGAGTTTTAAGTCAGATTTTTCGCTCTCCTCTTTCACTTTCATCAAGAAGCTCTTTAGTTCCTCTTTGCTTTCTGCCCTTAGTGTAGTGTTATCTGCATATCTGAGGTTATTGATATTTCCCCTGGAATCTTGATTCCAGTTTGTACTTCATCGAGCCTGGCATTTCACTGAATACAAAAGGCCTAAAGACCTGTCTCTCACCCCATTCAATCCTCTCCTCACTCTACTGTCCCATTTCCAACTATTATTCTGCTTTCTGTCACTAGAGATTAATTTGCAGTAGAATTTAACATTACGTACTGATTTTAGCCTGATTTCATTCACTCATCATAGCTAGTTTCAGAATCATTCATTTTGTAAATAGGTATTAATAATACATTTCTTCTGATTGCAGAATAGTGTTCCAATATTACAGTTTGCTTATTCATTAACCTGTAGATGATGTTTATCTTATTTCCAGTTTTTGAACCTTACAAATAAAGTTTTCATAAATATCTGTGTATAAGTCTTGGTATGGACTATGCTTTCATTTATATATGTGGATGCTAATGTACATGAAATTTTTAAAATTCCAATTTTTGAATGTTAAAAATGTATAAAATTCTGAAAGTTTTTTAAATACATTGATACTGTATACTGAACCAAATATTAAAGTAATATTCTAAATGCTTCTAGTAGGGAGGCAAAGAGGAGGTTATACAATCCAAGTGATCTCAGAATTCCTACCTGAAACTCTTGAAGCCAAACTAAAATGTCTTTGAAGTTTGAGGGATAAATTACTTTCAATTTAAAATTCTATTCCAAGTCAAGATATCATTAAAGATTGGGAGTAAAGTTTAGAATTTTATCAACAATAAGATGACTGATACAGATTTGTTCAGCTTTATTTTAATTTTTGTACCTACTGTAACAGCATAATTATAATAGCTCTCCTTCACTTTTTCTTCATAAACATTAAATATTCAGAAATTCTGCCTTATATGCTCCATAAGGAAAATACTAATGTTATGTTTCTGCACCACAGTCACATAAACCATCAAAGAAGACTCAGAATTCAAGAAACAGAAGATAATGAGGAAAGTAATGAAGAGAATTTATAGTATGACTGATTAGAAAAGGAATTACCAAAAAGGGGATTTTTGCTTTTGGAAATATTCAAACAGTCATAATAGCTATCTACCTTGGGTTTTGTAGAGAAATCTATGGGAAGTCTAGATTTGGTAAAGAAAATCTTCTGTTCTAAAATAACAGTTCTTTGGTTATAGTTTATAAATGTCTGCTTCTTTAATTGATGCTAATGTCAATGTTAATAACTTACATTTAAAGTTAGCATGCATTTTCCCTTTATTCTGAAGCAATATTGAAGAGTTTCAATAAGACTGAGTAAAACTTTTTAAAAGTTATGGAATAGTGAATATAGACTAGGGAAACAGATATGAAAGAGATATCAAAGTTTGTCTGCCCTTAATAATGATAACAGAATTACATTTGTGTTCTCTTACCATGCTTCTCTGATGGCCAATGAAGCTTATTGGCAAAAATACAAGATTATATATAATTATCTCTTAAGTAATAACTGCCTATATGAATATTAAACCTGTGACTTTGATGATATGTGTTGCTGCTAAGTTGCTTCAGTCATGTCCGACTCTGTGTGACCCCATAGATGGCAGCCCACCAGGCTCCACTGTCCCTGGGATTCTCCAGGCAAGAATGCTGGAATGGGTTGCCATTTCCTCCTCCAATGCATGAAAGTGAAAAGTGAAAGTGAAGTCGCTCAGTCGTGTCTGACTCTTCGAGACCCCATGGACTGCAGCCTACCAAGCTCCTCCGTCCATGGGATTTTCCAGCAAGAGTATTGGAGTGCGGTGCCATTGATGATATGTGTTACACTCATTCAAAAGAATTTAACAAACTCAATGGTTAAAATTTTAGTCTCTATAATTAGAAAGCTTATCATAAGTCATTTAAAAAATCAAATTGAAATTCCCATTTAAAAATAAAGATATACTGAATCATCAAATTTGTCTAAAGACTTGTGTAACCATTCAATTAAAAAATAGGATTCTCATGAAGAGGGAATTTTATTCGTGCTTAGTTCAAATACATTCATTCAAAAATTACTTATTAAACACCAAGGATATTCCAAACATAGGGTGGCTGTGTCAATCAGGAGAAAAAGCTACCCTAAACTTCAGATAGGAAAATGTCAGACAGTAAGTGAAAGATGTAAATAGTCATGTAGTTTTAGACTCTGAAATGGGAAAGTTCAGAGTTTGAAAATCACTTGAATTTTCACCTATGAAACTACAAAAACAGTCATAAAGGAGAGGATCTGAAGATTCACAGGGGCTCCATAAACATCACTTGGATGGCTTTAACTTTTAAATTTATGTGCAGAAAAGGGATAGTGACATAAAACCAAGCACAAATATGAAAGAAACATGAGCCTGTGAGAACAGTGCCAGAAAACACAGAATCAACTGATGTTTGTGGATAAACATCTGTTGGATCATCAAAAAAGTAAGTTGAGTTCCAGAAAAACATCTTCTGCTTTATTGACTACACCAAAAACTGTGACCATATGGATCACAACAAACTGTGGAAGATTCTTCAAGAGATGGGAATACCAGACCACCTGACCTGCCTCTTGAGAAATCTGTATGTAGGTCAAGAAGCAACAGTTAGAATGGACATGGAACAACAGACTGGTTCCAAATCAGGAAAGGAGTACATCAAGGCTTTATATTGTCACCCTTCTTATTTAACTTATATGCAGAGTACATCATGTGAAATGCTGGGCTGGATGAAGCATAAGCTGAAATCAAGATTGCTGGGAGAAATATCAACAACCTCAGATATGCAGATGAAATCACCCTTATGGCAGAAAGCGAAGAACTAAAGAGCTTCTTGATGAAAGTGAAAGAGGAGAGTGAAAATGTTGGCTTAAAACTCAACAGTGAGAAAACTAAGATCATGGCATCCATTCCCATCTCTTCATGGCAAATAGATGGGGAAACAATGGAAACAGTGAGAGACTTTATTATGGGGGGCTCCAAAGTCACTGCAGATAGTGACTGCAGCTCTGAAATCAAAAGACGCTTGCTCCTTAGAAGAAAAGCTATGACCAACTTAGACAGCATATTAAAAAGCAGAGGCATTACTTGGCCAACAAAGGTCTATCTAGTCAAAGCTATGGTTTTTCCAGTAGTCATGTATGGATGTGAGAGTTGGACTATAAAGAAAGCTGAGCACCAAAGAATTGATGCTTTTGAACTTTGGTGTTGGACAAGACTCTTGAGAGTCCCTTGTACTGCAAGGAGATCCAATGAGTCAATCTTAAAAGAAATCAAACCTGAATATTCATTGGAAGGACTGATGCTGAAACGCCAATACTTTGGCCACCTGATTGGAAGACTGAAGGCGGGAGGACAAGGGGACAACAGAGGATGAGATTGGTGGATGGCATCACTGACTCAATGGACGGAAGTTTGAGTAAGCTCCAGGTGTTGGTGATGGACAGTGAAGCCTGGCGTGCTGCAATACATGGGGTCGCGAAGAGTTGGACACGACTGAGTGACTGAACTGACTGACTGTGAATAAATTGCATAAGGACAATAAAACATTTTTAAATTATATTTATATCCAGAGCAAGAACAAAGAGAATTCACCTGTAATTTTTCTGGCAAGATTTTATAAATTGAACAAGTGACACAAAATTGGATTCAGAACGTTCTATTTACTTCCATATTCTCTGACCAGAAAAATAATTTTTAGCCTGGAGAAGGTTGAATAAGTATTGGTAAAAGCAATTGATCCTGAAGATATGTAAAGAGATGATAAGATAGCATTTAGCTTCTCTAAATGATTTCAAGTCTTCTGGCCTAAAAAGATTACATACTAGAGTATGGTAAAAACTTACAGATGAGATAGTAAACTATAGAAACAGAAATTTCTTATCTTCCAGCCACCAGGGAAAATAGGAGATGTGACCAAGAATCAAGAGTTATTAATGTTTAGTCTTGACTTTCAGAATGAAAAGAAGAGATAGGGACTGGAAGAATGTATTACTATAATTTGTGTATTTTCACACTGCTCTGAGCCAGTAGTCAGGCCATTAATATATCCATACCTCTGGGTTGGTTGCAGATGGAAAGCAGAGTTTTTGATCAGTGGCTCAAGTCTTTTGTGAAAACCTATATTCCTTGAAGAGAGGATGTTGGTTTTCAGATGCCACTCATACTCACAAAATATTCTTCAACAATTCCTAGCCTCCCAGGTATTCAGTTTGGGGCCATATGACTAGTACAAGCTAATGAATTAAGAGTAGAAGCCACATATTTTATTTCTAGACCAAGGCAGTTAAAAGCCAAATTCTTCCTCTCATTCTCTCGCTCTACCTGCCCCAAGTTGTGATGGTGGCAGAATAAGATGGAAGAAGTCTGGTTCCTTGTGTGACTAGACAGAGAACAGCCTCTGACAACTCACATCAGACATTATGTGGATAAAATATAGCCTTTTTGTTGTATTAATCTACTCGTATTTTATGGTATCTTAAGGTAGCTAACATTAATTTCCTTGCTCTCTGAGTATAGTTATTCATTTAATGAAAAAGTTTGCAGAAAGATAAAGCTTTAGACATTGATAGACTAGAATTTCAATTTCACTTATATTAAGAAGTTTTGTCAGCTGTGTGTTTTGACTTCATCCTTAGGCTGGCATCCTTCATGTTAGCAAAGCAGGTATAAGCAGTTCTAGGCCTCACTTCTGCATGTCTCATTATCCAGAGCAGGAGAAAGAGACTTCTTTTTTCTCAACCTAACATTCTATCCAATCAAAGAATATCTATTCTCTGATTGAACTGTCCATGAACCAAGGACAGTGACATACATAGTTAAATTATGATAACTAGCTTCAACATATTAGGGCCCAAGCCTAAAGAAGATGATGAGTCAACTGCTCCCAACCTCCTAGCTGGTACAAGTCAAGGGGAAGCTGGAATGAAAGAATGAAAGAAGCAGCAGTGAAATACATACTAAATATACTAAACAGGTCTTGGATATCCTTAGATCATTTTATTTTATTTTATTGAAAATGTCCATAATGATTTAATAGCAAATTTAGTAGATTCATAAACCTTGTAAAGAAAGTCATTATGTTAGACCAACCCCAAGCACTGGTCCATGGCCTATTAGGAACCAGATGCACAGTAGGAGGTGAGCAGTGTGAGCAAAGCTTTATCTGCATTTATAGCCACTCTCCATCACGTTCATTACTGCCAAGTTCTGCCTCCTGCTCAAAACACTCAATAAATGTAATGCACTTGAATCATCCCCAAACCATCCCCTGCCATCCCCTCCACCCTGCAGTCTATGGGAAAATTGTGTTCCACAAAACTGGTTCCAGGTGCCAAAATGGTTGGGGACCACTGTGTTAGAGAGTACAATCAAGGTTCAGAGTAATGGATAATGGTTCAAGTCTAACAGCGTAAATACTTCTTAAATAGAAATTTTAAAACTATTATGTAAGATATTAGTAAGAACCTGTATTGGATTTTTAAAAGTTATACAAATATAGGTCCAGATAGGTAAAGATTAATACTAGCACCTGTGATGGAGAAGGCAATGGCACCCCACTCCAGTACTCCTGCCTGGAAAATCCCATGGATGGAGGAGCCTGGAAGGCTGCAGTCCATGGGATTCCTGAGGGTCAGACACAACTGAGCGGCTTCACTTTCACTTTTCACTTTCCTGCACTGGAGAAGGAAATGGCAACCCACTCCAATGTTCTTGCCTGGAGAATCCCAGGGACGGGGGAGCCTGGTGGGCTGCCGTCTATGGGGTCACACAGAGTCGGACACGACTGAAGTGACTTAGCAGCAGCAGCACCTGTGAAATATTTGGGGGTTATAGCTTAACAGGAAACACAATCAATCAGCAATGTGATGAGATCATCCAACAAAGTCAATGATAAAATGAACAAATGGACATAGAAAATCTGCAATGATACAATGAAAAATCTCATGTTACTCTATATAAATGAGACCACTCTTGGAGTCTGTATAAAATTCTGAGAGTCACAATTTAAGAGGAATATTGAAATATCAATATCATCTGGAGGAGAAGAAGCAAATTAATTAGAGAATTGGAAGCTATATCCGTTTTGGAGTAGTTGAGGATGCTTAGCCATGAAAAGAGGGGCTTAAGAAGAATTTATTGACTGTCTTCAGACTTCTGAAATGCTATATATTCATGCACATACAACTTGTTTGGAAGGAATCACTAGGACAAAAGAATTGAAACACATACACACACAAAACAGATTTCAACAATATACAGAGAAGGCTTTTGTAACAGTCATAGATATGCAGGAATGAAAGAGGATGCCTCAGGGCAGAAAGCTTTCTCAACACCAGGGTGAGTTGAAGTAGAAATTAGTTTTTAACTTGTCAGATGTGATATGGAGAAGATACAAGCCTGCAATGATAGTTGAACAAGATAATTTTTATAATCCCTTTAATGTCAGTGTTTCTAGGATAATATGAAATAAGCTAGATTTCACTACTCTGTAGAAGTAGTCTATTTTAAAGCTTAATTCCCTAAAGAGACTGCAATTCCACCATATAGCTTCAGAGAAACAGAAAGAAAATGTCAACTTTAAACAATCTCTCCTTTTCCAGCTCATGAGAGATTTCATAAATTTTATGATTTCAAAGGACACAGAGAACATGTCATATTTCCATTAAGAAAAAATTTTGTAAGTTAGTATCAACTCATGAAATGTCACTTTTCTTCTTAACTGTAATGACAACATTGGCTAAAATAGAGTGTTTTTAAAGAACTCTATCCATATCATTGGTTTAAGAATAAAGTGTCTCCAAAGGCCTTCACTCAGGGAGGAACAACTCAGAGTGATAAAATCAAGCCAAGAGAGCAGTGGATAATTTCTAAGAGTAGTGCATTCACCTTGAGAAATCATCAGCCTCACTTTGACATTTCTAAATATGATCAATTAATTTGGAATACATTTTCTACAGCTCTTCTCCTTTACCCTAAAATAAAAAGTAAAAAAAAAAGCATAGCATCAATTTGTGGCACTGTGCTTCTTTTGTCTGGGGTGAAGCCACCAAACACGTAATTTAAGGTCTTACATAAATTTAGATAGCAGGACTAAATGAAAATGAAGCTCTTATTAATGGAAAATAATCTGATTGCAATAAACAGACAAAACCAAATTTATAATACATACATATTCTCTATACCAAGCCGTATCTACTGAAAGCCCTTTATCTAAAGTATCTATAAACTACTAACACTTTTCAAGAGATCTTTAAAAACACCAAAGGTATTCTGAAAAAAAATTTAAGTTTACAAATGTGAAAGAATTTCCCATAAAACTATATAATCTTCCTACAACCAATTTTTTTCAGGGATACATTGTTTTCATAAAGTTAACACTGCCTCTTCCTGCGCTTCTGTATAATGTCTAAAAGGCATTACTCTTTGGAAGCTGTCTAATAGCTTTTGTGAAATAAACTGGTAGATTCCATTAGTCTAAACAACCTTCCTAATTTTTGAAGGAAATTTTAAAGACTTCACATTTTACAAAAAGTGAACTATTTAAGGTCATTTATTACAAATTCTATTTGTTTTCAGAAGGACTGATCTAAGAATAAAAAAGAAGAAAAATTGCCCTCTTAATTTCCCACAAGCTGCTTTGCAAGGAATAGTTCCTTTCAATAACAATTTACTGGAAATTCTTATTATTCTTTTTATAAACTTAGGGGAAATATTCAAGAGCTATTCCTTGTAAAGTACAAATAAATGATAACTTTGACTTTCAAGGGCTTCCCTGGTGGCTCAGACAATGAAGAATCAACCTGAATGCAAGAGATTCGGGTTAGATCCATCGGTCGGGAAGATCCCATGGAGAAGGAAATGGCAACTCTCTCCAGTATTCTTGCCTGAAGAATGCTATGGACAGAGGAGCCTGGAGGGCTACAGCCCATGGGGTTGCAAAGAGTCAGACATGATTTAGCACCTAACACATTTGGTTTTGCAAAGCACTGACATGTATTTGGAATGAAACTTACTGAATACATCAAATTACTTCCCAAATTGCTAAAACTGAGTGCTAATTCTATTTTTTAAACCCAAATTTTGATGAATTACATTGTTGAAAAGCTGTGTTTAGACATTTTTCAACTAGTTTTACAAAAACAGGAAAAAATTCATACATTTGACAACTTAATAACATGGACAATTGTAAATTTCTTGTTCATTTAGGTACTATCTAATAGGGTTTTTTAAATTATTTTAATTGGAGTCTTTAAGTTTGTGATATTATTCATCAATTTAACAACAAAAATATTTTATTTAAACTACTCAAGGCACATTTCTAGGACATCTGACTTTTAGTCCCTTGACATCAACTTTAATCTGGAGTAGATGAGTGAGGAACTTATTGTCTCAGGGCCAATTCAGCTGTGTAAAGGAAAAAAGGATCCTGCTAGGTAGGACCTATCCAAACCTGAAGAGCTCTTGCTCTGGCTAATGAGAAAAATACTGCCTAATTCAAGCATATTGTTTTTACATAGGAATTTTAAAATTTTCCAAAAGAAGCCTCAACTTAGATTTTTTGTGTAAAATTTCTCAATTTTGCAATATTAGAACCTATATCAAGATTTCCAAAACACTATGCAGAACAATGTTATGAGAACTAAATAAAACACATTATTTAGCTAAAGGAAACTTCACTTCAGTCTACAAGTGAATGGTTCATATCTATGGTCTGGAGAACGCACAGGTAATCAAGAAAAGAGAATCAATTTTTATTTTCAGATTCCTTCTTCATGTTCTTCCCTCCTTTCACACCTTATTCTCCAAACACTACCTCTTTTTCCATCCTTAGCTTAAACGGTAAAGAATCTGCCTGCAGTGCAGGAGATGCAGGTTCAGTCTCTGGGTTGGGAAGATACCCTGGAGCAGGACATGGCAACCCACTCCAGTATTCTTGCCTGAAGAATCCCATGGCCAGAGGAGCCTGAAGGGCTACAGTCCATGGAGTCGCAAAGTGTCGAATATGACTGAGTGACTAACACTTTCAACCCATCTCAGCATGTCCTTCTTCTTTGAGGAAAAACAACTAAAACTTCAGGAACATAGAAAGAAATATACTAGAAAACCAACTCTGAGCTATTGAAATAGGCACTAGAGTCCACTATGATTCATTTGCTAAGGGTAACTCATAGCTCTCTCCAAATGTTTCTACCTGGGCCTAGAATTAACTTTAATTGTGTGACACAACCTTTAGTTGTAAAACACAAGAACTAGAAAAACCTTAAGTATGAATAAAAATTATATGAGACATCTTAGATATAAGAAGTGGTAAATTAGGCAAGACCAAAAAACTGCTCCAATCTAATGAGAATGTGTTCACCTTGATTTCCAATTCAGTTTGTAAACAAACATCATAAGACATAGGAAAACAAGGAACAACTTCCCAGTACTTAGGAAGACATAGGATTACTTAGGAAGTAATCTCTAATTACTTAGGAAGATGTAACTGAAAGTTTGGTAGTGAAAGAAATCCCCAGGAGAGTAAGAACTGATAGTAAAAGGCCAAAGCCCCATGTTTGTTGTCTTGTCTTTATTTAGCCAGAAAAAGTCTTGATTATAATACTTGCTAAGCCAGTTACTTTCCTCCCTAATATAAGAATTACAGATAGGAATTACAGTCCTAATTTTAACAGGTCACATGTAGAGACAAGAGTTACCTAAAAGAGAATTAGAATTATTTTTTAAGGTTGAAAATTAAAGAAATACACAGCAAGGACGAAAGGAGTTTTGCAAAAGAAAGAATTTTATTAGAGTAAGCAAAGAAAGCCTTGTATATGAGAGACACTCAGAGTAGAACATGAGGGAAAGTACTCTTGTTCACATAGCTAAAGCAGTACCATTGCAGATTCAGAAAATTAATGAATTCATGATTTGGTTGAGAGGACTATTTTACAGGATTGGAGGGATTTGTGACGGGACACAATAAATATTGAGGCTGATGTGATGAACAAGGGTCAGTAGGTAAGTTGTAAATACCAAATTTCACCTAAGAAGTTCAAACTTTATTTAGAAATTAGGTTTGGCCACCAGGAATTTCTGTGAAGAATTAGAAACAACCACAGCTTAATTTGAATTTTCAGAAAATACATGGTGAACCACTTATTAGAAAGACAGAATTTCAAACTTTTCCAAACTGGATTGGCAAAAGCACAAATCAGTTGACTTTTAATACAGACTGAAGGTCCATCTGCTCAGGCTAGCCCACCCAAAGGTGCATACTGAATATCATTGCTTGTTGGTGCATGTGTGCCTTTAGAATTGTTCTTTTAAAAACTTGTGTATTTGCCAAAGCAAACTGCTCTAAGGACGCATAAAAGATATCTTTTATAAGAAAAATAATTTTGCATATTTACATATAAAATCCACTCAGCATTCTTTGAACGTTATTGAAATATAGTTCTTTTGCAGTATTATTCACTTAGATTATTACATAGTTATTTGAAATTTGCATAATTTATGAAATTATCACCACAGTAAGTCTAGAAACCATCTATCCTCATAAAAATTTATTATAATATTACTGACCACACACTTTATGCTGTGTATTACACCCCCTGGCTTATTTATTTTATAACTGGAAATTTGTACCTTCACTTAATCTTCTTCACTTATGTTGCCTCTTCACCCTTCTCCCCTCTAGGAATAACAATAATCTCTGTATCTATCAATATAAATCCATTTTCATTTTGGTTTGTTTGTTTTGTTAGATTCTGCATATAAGTGAGATCATGTGGTATTTATCATTCTCAGTCTGACATTTCACTTAGCATAATACACTCTGCTGCTGCTGCTGCTGCTAAGTCGTTTCAGTTGTGTCCGACTCTGTGCGACCCCATAGACCGAAGCCCACCAGGCTCCCCTGTCCCTGGGATTCTCCAGACAAGAACACTGGAGTGGGTTGCCATTTCCTTCTCCAATGCATGAAAGTGAAAAGTGAAAGTGAAGTCGCTCAGTCGTGTCCGACTCTTAGCGACCCCATGAACTCCAGCCTACCAGGCTCCTGCATCCATGGGATTTTCCAGGCAAGAGTACTGGAGTGGGGTGCCATTGCCTTCTCTGTAATACACTCTAGATCCATTCATATTCTTGCAAGTGACAAGATTTCATTTTTTTATGGCTGAATAATATATGTATCTATATATATATATAATCTTCTTTATCTATCAAAGGACACTTAAGTTGCTTCCATATCCTGACCATTGTAACTAAGGCTAAAATAAACATCGCTGTGCATATATATTTTCCAATTAGTGTTTTTGTTTTCTTATGGTAAATACCCAGAAATGAAATTGCTGGATCATATGGCAGTTCTATTTTCATTTTTTTGAGAAATATCCATAGTGGCTACACCAATTTACAGTCCCACCTACAGTGCATAAAAATTCTCTTTTTTCACATCCTTGCCAACACTTGTTATTTGATCTCTTTTTTATTCTGACAGGTGTGAGGTGGTATCTCATTGTGGTTTAATTTACATTTCCCTGATGATTAGTGATCTTGAGGACTTTTTCATGTGCCTGTTGGTCACCTGTAATTGTTTTCTTTGAAAAAATATCTACACAGGTCCTCTGCCCATTTTTTTTTATTTGATGTTGAGCTCTATGAGTTCTGTGTGTATTTTGGATATTAACACCTATTGGATATATTGTTCGCAAATATCTTCTTCCATTCATAGTCTGTATTTTCATTCTGTTGGTATTTTCCTTTGCTGCACAAAATCTTTTCAGTTTGATACTGTCCCACTTGCTATTAATGGCTTTATTCCCTTACCTGTGGAGACACACCCAAAAAATGTTGCTAAGACCAATATTAAAGATGTGTGTGCATGCTAAGTAGCTTCAGTGGTGCCCAGCTCTTTGCAATTCTATGGACTGTAGCCTGCCAGGTTCCTCTGTCTATGGGATTCTCTAGGCAAGAATACCAGAATGGGTTGCCATGCTCTCCTCCAGGGTATCTTCCCAACCCAGAGACTGAACTTGCATCTCCTGCATTACAGGTGGATTCTTTACAGTTGAGCCACCAGGGAAGCCCATTAAAGATGTACTGCCTATCTTTTCTTCTAAGAGTTTTATGGTGTCAGGTCCTTGTCTTTTATGCATTTTGACTTCATGTTTGTATATGGAGTGAGAATATAGTCCAGTTTGATTCTTTTACATATAGCTATACAGTTTTCTCAATGTTTTACTGAAGAAGCTATCGTTTCCTCACTGTATATTCTTGTCTACTTTGTCATAGAATAATTGACCATATAAATGTGGGTTTATTTCTGGGTTCTCAATTCCATTCTATCAAGCTGTATGTCTGCTTTTGTGCCAATGTCATACTGTTTTAATTACTGAAGCTTTATAGTACTATTTGAAATTAGGGAGCAATTTGTTCTTTTTTATCAAGATTGCTTTGGCCATTTGTGATCTTTCCCATTTCCATATAGCCTGCATTTTTTTTAAGCTATAACTCATAGACTTTTATTAATTAATTTATTTATTTATTACTTTTGCTGTTCTGGATCTTTGCTGCTCTGCAGGCTTTTCTCTAGTTGCAGCAAGCATGAGCTGCTCTCTAGTTGCTGTGTATAGGCTTCTCATTACTGTGGATTCTCTTGTTGTATAGCACAGGCTCTAGGGTGTGCGGGCTTCAATAGGTGTGGCACATGGGCCCACCAGTTGGTTCCCAGGCTCTAGAGTGACAGGCTCAATAGTGGTGTCACACGGGCTTAGTTGCTCCACGACAGGAAGGATCCTCCCAGACCAGGGATCAAAACCATTGCCTGCACTGGCTTGCAGATTCTTTATCACCAAGCCACCAGGGAAACCCCATATAACTGTTAGAATTATTTGTTCTAATTCTGTGAGAAATGCCTCAGGTATTTATATAAGGATTACATTGAATCTGTAGATTGTCTTGAGGGTTATAGCTATTTTAACAATATTAACTATTTCAATCCATGAGCATGATATAACTTTCTACTTGTTTTTGTCATTTACAATTTATTTTATCATTGTTTGTGATTATGACAAACCTATAGCAAATATCACATTCAATGTGAAAAACTGAAAGCATCCTTCTAAAATCAGGAAGAAGATGAGGATGTCTACTCTAGCTATTTTTATTCCACAGTTTTAGAAGTCTTAGCCAGAGCAATCAGAGAAGAAAAGGAAATAAAAGGAATCTCGATTGTAAAGGAAAAAGTAAAACTGCCACTGTTTGCAGATGACATGATACTATACAGAGAAAATCCTAAAGATGCTACCAGAAAACTACTAGAGCTTATCAGTGAATTCTATAAAGTTGAAGGACATAAAATCAATATACAGAAGTCTGTTGCATTTCTAACAACAAAGATCAGAAAGAGAATTTAAGGAAACATTTACTACCACATCAAAAAGAATAAAATATGTAGGAATAATTCTACCTGAGGAGGCAAGAGACCTGTACTCCAAAGACTGCAAGACACTAATGAAAGAGATTAAAGGCTACATAAAAAGATGGAAAGATACACTGTGTTCTTGGAATGGAAGAATCAATATTGTCAAAATGACTATACTACTCAAGGAAATCTTCAGATTCAATGCAATCCCTATCAAATTACCAGGGGCATTTTTCAAAGACTGACTAGCCTCAGTTTTTTAAATTCTTTTTCTCTTTTCAACCTGGATGATTTCGACTACTGTGTCTTCCAGATCACCAGTCTATTAGTTTGCATCATTCAATCTACATTGCTTATAGTTTGTTTTTTTTTCAATTTCAGTTATTGTGTTCTCCAGTTCTGCTTGGTTTTTTTTTAATATAATTTCTAACTCTTTGTTGAAATTTTCAGTGTCTTCATTCATCCTTCCCCTGAGTTCAGTGATCATCTTTATGAGCATTACATTGCACTCCTTATTGAGTAGATTGAATTTGAATAGAAGAGTTTAAGACTGCTGTAGGCCCACTATGGCCAAGATCAAATCCCTGTTCAGCTGCATGTTGTCCACAGGGCACAGGTCTAGTACAAGACCATTGGAAGGTGGAGCTGGGTCCTTGTGTAACCATCTGCATGGCCTGGCAGGGCTTGGTCTGGTGCCCGCCTGCTGGAGGGTAGGACTAGGTCACCGCACAGCTGCTTGTGCACTCTGCGGGTGCTCTGGACTTGTGCCAATCCACTGCAGGGAGGGGCTGGTTCCCCACATGACTGTCTATGTGGCCCAATAAGGGGGTTTGAGGGCTTCCCTGATAGCTCACTTGGTAAAGAATCCACCTGCAATGCAGGATACCCCAGTTCAGTTCCTGGGCTGGGAAGATCCACTGGAGGGAAGATAGGCTATCCACTCCAGTATTCTTGGGCTTCCCTTGTGGCTCAGTGGGTAAAGAATCTGCCTGCAATGCAGGAGACCTGGGTTCAATCCCTGGGTTGGGAAGATCCCCTGGAAAAGGGAAAGGCTACCTACTCCAGTATTCTGCCTGGAGAATTCCATGGAGTGTATAGACCATGGAGTTGAAAAGAGTTGGCCATGACTGAGCAACTTTCACTTTCAAGGAGGTTTGATACTGGTACCAGTCTGCTGGAGGATAGGGCCAGATTTCCATGCAGTTGTCTGTATGACTCAGGTGGGCTCAGGGCTGGTGCTGTCTTGCTGGTGTGTGGGGCTAGTCCCTGATAATACTAGACTGGAAGGAGGGTTCCAAATTGTTGCTTTCCAGCACTGATGTTATGGTAAAATGAGTTCCCCAAAATGGCTGCCTCCAGTGTCTACAAGACTTCCCAGGTGGCTCAGTGGTAAAGAAGCTGCCTGCCAATGCAGGAGACACAAGAGACACAGGTTTGATCCATCAGGAAGATTCCCTGGAGTAGGCAATAGCAACCAACTCCAGTATTCTTGCTGGAAAATCCCATGGATACTGGGGCCTGGCAAACTACATTCCATAAGGTCGCAAAGAGCTCGACACGACTGAACATGCACTCACAAATTCATGAACCAGTGCCTCCAACCTTGGGGAAGTCCCAGTTGCCTCCTATCTCTTCAGGAGGCTCTCCAAGATTAGTAAGTGCCTCTGATACAGGCTTCTTTTAAATCATCACCTTTGTACTAGGACTCAGATCATGTGAGATTTTACATGCACCCTTTAAGGGAAGAGTCTGTTTCCTACAGCACTCCATCCTCCCAACCATAAGCCCTGCTGGTTTGCAAAACCAGATGTTCAGGTGATCTTCCAGTGATCTTCCCTGGGCTGGGGAGTCCAATATGAGGCTCAAACCTCTTTGAAGAAGTCCTGTACAGCCCCCATTTGTGGATTGTCAAACTGGAGGGTTTTGGTCGTGTTGATACTGCACATCTGCTCCTTCTACCCATTGAACTTTGGTTCCTTCTTTATGTCTTTGCTGCTGCTGCTGCTGCTGCTGCTGCTACTAAGTCACTTCAGTTGTGTCTGACTCTTTGCAACCCCATAGATGGCAGCCCACCACGCTCCCCCATCCCTGGGATTCTCCAGGCAAGAACACTGGAGTGGGTTGCCATTTCCTTCTCCAATGCATGAACGTTAAAAGTGAAAGTGAAGTCGCTCAGTCATGTCTGACTCTTAGCGACCCCATGGACCACAGCCCACCAAGCTCCTCCGTCCATGGGATTTTCCAGGCAAGAGTATTGGAGTGGGGTGCCACTGCCTTCTCCATCTTTATGTCTTTAGTTGTGGAAAGTCTTTTCCCATGCACAGTTGCTCTGTAAGTGGTTGCAATTTTGATGCATTCCTGGGAGGAGGTGAGTTCAGTGAAATCTTGACCTCCTCTCCTCCACTCAACATTTTAAATTACAGTCCATTTTACCCATCAGATACCTTATTTTGAAATGCACTTCTTAAACTCTCAAAAGAAAAAATAAAAAAGCACTAACCTGATAATTATGAGGAGGAAAATAATTCACCCAAAAGCATAAAATTAAGATTAAATTTCTAATATAAGAATTACTATTTGTTTTACTTCTGAGGAAATGCTCTTTACTCTTTTTTATCTGTAAGACTATACACAGAATTTATATTTAGTTCACACACAAAAGTTGATCTGGACAACATAAATCCAATTTTGTAAAATAAACTACAGATTTTTGATAAGACAGTGATATTTGACACAACATATAGTTTGGATTTTAAAAATGGAATTCATGTATTTTCAGAGAGTGATAGAGAAGAGAAGGTCAGAAATCTTTCTATCTACACATGTACACACACTTTTAAGGGATCTGGGCAGGTGCTTTAAATGTTTTCTTCAAGAAGGTATGAGGTTCTAATTTATATATAAGATACTCTCTTTCACACCAGTGATACATGTCGAGCTGCATATAACTTATTTCTGTAAGCAACATTTTGTGACTGTTCATAACATACTCTGTTAATGTGTCTCAGTTTGAAGTTACTCCATAGACCAACCTAAGATGTTGTTACCTCTTGCTTCCTTGGTTTTTAGTGCATCGTCTACAAGGGAACATTGCTCTACCTTGAGATATCTCTGGCTCATGTATGTTACCTACCATCTGTTTGCCACATCATGCTTGCTAAACATTCTTTACATTTTAATGCCAAATCGTGATCATGTTCTAAAACTGACTATGTATTACACTTCCTGAAGATGAGAAATGAGACATGAAGCTACAGATAGTTCTAGAACAGTTTCTTCTCCTTCCAAACTAACGCTTCTTCCCAATTAAATTTCCATAATCAACTCTAAGGGAGTAAGTCCCAAAACCACTATTAATAGAAATTTGTGTATGTTAGTCATTCAGTCATGTCTGACTCTTTGAGATCCCATGAACTGTAGCCCACCAGGCTTCTCTGTTCATGGGATTCTCCAGACAAGAATATGGTAGTAGGTTGCCATTTCCTTCTCAGCTTGAAGCTCTGAAACCCTAATTTGTATGTTGTTGTTGAATTGCTAAGTTGTGTCCAACTCTTTTGTGATCCTAGAGATTTTACCCCCACCAGGCTCCTTCTGTCCATGGGGTTTTCCAGGCAAGAATACTGGAGTAGGTTGCCATTTCCTTCTCCAGGGGATCTTCCTGACTCAGGAATTGAACCCACATCTCCTGCACTTGCAGATGGATTCTTTATGACTGAACTACCATAGATACACCCCCTGAATGTATACAGGCTGGCAGACCTTCAGATAGTAACTTAACCTTCTGAGTTTCAGTTACATAAATAAGAATTGTAATAATATATTGTCTTAATTAGACGGGTTGTTGTAAGAATTAAATGAGATGTGTATATAGAATATTTACTACAATATTGGCACAGAGTAAAGACAATAGTATTATTAACTAACATAAAGAAATAGATCTAAAAGGTAACACCCAAAAATACTGCAAAAACTGCATGTCTTTAGAATGATATTATTTAACATTACAAGATAATAGTTTGAGAAGTTCCAAAAGGGATATTTCCTAACTAACTCATGTGGATATTCAAGGAAATTTGAAAACTCACCCTTCTTTGGAAAGAAAAGTGAAAGTGTTAGTCATTCAGTTGTGTCTGACTCTTTGACCCCGTGGACTGTAGTACACCAGGCTCTTCTGTCCATAGAATTTCCCAGGCAAGGATACTGGAGTGGGTTGTCATTCCCTTCTCCAGGGGATCTTCCTGACTCAGGGATGGAATCAGGATCTCCTGCATTGCAGGCAGATTCTTTACCATCTGAGCCACTAAGGAAGCCCTTTAAGAAGGAAAGCTGCACCCAATGTAACATGAGAAGCATTCATTTGTAGAATATTTATTGAGCAATTACTTTATGTAGGCCCTAGTGTGGGAAAGTTGTCAGCAATTTCTCCTTTCCTTTAAAGCATGTGTAATTTATTGTGATGTGCACAAATGCAACTGAAATTCAAGTGATAAGAAATTAAGAGAATATTCCAAAGGAAAGAACACACTTGCAACAGATGGAAAGGAAAATATGCTATAGGAATAGTGAGCAGAACAACACAACTGGAGGATTTTCAAGGTTGAGGCTGGCTACATGGAAGGAGCTTGAATATAAAGACTAAACATCTGGATTGTATACTGTGAGAAATAGAGCACTACTAAAGATCCAAAGCTGAACAGTGATGGGCTCAATCTGACTTTAAGGAAAATTGATCTGACAGTGATGCTTAGGACCCAGTAAAGTGGATAAAGGCTGCAGACATGGAAATCAGGTGGAAAGCTAATGCATTAGTTCAATGAAGAAATAATAAAAGACTGAAAAAGGTTGGTGTCCATCAGAATAAAAACTTCAGAAGGATTCTTTTTTAAAAAATCAATAAACTTAATGACTGATTAGCTATGAAGAAAGAAATTAAAGGTGGCTGCTACTGTCTTTAGGTACCATATGAACAAGCCAACTCAGACATAATGATCTTTGATGGAAATTATTAGCAAGAACTAGCATCATCCAGTACACACCATGTGCCAGACACCCTTCCAGTTGTCACATACATTAACTTATTTAGATTCACAACAATACCATGAGTTGTGTTATTATTGAACTTTTTTTTTTTTTTTTTTAGCTAACACCTGGGGGAGAGAGAGGTTAAATGAAAAAACTAAAACCTTAGAACCAATATGCAACAATGCCAGATTTGAACCCAAGGTGCTTGGCTCCAAGGTAAAATAAATGGCTTTTGATACTACACATGCTGCTCCTCACCATTTCTATAGAAAAGACAACACATTGCTATCATCAGATATAATGCTCACAAAAACAATCCCTTTCTAATAATATTGGTTAGTATTTGTACAATACTCCTTCCTTCCAAGATTCTACTTCAAAACTCAGTTCCCAAGACCATACCCATGAAATAAGGCCAGTTGAAAATTATATTTTATTCTTATCTTTTTTCTAATCTAGTCAATGCCAAAGAGATGAAAAGCTGTCAAATGCAATAATTGGAAACAGTGGTTTAATACTGGCAGCATAATTACAGAAAGTTAGACATGTCAGATTTCATGAGTCGTCTGAAATAAAAGATTCTCATGTAAAGACCTTTAACTTTTCCATATTTTATGCCACAATGTTGATTTTTATAGTTTATTTTGTTTCAAAAATAATTAGAGGTTCAGAATCAGTGACTCACCAGAATTTATTAGTAAAGGGCAATGCTCCTAGCTGTGGAGTGCAGTTATAGCCCACAGGATATTAGACATGAAGTGATTAAGGAATAATTTCTTGGAACTGCTATACCCCTGTGGGGAGAGGAGAGAGCTATGCTTGATGTTATTACAGTGTTATGCAAATGGGATCTGATTTCAATTTAGTCTCCAGGTTGTAACTGACATTTCCCAGTTCAACATGTTCCTTCCCTCATCTCTGAATAGAACACCAGATACGGCCTACAGTGCAAAGATGCTTAAATTAAAGACAGAGTGTTAGAATGGCATGCAGAAATTGGGCAGGCAACCAATATTTTTTCATCTACATGGGAAAATCACTTTGTGACCAAAATTTAAATGGTAACATCTCTTTAATTTAGAAAAAGTTTTTATGTGCACACACACACATACACACACAGAATCCTATTTAATTCTCATAATATATGTATCATGTATATGCTAGTATTATCATCACATTACAGATAAAGAAACTGAAACATTAGAATATTAAGTAACTTTACAAAGTCACATAACTTGTAAGTGGCAGAATCAGGATGAAAAATATAGGTAATTTGACTTCAAAGTAGATACTTTATAGCCACTTATCACAGCAAATTGCAACAAAGCAAACCTTTCAAATATATTCACAGAACTTTCATAAAGTACTCTTTGAATGTTTACCAATGAAAAGACTCATGAAATCTACCATCTGTATTAAGGACCCTGAAAGAAGATATCCTAGCCAGAATACTGAGACAAGATTTCAAAGGCACAGCAAAAATGATTTTCAGAACTGGGCAATGCAACAAGGAATCCAAACCATCCCAGAATCAACACTGACCCTTCAATTACGTGGATTTAGAGTCATTACCTAATGTTGATGAGATGGAAATAAAAGTTTCCATTCCAGGATTTGAGGAAGTTACTCTCAATGAATTATTTTAAGTATTTCTGACTTCCTTGTAAAAGAATCCTTGTAGAGACCAATAAGCCTCCATTATAGAAATCTGTATTAACACAAAGTCTGTCTAGATCTAGTAAAGAATATATACATAAATAATTCAAATTTTTTATTCTAACTTTAGAATTTGTATTAGGAAAAAAAAAAAAGAATTTGTATTAGTACTTAATGCTAACTTTAGTATTTTTATTCCAACTTTAGAACACCATAGAATAGTGATCTTTGCACATTTTTTAATCCCATAGGAATAGAAATTGGTCAGTGTTCTGAAATCAGTTATTAATTATGGACATATTAGAATCAAACCCACCTGGCAAAGTCTGGATCTTAACATTTCATAAAAGAAATTCACCATTTTAGGGAGTGGTAGTAATTTATGTTTTCAGAGTGAAAATACACTAAAAAGGACCATTTACACTAAAAAAGGACCATTGGGGGGGTCCTTTAGGTTGTGAAGATTCCTCAATGAAAAGTCACTGCAAAGTTTAATAATGCTTCACAACACTAAGCTATAAAAAAAATGAGAGAAACGATATTTAGTATTTGGCTTATGCTTTTGCGTTTTCCTGAGATAAGTTCATTGATTAACTGTCAGGTAGAACTGACCCTCTCTCTATTTCATAATGAAACACAGGCTTTGAGAAGGAACTTGACTAGATGCAGCAGCCAGTACTGGACACCTGGTGTCCTCCATGTAATGCTATTTAAGATTTAATATTCAACCTGATTGTAAACATTCCATCAACTATTGGGATTGTTTTGTTGCAGCCATCTGCCTGGAACAGTAATTTCCCTCTGAAGAGAGGGGTCTACTTACTGCCCATCATGTTGGAACATGTTTAATCCTGAGACAAGACATCAAACGGGATGGCAGGAAAAAAACATGAGGCTGAGGACAGGGATGGGACATAGACAGTTGAGATAGGGTGATGTTTAGGAAGAATCCCACTGACATTGACAAGTGGGTGACCTTCTGTTATTGGAGGCCTTCTTGGGGTGACACAATGATTCAGATTTTGATGCTGGAGTCTGATGGTTACAAAAATAATAAACACAAGTAAGTGAAATTTAAATTTGTACTTGTAATATGTTATAATGTTTTATAAAAAGTCACAGCCTGGTCTCAGCTGTGCTCTTGGGGATAAAAGGAAACTTGCTTTCCTTCCAGAAGTCAGATAGGCAGCATCAGTGGTACTCACCACTGGGGGATGACTGTGCCAACAGGGCAGCAGGAATAGAGGCAGAAGAGGCAACAGCTGGGACCACTCAAGAAGGCTGGAGCAGAAGATCTGAGGGTGTTATGAGCATCAGAAACCTGAAAAAAATCACGAGAAAATCTAGAACAGTCTTGGAGGCATGCAATTTGTGTCAATTATTCTAATGCTTTTACTGAAAGAATTTAATATAAAATAAAATTGTTTTTTTCATTACAGATTTGTGAGTCCAGTTTATACAGATGATGATGATGGTAGTGATGGTGGTGGTGGTGATAGAGTTAAACAAATATTCCAGACTTCACTAAGTTATAAGCTCCCATTTCCCTTAAATATGTGAATCATGATTGCTTACTTTTCAACCAGATTTTTAATATTCTACCAGATTCCAGTACCTAAGTGTTTGTGAGGGTTTTTAAAGAATACTTACATGTTTCCCAGATTCACTCTCTTTTTTCACTATCTTAGCCACGAGTCAAGCTTGTGATAACCACCTCCCACTTCCAGAGTCCATCTCCTATTATCTTGAAGCGGGGAACCCAAAAACCAATGCTGCTTTGCCTGTACCACACAGTCCCTCATGGCAGCACCAGCCCTTTTTTGATTCCCCAGAATGACAGTAAACCAGACTACAACATACACACAGATTTTCCAGAGGCTTTGTAATAGTACAAAGGAATTACAAAGCTGAGGATTTAAACCCGGACCCTAACTGTGGCATCCTCACAACCTTAAGTTCCTTCATTAGTCATTTCTTCTATTTGGCACCCCCCCATGACCTGGTGCCATCATATGCACCCTTCCTAGAATAAGTTCTCAGAAACATGTCTCCCTCCCCTTGGGATCCAAGCTCCAACTACCTGAACCCCAAAAAGGAAATATTTCCCTCCAATATGCCAGTCTGAGGCTTGTCACTCATATTCCACATTTTTTCCCCTTGGGTTAAAATCTCCCCTGGATACTTGCAATACGAATGCATAGTTTTCCCTACCCTTAAACAATATGGATTGGCTTTGCCTAAAGTTGCCGTTAAATCAATTCATCAGAATCTAACAGTTTTCTGTCATTTCTCTAGCAGGATTATTCATTCTTAAATACCACTTCAAATGGTACTTTGACAGTCAGAGTAAGCTTTAGAATTAAGAGTCTCTCTCATTACACAATGTGAATATATGTCCCCATATTCTGGCTGTCAGTTTTTGGTCTCCACTTCTGGCAACTCTATGAGATGTGTTCAATTATTATACTTATAGATAAAGACACTTTATACAGCTTGCCCAAAGTGAAACAGTTAGTATGTAAGGAATCTGTGATTCATCCCCAGGTAGAATGACTTCAGAACCTTCTGTCTCAACCACTATTCTAAAACTATTTTAAAAAAGAATTCTCCAAGATGATGTGTTCTAAACACCTATTTAGAAAAGAAAAATTACTTTCCAGAAGAAACAATCCAGCACTCTTCCAATAGCCTTTGGACCATGAAGAATAATTCTTTCTTTTCTTAGGTTCATTAAATTGCTTACTTGTGACTCATTATGGCAAAAAATAATAAGATAATTGGAGGCAATGATTATTAGAATTTCAACTCTATCGGTAGCAAAAAATACAGTTCAGGGACCAGAATAAGAAGAATTATTCCTTGTAAACATCTATGATAGGCTGCTTCTATGTTCCATGGAGTAACAGCTCAACATTACTCTCATTTAGAGACCTAGATTTTATAGAATATCACTGGAAACCATAACAGAAGGATAAGGGAGAAGCAGACAATTTCATGAGAGGTGATACATGTCACTATTGCACACATTTCACTGGCCAAAGCAAATAACATGGTGAATCAGCACTCATGTTTACCACATGGTCTTTTCCACTAAATATTGGGGGAAAGAAAGAATGATTTTACACAAAGACTTGTCCCTCAGATGTGCTAGTACACGTATCACAAAAAGTAGAACATAGTTCTCAAATTTATGATCTGTCGGCCACTTAGGAAAAGGTGGCTAACCAACTTCAAAAGCCAATAGTAAAATTACTAGCATCTTTCCTTTCTTCCTTTTTTCCAATCAGTAGGAATAGACTGGCAGCTTCTACACCAGGCTTTAGGAATATAAAGATGAAATGACCTAGTTTGTTCCCTCACGGTACTTTATGGTCTAGGAGAAGTAGAAAACATCTCTCTATTCAAGAAAATATCTCTGCCCCATGATAGAACTAGAAATTAAAATCTAATTTTAAAACAATGAAACCTGATTTTACCCTCTTTGGAAAATTATGAACCCTCTCCCCACCTCCCCCTGTTAAAAAAAAAAAAAAACACACACACACACATTAAAATTATCTAAATCATTGTCCAAATGAATAGAAACTATTCCATCATAGTTTCTGAGTGTCACCAAGAATCATCACCACTATTGCGAGTAGCTAAAAAAGAAACATATGAAAGGTCTGGGAGGTAGAAGTAATAAAGTATGCTAAATATCTCCTATTGAATTCATTTCCTGCTTCCCAAACAAGTTACAGTTATGAGGCAGACACCAAAAATTGTGTGGACTCCATTAGCCTCTGTTTGTTTCCATTGCTTTCCCCAAAAAATGTGCTTGTACTAAAATAGATTAACCTAAGAATTGCTTAGCTCTTTTTCCAAAAAGCAAAGGTAGCTTAGATAATATTACTGTAAGTGTAAATTCATTGCTAGATGGTTGCAATTGGATCCCTCAATACTGTTTACTACAAATTATGAAGCAAAGTTTGGAAAATGAATTCCTGCACAACAAAATATCTGTCCCTGAATTATAGTCTCTTTGCTTCTTTTACTCCTGTGATGAATGCAAACTTTACAGTAAGATAGGAATCCAGTTATATTCAGTCTGTGAATCTCAAATAGGTCAATAAAGATTGCTTGCTATGTCATATGTCCAATCGCTTTTACCATATTGGGCATCTCTCCTCAGCAGAGCCATCATGAACGGCTACTATGTCAGGGAATCTGAAGCACTGTTTTTTAAATTAATTATTTTATTTTAATTGGAGGCTAATTACTTTACAATATTGTGGGTTTTGCCATACAATGACATGAATCAGCCATGAGTGTACATGAGTCCCCCATCCTGAATCCCCCTCCCACCTCCCTCCCCATCCCATCCCTCTGGGTTGTCCCAGTACACCGGCTTTGAGTGCCCTGTTTCATGCATCAGGCTTGGACTGGTCATCTATTTCACATATGGTAATATACATGTCTCAGTGTTATTCTCTCAAATCATACCACCCTTGCCTTCTCCCAAAGAGTCCAAAATTATGTTCTTTATATCTGTGTCTCTCTTGGTGTCTCGCGTATAGTGTTATCATTAAAATCTTTCTAAATTCCATATACATGCATTAATATACTGTATTGATGTTTTTCTTTCTGACTTACTTCACTTTGTATAATAAATAGGATCCAGTTTCATTCACTTTATTAGAATTGATTCAAATGCATTCTTTTTAATATTCCATTGAGTATATGTACCACAACTTTCTTATTCATTCGTCTGCCAATGGACATCTAGGTTGCTTCCATGTCCTAGCTATTGTAAACAGTGCTGCAATGAACATTGGGGTACACGAGTCTCTTTCAATTCTGGTTTCCTTGGTGTGTATGCCCAGCAGTGGGATTGCTGGGTCGTATGGCAGTTCTATTTCCAGTTTTTTTAAGGAATGTCCACTCTGTTCTCCATAATGGCTGTACTAGTTTGCATTCCCACCAACAGTGTAAGAGGGTTCCCTTTTCTCCACACCCTCCCCAGCATTTACTGTTTGTAGACTTTTTGATAGCAGCCATTCTGACCGGCGTGAGATGGTTCCTCATTGTGGTTTTGATTTGCATTTCTCTGATAGTGAGTGATGTTGAGCATCTTTTCATGTGTTTGTTAGCTCTGTATGTTTTATTTGGAGAAATGTCTATTTAGTTCTTTGGCTCATTTTTTGATTGGGTCATTTATTTTTCTGGTATTGAGCTGCATGAGGTGCTTGTATATTTTTGAGATTAATTCTTTGTCAGTTGCTTCATTTGTTATTATTTTCTCCCATTCTGAAGGCTGTCTTTTCACCTTGCTTATAGTTTCCATCGTTGTGCAAAAGCTTTTAAGTTTAATTAGGTTCCATTTGTTTATTTTTGCTTTTATTTCCATAACTCTGAGAGATGGGTCATAGAGGATCTTGCTGTGATTTATATCAGAGAGTGTTTTGCCTATGTTCTCCTCTAAGAGTTTTATAGTTTCTGGTCTTATGTTTAGATCTTTAATCCATTTTGAGTTTATTTTTGTGTATGGTGTTAGAAAGTGTTATAGTTTCATTATTTTACAGATGGTTGATCAGTTTTCCCAGAACCACTTGTTAAAGAGATTGCCTTTTCTCTATTGTATATTTTTGTCTCTTTTGTCATAGGTAAGTTGTCCATATGTGCATGGATTTATCTCTGGGCTTTCTATTTTGTTTCATTGATCTATATTTCTGTCTTTGTGCCAGTATCATACTGTTTTGACGACTGTCACTTTGTTGTATAGTCTGCTGTCAAGGAAGTTGATTCCTCCAGTTCCATTCTTCTTTCTCAAGATTGCTTTGTCTATTCAAGGTTTTTTGTGTTTCCATATAAATTGTGAAATTATTTGTTCTAGTTCTGTGAAAAATACCATTGGTAGTTTGGTAGGGATTGCATAATCTATAGATTGCTTTGGGTAGTATACTCATTTTCACTATATTGATTCTTTCATTCCATAAACATGGTATATTTCTCCATCTATTTGTGTCATCTTTGGTTTATTTCACCAGTGTGTTATAGTTTTCTATACATAGGTCTTTTGCTTCTTTAGGTAGATTTATTCCTATGTATTTTATTATTTTTGTCACAATATGAATGGGATTGTTTCCCTAGTTTCTCTTTCTGTTTCCTCATTATTAGTGTATAGGAATTCAAGGGATTTCTGTGTGTTAATTGTATATCCTACAACTTTACTACATTTATTGATTAGCTCTAGTAATTTTCTGGTGGAGTCTTTAGGGTTTTCTATGTAGAGGATCATGTCATCTGCAAACAGTGAAAGTTTTGCTTCTTTTCCAAATTGGATTCCTTTTATTTCTTTTTCTTCTGTCATTACTGTGGCTAATGACTAATGTGGCTAATGGCTCAGCTTCCCTCTCCTTCCCCAAGGCAACACCATCTGTGGCTCTTTCAAGAAATCAGTCTATAGATGACTGACCAGGCCAACCTAGAAAAGGCAGCCCAGCTGGAACCAGTGGAAAGCCGTGCTGTACCATGATTTAGATGTCTGATACACTTACTCAGGAGAGCACTGAACTTCTTCTGGTCAGCAGCCTCCTGGAAGCAGAAGTAGCCATGTCTCAGGAAAGGCTGCCACAGCTACACCAGGAATTCCTTGGGCAGGACCACAAAGGGCTACATGTTCTCCTTCTCACTGGATGCTGAAGAAACATGGAAAACACCAAGACATCTTAAAATGTCCAGTAAGAGTAGCAACCCCACGTTCAAGGAGCGCAGGCACAGGAGGGCCGAGAGGAGCTACTCCTCGTTCATCAGGAGGGGCAGCCGTGAAGAGATATCCCTCGTCCAAGGTAAGGAGCAGCGGCTGCACTCTGTTGGACTAGTCGTGAAGAGATACCCCATGTACAAGGTAAGAGAAACCCAAGTAAGATGGTAGGTGTTGCGAGAGGCATCAGAGGGCAGACACATGGAACCATAATCACAGAAAACTAGTCGATCTGATCACATGGATCACAGCCTTCTCTAACTCAATGAAACTAAGCCATGCCCTGTGGGGTCACCCAAGACTGGTGGGTCATGGTAGAGAGGTCTGACAGAATGTGGTCCACTGGAGAAGGGAAAAATGGCAAACCACTTCAGTATTCTTGCCTTGAGAACCCCATGAACAGTATGAAAAGGCAACATGATAGGATACGGAAAGAGGAACTCCCAAGATCAGTAGGTGCCCAATATGCTACTGGAGATCAGTGGAGAAATAACTCCAAAAAGAATGAAGGGATGGAGCCAAAGCAAAAAAATTCCCAGTTGTGGATGTGACTGGTGATAGAAGCAAGGTCCAATGCTGTAAAGAGCAACAGTGCATAGGAACCTGGAATGTCAGGTCCAAAATTCAAGGCAAATTGGAAGTGGTCAAATAGGAGATGGCAAGAGTGAACGTCGACATTCTAGGAATCAGTGAACTAAAATGGACTGGAATGGATAAATTTAATTCAGATGACCATTATATCTACTACTGTGGGCAGGAATCCCTTAGAAGAAATAGAATAGCAATCATGGTCAACAAAAGAGTCTGAAAGGCAGTACTTGGATGCAGTCTCAAAAATGACAGAATGATCTCTGTTCATTTCCAAGGCAAACCATTCAATATCACAGTAGTCCAAGCCTATGCCCCAACCATTAATACTGAAGAAGCTGAAGTTGAATGGTTCTATGAAGACCTACAAGACCTTTTAGAAGTAACACCCCAAAAAGATGTCCTTTTCATTATAGGAGACTGGAACGCAAAAGGAGGAAGTCAAGAACACCTGGGGTAACAGGCAAATTGGGCTTTAGAATACAGACTGAAGCAGGGAAAAGGCTAATAGAGTTTTGCCAAGAGAACTCACTAGTCATAGCAAACACCCTCTTCCAACAACACAAGAGAAGTCTCTACACATGGACATCACCAGATGGCTAACACCGAAATCAGACTGATTATATTCTTTGCAGCCAAAGATGGAGAAGCGCTATACAGTCAGCAAACACAAGAATGGGAGCTGACTGTGGCTCAGGTCATGAACTCCTTACTCCCAAATTCAGACTTAAATTGAAGAAAGTAGGGAAAACCATTTAGACCATTCGGTTCAGTTCAGTTCAATCGCTCAGTTGTGCCCGACTCTTTACAACCCCATTCTTCACAGCACGCCAGGCCTCCCTGTCCATCACCAACTCAGAGAGTTCACTCCAAACTATGTCCAACGAGTCAGTGATGCCATCCAGCCATCTCATCCTCTGTCATCCCCTTCTCCTCCTGCCCCCAATCCCTCCCAGCATCAGTCTTTTCCAATGAGTCAACTCTTGGCATGAGGTGGCCAGAGTACTGGGGTTTAAGCTTTAGCATTAGTCCTTCCAAAGAAATCCCAGGGCTGATCTCCTTCAGAATGGACTGGTTGGATCTCCTTGCAGTCCAAGGCACTCTCAAGAGTCTTCTCCAACACCACAGTTCAAAAGCATCCATTCTTCGGTGCTCAGCTTTCTTCACAGGCCAACTCTCACATCCATACATGACCACTGGAAAAATCATAGCCTTGATTAGACAGACCTTTGTTGGCAAAGTAATGTATCTGCTTTTCAAAATGCTATCTAGGTTGGTCATAACTTTCCTTCCAAGCAGTAAGTGTCTTTTAATTTCGTGGCTGCAATCACCATCTGCAGTGAATTTGGAGACCAAAAAAATAAAGTCTGACACTGTTTCCCTGTTTCCCCATCTATTTCCCATGAAGTGATGGGACTAGATGCCATGATCTTCATTTTCTGAATGTTGAGCTTTAAGCCAACCTTTTCACTCTCCTCTTTCACTTTCATCAAGAGGCTTTTTAGTTCCTCTTCACTTTCTGCCATAAAGGTGGTGTCATCTGCATATCTGAGGGTACTGATATTTGTCCCGGCAATCTTGATTCCAGCTTGTGCTTCTTCCAGCCCAGCGTTTCTCATGATGTACTCTGCATATAAGTTAAATAAGCAGGGTGACAAGATACAGCCTTGACGAACTCCTTTTCCTATTTGGAACCGGTCTGTTGTTCCATGTCCAGTTCTCACTGTTGCTTCCTGACCTGCATACAGGTTTCTCAAGAGGCAGGTCAGGTGGTCTGGTATTCCCATCTCTTTCAGAGTTTTACACAGTTTACTGTGATCCACACAGTCAAAGGCTTTGGCATAGTCAATAAAGCAGAAATAGATGTTTTTCTGGAACTCTCTTGCTGTTTCCATGATCCAGTGGATGTTGGCAATTTGATCTCTGGTTCCTCTGCCTTTTTTAAAACCAGCTTGAACATCTGGAAGTTCATGGTTCTTGTATTGCTGAGCCTGGCTTGGAGAATTTTGAGCATTACTTTGGCATTGCCTTTCTTTGGGATTGGAATCCAAGATGATGCTGTAAAAGTGCTGCACTCAATATGCCAGCAAATTTGGAAAACTCAGCAGTGGCCACAGGACTGGAAAAGGTAATTTTCATTTCAATCCCAAAGAAAGGCAATGCCAAAGAATGCTCAAACTACCACACAATTGCATTCATCTCACATGCTAGTAAAGTAATGCTCAAAATTCTCCAAGCCAGGCTTCAGCTATACATCAACTGTGAATTTCCTCATGTTCAAGCTGGTTTTAGAAAAGGCAGAGGAACCAGAGATCAAATTGCCAACATCTGCTGGATCATGGAAAAAGCAAGAGAGTTCCAGAAAAACATCTATTTCTGCTTTATTGACTATGCCAAAGCTTTTGACTGTGTGGATCACAAGAAACTGTGGAAAATTCTGAAAGAGATGGGAATACCAGACCACCTGACCTGCCTCTTGAGAAATCTGTTTGCAGGTCAGGAAGCAACAGTGAGAACTGTACATGGAACAACAGACCGGTTCCAAATAGGAAAAGGAGTACGTCAAGGCTGTATATTGTCACCCTGCTTATTTAACTTATATGCAGAGTACATCATGAGAAACTCTGGGCTGGAAGAAGCACAAGCTGGAATCAAGATTGCCGGAACAAATATCAATAATCTCAGATATGCAAATGACACCACCCTTATGGCAGAAAGTGAAGAGGAACTAAAAAGCCTCTTGATGAAAGTGAAAGAGGAGAGTGAAAAGGTTGGCTTAAAGCTCAACGTTCAGAAAATGAAGATCATGGCATCTGGTCCCATCACTTCATGGGAAATAGATGGGGAAACAGTGTCAGACTTTATTTTTTTGGTCTCCAAATTCACTCCAAATAACCTTGGGGTTATTCATTTCTTCTTTTGCTAGTTGATTTAGGTGTAAAGTTAGGTTATTTATTTGATTTCTCTCTTGTTTCTTGAGGTAAGCTTGTATTGCTATGATCCTTCCCCTAGCACTGCTTTTTAATCCTATAGGTTTGGTGTTGTCGTGTTTTCATTTTCATTTGCTTCTATGCAAGGGGGTCCAACCAGTCCGTCCTAAAGGAGATCAGTCCTGGGTGTTCATTGAAGGACTGATGCTAAAGCTGAAACTCCAATACTTTGGCCACCTCATGCGAAAAGTTGACTCATTGGAAAAGACTCTGATGCTGGGAGGGATTGGGGGCAGGAGGAGAAGGGGACGACAGAGGATGAGATGGCTGGATGGCATCACCGACTTGATGGACATGAGTTTAGGTAAACTCCGGGAGTTGGTGATGGACAGGGAGGCCTGGCGTGCTGCAATTCATGGGGTCGCAAATAGTTGGACACGACTGAGCAACTGAACTGAACTGAACTGATGTGTATTTAGATTTCCTTTTTTATTTCTTCCATGATTTGTTGGTTATTCAGAAGTGTGTTGTTTAGCCTCCATATGTTTGTGTTTTTAATTGTTTTTTTCCTATAGTTGACATCTAATCTTAGTTCATTTTGATCAGAAAAGATGCTTCATATAATTTCAGTTTTTTTTTAATTTACCAAGGCTAGATTTATGGTCCAGGATGTGATCTATCCTGGAGAACGCTCTGTATGCACTTGAGAAGAAGGTGAAATTCATTGTTTTGGGGTGAAATATCCTATAGATATCAACTAGGTCTACCTCGCCCATTGTATCATTTAAAGTCTGTGTTTCCTTGCTAAGTTTCTGTTTGGTTGATCTATCCATGGGGTATTAAAGATGGGGTATTAAAGTCTCCCACTATTATTGTGTTACTATTAATTTCCCCTTTTGCATTTGCCTTACATATTGGGGTGCTCCAATGTTGGTTGCATATATATTTATAATTGTTTTATCTTCTTCTTGGATTGATCCTTTGATCGTTATGTAGTGTCCTTCTTTGTCTCTTTTCACTACCTTTATTTCAATGTCTATTTCATTTTATATCAGTATTGCTATTCTTGCTTTCTTTTGGCCTCCATTTGCATGAAATATCTTTTTCCAGCCCTTCACTTTCAGTCTGTATGTGTCCCTTATTTTGAAGTGGGTCTCTTGTAGACAGCATATATAGAGGTCTTGCTTTTGTATTCATTCAACCAGTCTTTGTATTTTGGTTGAGGCATTCAACCCATTAAATTTTTTTTTTTTATATATAATCTATTTTATTTTTTTATTTTATTTTTAAATTTTACATAATTGTATTAGTTTTGCAAAATATCAAAATGAATCCACCACAGGTATACATGTGTTCCCCATCCTGAACCCTCCTCCCTCCTCCCTCCCCACACCATCCCTCCGGGTCGTCCCAGTGCACTAGCCCCAAGCATCCAGTATCCTGCATCGAACCTGGACTGGCATCTCGTTTCATACATGATATTTTACATGTTTCAATGCCATTCTCCCAAATCTTCCCACCCTCTCCCTCTCCCACAGTCCATAAGACTGTTCTATACATCAGTATCTCTTTTGCTGTCTCGTACACAGGGTTATTGTTACCATCTTTCTAAATTCCATATATATGCGTTAGTATACTGTATTGGTGTTTTTCCTTCTGGCTTACTTCACTCTGTATAATAGGCTCCAGTTTCGTCCACCTCATTAGAACTGATTCAAATGTATTCTTTTTAATGGCTGAGTAATACTCCATTGTATATATGTACCACGGCTTTCTTATCCATTCATCTGCTGATGGACATCTAGGTTGCTTCCATGTCCTGGCTATTATAAACAGTGCTGCGATGAACATTGGGGTACACGTGTCTCTTTCCCTTCTGGTTTCCTCAGTGTGTATGCCCAGCAGTGGGATTGCTGGATCATAAGGCTGTTCTATTTCCAGTTTTTTAAGGAATCTCTACACTGTTCTCCATAGTGGCTGTACTAGTTTGCATTCCCACCAACAGGGTAAGAGGGTTCCCTTTTCTCCACATCCTCTCCAGCATTTATTATTTGTAGACTTTTGGATCGCAGCCATTCTGACTGGTGTGAAATGGTACCTCATAGTGGTTTTGATTTGCATTTCTCTGATAGTGAGTGATGTTGAGCATCTTTTCATGTGTTTGTTAGCTCTGTATGTCTTCTTTGGAGAAATGTCTATTTAGTTCTTTGGCCCATTTTTTGATTGGGTCATTTATTTTTCTGGAGTTGAGCTGTAGGAGTTGCTTGTATATTTTTGAGATTAGTTGTTTGTCGGTTGCTTCATTTGCTATTATTTTCTCCCATTCTGAAGGCTGTCTTTTCACCTTGCTAATAGTTTCCTTTGAGGTGCAGAAGCTATTAAGGTTAATCAGGTCCCATTTGTTTATTTTTGCTTTTATTTCCAATATTCTGGGAGGTGGGTCATAGAGGATCCTGCTGTGATGTATGTCAGAGAGTGTTTTGCCTATGTTCTCCTCTAGGAGTTTTATAGTTTCTGGTCTTACGTTTAGATCTTTAATCCATTTTGAGTTTATTTTTGTGTATGGTGTTAGAAAGTGTTCTAGTTTCATTCTTTTACAAGTGGTTGACCAGATTTCCCAGCACCACTTGTTAAAGAGATTGTCTTTAATCCATTGTATATTCTTGCCTCCTTTGTCAAAGATAAGGTGTCCATATGTGCGTGGATTTATCTCTGGGCTTTCTATTTTGTTCCATTGATCTATATTTCTGTCTTTGTGCCAGTACCATGCTGTCTTGGTAACTGTGGCTTTGTAGTAGAGCCTGAAGTCAGGTAGGTTGATTCCTCCAGTTCCCTTCTTCTTTCTCAGGATCGTTTTGGCTATTCGAGGTTTTTTGTATTTCCATACAAATTGTGAAATTATTTGTCCTAGCTCTGTGAAGAATACTGTTGGTAGCTTGATAGGGAATGCATTGAATCTATAAATGGCTTTGGGTAGTATACTCATTTTCACTATATTGATTCTTCCAATCCATGAACATGGTATATTTCTCCATCTATTAGTGTCCTCTTTGATTTCTTTCACCAGTGTTTTATAGTTTTCTATATATAGGTCTTTGGTTTCTTTAGGTAGATATATTCCTAAGTATTTTATTCTTTCCGTTGCAATGGTGAATGGAATTGTTTCCTTAATTTCTCTTTCTGTTTTCTCATTATTAGTGTATAGGAATGCAAGGGATTTCTGTGTGTTGATTTTATATCCTGCAACTTTACTATAGTCATTGATTAGTTCTAGTAATTTTCTGGTGGAGTCTTTAGGGTTTTCTATGTAGAGGATCATGTCATCTGCAAATAGTGAGAGTTTTACTTCTTCTTTTCCAATTTGGATTCCTTTTATTTCTTTTTCTGCTCTGATTGCTGTGGCCAAAACTTCCAAAACTATGTTGAACAGTAATGGTGAAAGTGGGCACCCTTGTCTTGTTCCTGACTTCAGAGGAAATGCTTTCAATTTTTCACCATTGAGGATAGTGTTTGCTGTGGGTTTGTCATATATAGCTTTTATTATGTTGAGGTATGTTCCTTCTATTCCTGCTTTCTGGAGAGTTTTTATCATAAATGGGTGTTGAATTTTGTCAAAGGCTTTCTCTGCATCTATTGAGATAATCATATGGTTTTTATTTTTCAATTTGTTAATGTGGTGTATTACTTTGATTGATTTGCAGATATTGAAGAATCCTTGCATCCCTGGGATAAAGCCCACTTGGTCATGGTGTATGATCTTTTTAATGTGTTGTTGGATTCTGATTGCTAGAATATTGTTAAGGATTTTTGCATCTATGTTCATCAGTGATATTGGCCTGTAGTTTTCTTTTTTTGTGGGATCTTTGTCAGGTTTTGGTATTAGGGTGATGGTTGCCTCATAGAATGAGTTTGGAAGTTTACCTTCCTCTGCAATTTTCTGGAAGAGTTTGAGCAGGATAGGTGTTAGCTCTTCTCTAAATTTTTGGTAGAATTCAGCTGTGAAGCCGTCTGGACCGGGGCTTTTGTTTGCTGGAAGATTTTTGATTACAGTTTCAATTTCCGTGCTTGTGATGGGTCTGTTAAGATTTTCTATTTCTTCCTGGTCGAGTTTTGGAAAGTTGTACTTTTCTAAGAATTTGTCCATTTCTTCCACGTTGTCCATTTTATTGGCATATGATTGTTAATAGTAGTCTCTTATGATCCTTTGTATGTCTGTGTTGTCTGTTGTGATCTCTCCATTTTCATTTCTAATTTTATTGATTTGATTTTTCCCCCTTTGTTTCTTGATGAGTCTGGCTAATGGTCTGTCAATTTTATTTATCCTTTCAAAGAACCAGCTTTTGGTTTTGTTGATTTTTGCTATGGTCTCTTTTGTTTCTTTTGCATTTATTTCTGCTCTAATTGTTAAGATTTCTTTCCTTCTACTAACCCTGGGGTTCTTCATTTCCTCCTTTTCTAGTTGCTTTAGGTGTAGAGTTAGGTTATTTATTTGACTTTTTTCTTGTTTCTTGAGGTGTGCCTGTATTGCTATGAACTTTCCCCTTAGGACTGCTTTTACCGTGTCCCACAGGTTTTTCAACCCATTAAATTTAAAGTGATTCTTGAAAAGTATGATCCGTTGCCATTTACTTTGTTCTTTTAGGTTTGAGTTTATACACCCTTTCTGTTTCCTGTCTAGAGAAGATCCTTTAGAATTTGTTGAAGAGCTGGTTTGGTGGTGGTGAATTTTCTCAAGCAAAAGCTGAGAGATTTACAGCAAAAGCTGTAAAGATTTTGATTTCTCCATCATATTTGAATGAGATCCTTGCTGGATATAGCAATCTTGGTTGTAGGTTTTTCTCTTTCATCACTTTAAGCATGTCAGGCCATTCCCTTCTGGCCTGAAGAGCTTCTATTGAAAAATCAGCTGTTATACTTATGAGGATCCCTTTGTGTGTTATTTATTGCTTTTCCCTTGCTGCTTCTAATATTTGCTCTTTGTGTTTGATCTTCGTTCAGTTCAGGTCGGTTCAGTTCAGTCGCTCAGTCATGTCCAACTCTACAACCCCATGCACTGCAGCATGCCAGGCCTCCCTGTCCATCATCAACTCCCAGAGTTTACTCAAACTCGTGTCCATTGAGTCAGTGATGCCATCCAACCATCTCATCCTCTGTCGTCCCCTTCTCCTCCCGCTTTCAATCTTTCCCAGCATCAGAGTCTTTTCAAATGAGTCAATTCTTCACATCAAGTGGCCAAAGTATTCAAGTTTCACCTTCAGCATGAGTCCTTCCAATGAATATTCAGGACTGATTTCCTTTAGGATGGACCAGTTGGATCTCCTTGCAGTCCAAGGGACTCTCAAGAGTCTTCTCCAACTCCACAGTTCAAAAGTATCAATTCTTTGGTGCTCAGCTTTCTTTATAGTCCAACTCTCACATCCATACATGACTACTGGAAAGCCATAGCCTTGACTAGACAGACCTTTGTTGGCAAAGTAATGTGTCTACTTTTTAATATGCCATCTAGGTTGGTTATAAGTTTTCTTCCAAGGAGTAATATCTTCATTAGCTTGATTAATATGTGTCTTGAGGTATTTTGCCTTGGGTTTATCCTCTTTGAGACTCTCTGAATTTCTTGACCTTGGGTGGCTATTTCCTTCCCCATTTTAGGGAAGTTTTCAACTATTATCTCCTCAAGTATTTTCTCATGGCCTTTCTTTTTGTCTTCTTCTTCTGGGACTCCTATGATTCAAACATTGGGGTGTTTAACATTGTCCCAGAGGTCTCTGAGTTTGTCCTCATTTAATTTTTTTCTTCTTTCCTCTCTGCTTCATTTGTCTCTACCATTCTATCTTCCACCTCACTTATCCTGTCTTCTGCCTCAGTTATTCTACTGTTGGTTCCCTCCACAATGTTTTTGGTCTCATTTATTGCATTATTCAGTATTGATTAACTCTTCTTTCTTTCTTCTAGGTCCTTGTTAAGCATTTCTTTGCATCTTCTCAATCCTTGTCTTTAGTCTATTTATCTGTAATTCCATTTTGTTTTCAAGATTTTGGATCATCTGTACTATCATTATTCTGAATTCTTTTTCAGATGGACTCCCTATATCCTCCTCTTTTGTTTGGTTTGGTGGGCATTTATCATGTTCTTTTAGCTGCTGAATATTAATCTGCCTTTTCATTTGTTTAAATTGCTGTGTTTGGGGTGCCCCTTCTGCAGGCTGGAAGTTTGCAGTTCCTCTTTATTGTGGAGCCTGCTCCCTGTGGGTGGGGTTGGACTAGTGGTTTGTCAAGGTTTCCTGGTTAGGAGAGTTTGCATCTGTGTTCTGGTGGGTGGAGATGGATCTCTTCTCTCTGAAGTGCAATGAAGTGTCCAGTGAGTTTTGGGGTGTCTATGGGCTTGGCATGGCTTTGGGCAGCCTATCTTTTATTGCTCAAGGCTGTATTCCTGCTTTGCTGGAGAATTAGCATGGTATGTCTTGCTCTGGAACTTGTTGGCTCTTGCGTGGAGCTTGGTTTCAGTGTAGGCATGGAGGATTTTGGGTGAGCTCTTGTCTATTAATGTTCCCTGGACTCAGGAGTTCTCTGATGTTCTCAAATTTTGGAGTTAAGCCTCCTGCCTCTGGCTTTCAGTCTTACTCTTACAGTAGCCTCAAGACTTCTCCATCCACACAGGACAGATGATAAAACATCTGGGTTAATGGTTAAACAATTCTCCACAATGAAGGATGCCCAGAGAGGGTCACAGAGTTACATGGTGAAGAGAAGAGGGAGGAAAGAGATAGAAGTGAAGAGGGTGAGTCAAAATGGGAGAGAGCAATCTAGCCAGTAATCAAGTCCCTAAGTGCTCTCCACAGTCTGGAACACTCAGAGAGATTCACAGAGTTACATGGAGAAGAGAAGAGTCAGGAGGGAGATAGAGGTGACCAGGAGAAGAAGAGGGGGAGTCAAAAGGGGAGAGACAATTCTAGCCAGTAATCAGTAATCAGTTCCCTAAGTGTTCTCCACAGCCTGGAAAACCCAGAGAGATTCACAGAGTTAAGTAGAAAAGAGAAGGGGGAAGGAGGAGATAGCGGTGACCTGGGGGAGAAAAGGGAGAGTCAAAAGGGGAGAGAGCAATCAAGTCAGTAATCACACACCTAAGTGATTCATAGGGTCACAAAGAGTTGGACATGACTGAGCAACTGAAATGACTGACTGAAGTGAAAATGGATACCGGAGATTAGATTCTTAAAGGTACAAAATTGTTAACAAACACCAAAAAGCAAAGATTAACAATCTAGAGTAGATGTTAGACTCTCAAAAAAAAAAAAAAAAAAAAGATACTAAAAACACACAAAAAATCAATCACAAAAATTATATATATATATATATATATATATATATATATATATATATATATATATATGAAACTTGCTTTAAAAACAGGGTCTTTTTTTGCAAGGTAATAGGTTATAAAAATTAAAATTAAAGGAGTAATAAAGAACTTAAATTTTAAAAAAATTTAAAAAGTGATAATAGTAAAAATATATCTAGGAATTTCTCTGGAGCTGTTGTGGGCAGTTTGGGATAAGTTCCGTTTCAGATAGTTCCCTGTTCCAGCTTGTTCTCACGGTTTATTGGCCCCCTCCAATTCTTAGTCAATGTTAACTACAGGGTTTTAATCAGTTGCACCTGTCACTTCCAGAACGATTCCCTCTTTTTTGTTTATTTTGGCTTCCTCTGTTTGCAAGTCTCTTCAGTGTCTAATATCTGCCCTGACACAAGGGGGCTAGGTGGTCACTTATTTAGGCTCATTTATTCAGCTGTTTTGGGGGAGGGAGGAACACTGCAAACAAATATCACTGGCGTGTGTGGGGAGCGCTCCTAGTATATAGACCACACTGGGTTTGCTCCAGCTCAAGGCGGTGTGTGCTTCCCAGGTCTACACTGCTTGGGCTGCAGGGTGGTCTGCAGGGGCATGTCCAAAGCAGGCCCTGCGTTTTGTGCACTTCCCAGGTCTAGGCCGCTTGGGTTCTCAGGTACTCTGCAAGGGCACAGACTTGGTTGGGTGTGCGTTTTGTGCCCTTCCCAGTTCCAAGCAGCTCAGGTGATCAGGTGCTTGGCAAGCCCGCTGTCCCAGGTGAACCATGCATCTTAATCACCTCTCGGGTCCCGTCTGCTCAGTTTCTAGGGTGCGCCATGAGAGCACCGTTTCAAGTGTCCCATGTTTCTCCTTTGGGGAGCTGATCTCAGGCTGCAACCCTCCTGGCAGATGTCAACCATCCAGGATTCCAGGAAGATGTGGTTAGCAACTGGGAGTCTGCTCACAGTTTGGTGGAGGATACCAGTCTCTGGGGCCAAAATTGCAGCAGCCCCTTGCCTTCAGGCTCTGGCTGTCGCTTATCTGCCTCTCTGCCTTCGGCAGGGAGAAGGGGCCTGTACACAGCTGGCTAGCTCTCCTTTGGTATTCGCTCAATCCTTTGTTCTGTGAGCAGGCCAGACTGCGTGTTAGAGCCTTTCTCGGGAAGTTTGTCTTTTTTTTTTTCTCTCTCCGGATCCCACAGTTTGGGTTGCTATCTCATATTAGCTCCCTCAGATTGTCCTCAGGGCATTCAAGCCTGGTCCTTACCTTAAGCACGGATTACGCATCCAGCACCTCCTTGTCCAGCCCCCGCTCCCTGGTGGCAGGCTTGTGTCTGGGCTACTTCTCCACTGGCACTTGTGGTTAGGCGCATATTCTGTGGGCTTTTTATTTTTCTCCCAGTTATGTCGCCCTCTGAGATTCCAAAGTTTCCCTCAGACCCACCTGTGAGAGGAATTCCTACTGTTTGGAAACTTCTCCTCCTTCACAACTCCCTCCCCAGGACGGGTCTCTGTCCCTAACTCTTTTGTCTCTCTTTTTGTCTTTTATATTGTCCTACCTCCTATCAAAGAGAATGGGCTGCTTTTCTGGATGCCTGGTGTCCTCCCCCAGCGTTCAGAAGTTGTTTTGTGGAAGTTGCTCAGCATTCACGTGATCTTTTGATGAATTTGTGGGGGAGAAAGTGGTCTCCCCATCCTATTCCTCTGCCATCTTGGGACCACCCCCTGAAGCACTTTTTAAATAGCCATATCTGGCATCATCTTTCCACTTGGTTGAAGCACTGAAGCATCAAAGGCAAACTACATACTTAATTCATACAATTCATATGCCATGTCCCCTCTCTATTCATCATACAGCCCATCACTGCCATTCCATGTGTGTTCTGTCAGTCAGCACTCCTGATTTCACCACACGAGTATACAAGCTCATTGGCCCTAGCAGCTCTTGAAGTGAGTTCATATTTATATGTGAGAAAACATCTCACTTGTTCTGGATGACAGAGCTTGGGTTTGTCTTTGTGTGTGATAACCATACTCTTACTAGCTTCTCTATATGGTATTGCATGGTATTAGCTAATTCTGAGCCTAGCAGCCAAAAGCTCTTGCAGTTAACACCTACAATATACTGTAAATATCTGGAGAATTAAAAACAATAATGACAATAAATACTCTGCTAAGTAAACTATATAACCATGGAATGTTTAAATTAGAAAGGCCAGACATAAAGAAGAGCAAAACCAACTTCAACATAGGCAGAACACCCCAACCAAAATTTCCCTCATATTTAGCATCCAAAATGCTATTAATATTGTAAGTCAAATTTTCTTCACAATAAAATATAGTTATCTTGTGAAAAGAAAACCTCTTTAAGAAACCACTACAGCAAAGATTCTTAATACATTCAGTGATCGTTTACTATAGTCGGTTAAAAATGGCATGTTGTGTATGTTTTCCTTGTTTTATTTATAAACACAAGAATGAAGTAAAAGAAGTTTAACTATATCAGTCAGTCAGTTCAGTTCTCAGTTGTGTGCAACTCTTTGTGACCCCATGGACTACAGAATGCCAAGGCTCCCGTATATCACCAACTACCAGAGCTTGCTCAAACTCATGTCCATCGAGTCTGTTATGCCATCCAACCATCTCATCCTCTGTCATCCCCTTCTCCTCCCACCTTCAGTCTTTCCCAGCATCAGGGTCTTTTCAAATAAATCAGTTCTTTGCATCAGGTGTTCAAAATATTGGAGTTTCAGCTTCAGCATCAGTCCTTCCAATGAATATTCAGGACTGAGTTCCTTTAGGATGGACTGGTTTGATCTCCTTGCAGTCCAAGGAACTCTCAAGACTCTTCTCCAGCACCACAGTTCAAAAGCATCAATTTTTCAGTGTTCAGCTTTCTTTATAACCCAACTCTCACATCCATACATGACTAGTGGAAAAACTATAGCTTTGACTAGATGGACCTTTGTTGGTAAAGTAATGTCTCTGCTTTTTAATATGCTGTCTAGGTTGGTCATAAATTTTCTTCCAAGGAACAAGTGTCTTTTAATTTCATGGCTGCAGTCACCACCTGTGGTGATTTTGGAGCCCAAGAAAATAAAGTCTCTCACTGTTTCCATTGTTTCCCCATCTATTTACCATGATGTGATGTGACCAGATGCAATGATCTTAGTTTTTTGAATGTTGAGTTTTAAGCCTGCTTTTTCACTCTCCTCTTTCACTTTCATCAAGAAGCTCTTATGCTTTTCTTCAATTTCTGCCATAAGTGTGATGTCATCTGCATATATGAGGTTATTGATATTTCTCCCATCAATCTTGATTCCAGCTTGTGCTTCATCCAGCATGGCATATCACATGATGTACTCTGCATATAAGTTAAATAAGCAGGGTGACAATACACAGTCTTGACATACTCATTTCCCAATTTGGAACCAGTCTGCTGTTCCCTGTCCAGCTGTAACTGTTGCTTTTTGACGTGTATACAGATTTCTCAGGAGGCAACTAAGGTGGTCTGGTATTTCCATCTCTTTAAGCATTTTCCACAGTTTGTTGTGATCCACACAGTCAAAACCTTTGGCGTAGTCAATATAGCAGATGTAGATGTTTTTCTGGAACTCTTTTGTTTTTTCTATGATCCAACACATGTTGGAAATGTGATCTCTGGTTCCTCTGATAAATGAACATAAAAAATTGGAATGACAAATTTAAAGGAAAAAACAGCAATTTTTTTTCTAGAAAATCAACATCATTAATGATGCCTAATAGTAAGTAGAGCTTAACTGTATTTTTCTCCACTACACTGCAGCAATCTTGATTATTTTTAACGTATTTATTTTAACTAAAAGTGGTGTTATATGATCCAGCTGCTGAGGAAAGTGTCAGAAAGTCATATCCAGGTTTCTGTTGCTATTGCTTTGTTTCTGTTTAATTTTTTTTTCCTTCAAATGAAACATGTTCTTATAAATAGAGCTACTTGGAAGACACAGAAGCCAAAAATATATTTTCCTGAAATGGAAACATAAAGCACCAAAAAATAATTTAAGAAGTTTTCTGAATCATGAAATGGCCCTCAATTCTAGCTATAAGGCAGTAGAAGAAAGGAACCAGTGAATAAAAAAGTGGGATATTTTGGTAGTATTATTGAATGAAAGAGCAGTGGTTCAGTACAAAGCTTCCTATTAAGGAAGTTCAGAGCTGACCACTTAGACCTACTCTGTTCTATTGCCATTGCTTCATACCCTGGGTAATGCCCCTGATTCTAAGCAGATTAAAGGACTGAACAAAGGAATTATATCCACATTCATCAGGCTTTGTAAAATTTATTCTACTTTCATGGGTTTTTTTGATGAGTTATTAATAAAACGTTCACTCACATTGGATGAAATGTTTTAGAAGTCCAGATACATTAAGAAATGTCAAACATTTTTCTCAAAAGTACAACTATGCTAACTATACTAGGAAAAGATTATTTTCCTCTCCAACTTTGAAGTAACCACACAGCTATAGAGCAGTAAGTACAAGATTAGCTCTTTTATTACCAATAATAAAATTATAATAGTCATATTTATTGAACCTTTAACATAAGCCAGGTTTGTGCTTAGTATGAGTATTATCTAATACTTATAATCTCTATATGAAACATTATTATTATCTTTCCCATAAATGCAACTATATTATGAGGTATAGTTTATATTCAATAAACTATATATTTAAAACATACAATTTAATAAGTTTGAAATATATATATACCAGTGAAGCCATTACCAGAATCAAGATAATGGATACAACCATTATCCTCAAAAGTTTCTTAGCACTCAATGTAATCCACTCATCTCTTCCCATCTCAACTCTATACTTTTTCCTTTTGTCAGACGACAACTGACCTGCTTTCTGTCACAATACATTATGATATAAAGGAACTTGAATTTTCATGCAGTGTTGATGGAAATATAAAACTCTATACATATTTTGGAAAACAGTTTTTGGCAGTTTCTTTAAAAATTAAACATACAGCTACAATGTGACCTACACATTTCATTCCTAGGTATTTATCCAATAGAAGCATATGTCTTTGGAAAGACATGTGCATGAATGTTCATAGAACTTTTATATGATGTATGACATGGCTTATGTTTCAGACAGATCCTTCTGCACCTTGAGTTTGGACTAGGCTCCAGAAAAATGAAGAACAGAAGGAGGGAGAACAATTAGGAAGCCATTACAATAATATGGATTGGGATAACAGTGGCTTAACCAGTTTGGTATGATGGTAAAGTGGTGAGAAATAGGCAGATCCTACATAAATTCTTAGACAGACATTACTGCATTTTCTGATATACTGGATGTATGGTACAGAAAATGGAGAGGAGTCAAGGATGTCTCCTAGACATTTGGCCTAAGTGATTGGAAAAATGGAATTGTTGTTAACTGAATAGGTAAAGCATCAAGGGGAACAGGCTGGGGGAGGGTGAGAGCAAAGATTTGTTTGGGGTATGCTAATACTGAAGTATAAAACACTGAAGTAAAGGTATCTAAATATGGAAGTGAATATAGAAATAGAAAAGATGTAATCCAAACTCTGATGCCTAGATCTATGCATGGATAACGTGTCTAAGAGACAAGGAACAACAAACCACGTAGATTAAGAAGAAATAGCTGGGCATAAGGAGGAAAGCCAGGAGAGGGTAACGCCCTGCAGATCACTCTTTAAAATATATTTAAAGGAAGATGGGGTAATATACCCTCTCAAATGCCACTGGTAGGTTTACTCACATGAGGGGAAAAGATTAGACATTCAATTTAGCCCATGACCAATGGTGGCTCTAATGAGAACAACGTCATTGAAATAAGGGGCTTTAACTACTGATTAGGGTAGAATAGAGAGAGAGGAGCTGGAAATGAGGACTGTAAGCAAATCTCTTTTAGATTTTCCGTGAAGGAATACAGAGAAATGAAGTGGTAGTTAGAAAAGCATGAAGGATCAAGAGAGTTATTTTTACATAATTTATTTGTTCTGATTTTTAAAAATAATTTTTGCTTTGCTTTGTGTGGTGTTCTTTTGTTAGTCAATTTGGAAGTACAAGTTAATGTATTCGGTGGCATTTGATAAGTTAAAATTTGATATATATTTGACTGTGGGTATATTTTACTTTTTTATTTTGAAATGATTATAGATTCACAGAAATATGCAAAGATAATACACATAAGTCCTAAAAATATTTACCCAGTTTTATACTATGTTTATATCATATATAACTATCCTAACAATATCAATTATACCTTGGTATAATGTAGAAGTAGAGTTCTAATTCATCTTATCACTTGTACAAATTCATATAACCACCACCACAATCAAAATACAGAACTATTATTCCAACTCTGCAAAGATCCCTCTTGTACTGCATATTTATGGCCATGACCTCACTCCTCCCTGATTCTATTCCTTACCACTGGCAGTCACTAATCTGTTTGCCATCTCTATAATTTTCCTTTCCTAAAATGTTATGTAGATGGAATCATACAGTATGTGACCTTTTGATATTGGCTTTTTCTCACTCTGCATATCTTTGAGATCCATCCAAGTTGCTGGCTGTATCAATAATTTTTCCACTTCATTATACATGGTATGGATATATCACCGTTTGTTTAACAATTTACCAGTTGTAAGACATTTCAGGAATGTCTGTATGTTGAAGAAATCATCTAGTAAAAGAAAGGGAGTGAACTTCCCTGGTGGTCCAGTGGTTAAGCATCTACCTGCCAGTGCAGTAACATGGGTCTGATCCCTGTTCCAGGATGATCCCACATGCCCGGGGCAACTACTTGTGGTCCACAAGCCCATGCACCACAACTACTGAGCCTCTGCTCTAGAACCCAGAAGCAATGTTCTTGGGTAAGCGCAGAGAAGATACAGGGCTCAAGTACAAACCAGGGACATTCATTCGAAGTAAAGCTTATGAAGTCAGAGTCAGTGGGCAAAAATGCAAGAAAATGTGTGTGCTGGAGGGAGCTTGTGGAACCCCTTTCCCAGTGGCTTCTCCTCTCTAAACAAATAAGCAAGCAAGGTCATCAACTGAAAGGAAAAGTTGTTGCAGGTTGAAGGAGAAAAGGAAATGCATTCAACAAGCATCTAGAAGAGTAGAGCGTAAAGAGATCAGACAGACATCGGATGTTATGCTGTGGCACAAAAAGCCCACAAAGATAATACCTGTGAATTTAAAGCCTAAGTAACCTTCGGGGAGCGAGCTCCGCCCCTGGCAAAGGTCATGAGGAAGGAGGCTTGGCATACTCAAAGGCGGGATCAAGCCTCAGGAGTCTCCCTGGAAATTCTCGAGCAATCTACCCCCAAAACCAGAGTCTGCCTACTTTCTGCTTTGTGCTTTCACCTACACCTCTGACTTTACGGGGGGCTGTCCCCCACGACCTCTCTGAAAAAAGAGTTAGCTTACAGCTCCAGTTAATAATTCCTGGGTGTGACAGTGTTTAACCTACAAACTCCTTTGGAAATCCTCTAGCCTGCCTGAATAGGTTTTTCCGGCCACATGTGATTGTTCAGAGCCTCCCAACTGTGAGAGGCAGGAGATGTTCTAAACTGTCTAAACACAGATTCTTTTGAGTAGTTAAGAGATTGATTAGAAATTGTATTGGTGAAGGGATTTTCACTTGTTGGGCCAATGTTTGCTGCTAAGTTTCCATATCCCTTACCTGCTGTGTCCCTGGAAGTGTATTGATTAATATAATTGGTGTAAATAGTAGCTTTAATGTTTGTAACCTGGGACCCTTGAGTTAATTCTTTTTCTTGTTATAGCCCACCACACCTTTGCGCTGTAGGAATGCAACTTTATCTAATGCTTTTGGAGGGTGGCTCCTGACCAATCACCTTTAGAGAAAAATAAGTTTTCTGAAGAAAAGGTCTTAAAATGTTAACAGGCCTCCAGGCCAGAAGATGATGCAAATCACCTAAGCTTTTGCATATGATAAGTTTGCAGGAAGAAAGCCTGGCTTGCTGCCTGACTCTACCCCTTCCCCCATTATCCTCTATGCATAACTTAAGGTATAAAAACTACTTTGGAAAATAAAGTGCGGGCCTTGTTCACCGAAACTTGGTCTCACCATGTCGTTCTTTCTCTTACCTTCTGGCTGAATTATTCAGCCTCTTTTCTCCACTGAATTTCCTCACTGAGCTATCCTTATTCCAGCCTCTTTTCTCCACTGAATTTCTTCACTGAGCTATCCTCATTCTATTACTCTTTATATCCTTAATTAACGTTTAATTAAGCAGTTGTTTCCTGATCCTCACCGACGCCGTCCCCGCTTCGAATTCCCTGGATCAGCCGGGGCTGGTCCCCGGCAGTAACCAGCATGGCTTGTTTCTCTCCCACCTCATTCAGCTGCTCAGATGCAGGTGCAGGAAATGCAGGAGGAATAATGACTTGAAGTTGACAGAGATGAAATAAGAAGAATAAAGAAAAATTCAGAGTTTGGAAAGAAGTATTTGGTTTTGTTTTTAAAAATGTGAGGCACATTATAACTGATAGATGTTCTGTAGAAGCAAGTGGGGCTTTCCCAATGGCTCAGCATTCAAGAAACCGCCTGCAATGGAGACGCGGAAGAGGTAGGTTTGATCCCTTGGTCAGGAAGGACCCCTGGAGGAGGGTACGGCAACCCATTCCAGTATTCTTGCCTGGAGAAATCCACGGACAGAGGGGCCTGGCAGTCTATAGTCCATAGGGTCGCAAAGAGTCAGATACGACTGAAGTAACTGAGCACACACACAAAGATTCAGTCAGCTCAAGAGAAAGTGACAGGTTGCCTTGAAATATAAAGAAAGCCAATCCTGTATATCATTACTGTTAACCAGTACCCTGAAAATTCCATTGAGGGGCTGCAGTGGTGACTCCTTGGTCAGTTAAGGGGCTGACACTTAGCACTTAATGCCACCATTTTCCAAGGAAGTTTGGAGCTATCTTTAGTCAGCTCCCTCAGCCACTGCTACTCCAGTGTCTCCAGCCATTTGAATATCTGTGTAGGCCTTTCCTTCTCTTTCATAAAACATTCATACCTTACCCTACTCAGCCATTCTGATAAACCATTGCTATTTTTTCATCTGCCAGATCTGAATATCACAGCAAGGAAAGAGAAGTCTTGTTAAAGTCTTCTGTGGGAATGTTCGTTTTCCTGACTCATTTGGCTGGGGTGTTCAAGCTCAGAAGCTTTGCAACTCCTCCCACACAATGAATGTGATACAAAATATACCCGTGGATATTCCTGGGCCAGAGACAAGAGCACAGGAAACAACGCAGGGTTGTGCAGAGTGTCTAAGGCAATAGGTGTGTCTGTGATTTCACAAAGCAGGCTGCCACTTGGCCAAGTACAAACACGACATTTCTAGAGACTCTGGGGAGAGGACTCAGAAACAATGCCTCAGTTCAGAGACATTTCCCCCTCCTCATGTTGGTGCAGCCCTTCCAGCCTGATGCATCTTGCTGTGTCTGTTGAAAACAGAGAGGTTAGCTCAATTTCATTGGTGCATCTGCTTTTTAAGAGGCTGGGAGCTAGGTATCTTTCTAATTAATATCATTTGTTTTGAGTAAATTTCTGGCATGCAGTCTGGTTACAGGTAACAAGGAACAATATCTTCTTGGGAAATAGAAAACTGCCTCGGTAATCTATTGAACCAGCTTGATCTGTTTTAGTACACTCAAGTCTCATATTCTTTCTGTTTCTCTCTCTCTGACCCCTCAATCCTCACCACCCCCTACCCACATTTCTCAATCTCCAAACAATGCCCCACCTCTGCCAGAAAATAAACAAGGAGCCACAGTACTTACCTGGGTCACAGCATTTTGTTACTTAGGCAAAAAGAATAACAAATGGTTTAAATTCTGTTACTAGCAGAGGTCAGAAGAATGACAGAATCAAATCTGCAGGCTCTTTAGCAGGGCCCTTCATTTAGCTCTGCCTAATTGCCTTAATTTTCCAAGTTCTTCTAAGTTAGTGCTCAGTTCAAAGCACAGCTAAAAATGCTCTTCCTCCTGCTAACAGCATGTTTCAGTTCAGTTCAGTTCAGCCGCTCAGTCGTGCCCGATTCTGTGCGACCCTGTGGATTGCAGCACACCAGGCCTCCCTATCCATCACCAACTCCTGGAGTTTACTCAAACTCATGTCCATTGAGTCGGTGATGCCATCCAACCATCTCATCCTCTGTCGTCCCCTTCTCCTCCCACCTTCAATCTTTCCCAGCATCAGGGTCTTTTCAAATGAGTCAGTTTACTTTCACACGGGATGGCATGTTTACTTTCACCTTTAAACAACAAAGACTGCAAATATAACTTTCCACTGACCTGCTCCAATTTTAAAAGACTTAAAGCAACACTGACTGAGAAAAGCGACCTTGTAGGCCTGTGAGCCCAAGAACAGATAATTTCGTCAAGCAGCAGCAGCCTACAAGGGAAATACACTCTGACAGAGCACTTCACAAAGCTGCTTTCTTGGTGTCTGCTTTAGTGACTGGGTTATAAAAACGCTCAGGGCTCTGGAAATAAGAGGGGCTGGGAGGCAGGAGGGTGGGTGAGTGAGTGAGAGGTGCAGGCTGGTGCAGGCTCCTCCCCAGCAGATGCTCTGCTGGCCACAGGTCGGCATGGCCCCACAGGCCCTGCACAGGAAAAGAACTGGCACTTTTCCCAGGCTGGTCCTCAGCTCTATACCTTCATGCTGCTATTCAGTGCCACCCTGCTCCTTGCTTGACTATCCCTCCTAGGTTGTATCCTGTCTCCACACCCTTTTCTCATTCCCAAGGTAGCCAAGGGCTCCATTTTGTCACTGCCTTCTCAGTTCTGTCGACTTACCAAACTGTTCACATCAGGGTTTTTGCATACACTGTTCCTTTTACCTCAAAGATTCTGTTTACCGGTTTCATTTTCCTCATTTGGGTCTCATCACAAACATAACCCTTCCCAAGAGTGGCCTTCACCAGCTGTGGATTCCAGATTAGATCCCCAGCACATCACTGTCCCTCATCACACCATGGTCTGGTCCTTCTTTATCATAATTTGACATTTTCAATTTACTTGTTCATAAACATTCAGAAAAGAAGTCTACTGTATTCACCATTACATCAATACCTAGTACTGTGCCTAGCCCAGTGTAAAAGGTGCCCTTTATAAATGACACTTGATTTTAGTAGAGTTCTTTTTATTGCGTGCCTTTACATCAAAGAAAAATCCTGATAAGTGACTGCCCCTCTTTCCACCAGTAATCTGAGCTGCGTAGGCCTCCCCAGCACTGTGCCATGACCTTGAAATATACTTCCTACTTCCTCATTTAATCATCAACACAACAATGTCATATCATATCCATTTTATATACAGAAAAGAAAACAATGCATGTTTCCCAAAATGTTTAGAAATGATAATGCTAAAATATAAAGTTATATAAGTATTTCAAGCATGATAACAAGCCAATAGGGTCTCATCATAGGTTATGATACAAGTTGTATAAAGATTATTTTAAAGGACATTGCCTGATTCTTTAGCAGTATTACATCATCTCTGTATCAAGTTCAATAAATGTAGAATGATGAAAAGTAAGTACGCGGCACAGACACCCAACTAGCACCTAACAAAATGTAAAGTATATGTTCAAGAGAACTCTGGAAACATAGCACAGCATTCTAATACCAATAAAGGATGTTAACCATGCCATGTAACTGATATAACTACACCAGTATAATGTTGCAGTTAAGATTAAGAACTATAGAATAAGACAGATTTGAGTTTTAATCCTTGCTCTATTATTGGCTATTTTTGATTGATTCCCTCATCTGTCAAATGAAATATAACAATCTCATCTCCCAACATTGGTGTGAAAAGTAAATTATGTATTTAAATTGGTGAACACAATGTGTGTCACACTAAGTGTTCAATAAATATTGATTTTATTATGGCAATTATTATTAACATTATTATTATCATTAGCTTGGGTTGCCTGCCACTCTAAGACCAGAAATTTTAGCTCCTGTCTACAAAAGTTCACAGGCTAGATCTTGTATGCTGGTGGGAGGTAAGAGGATTCCTTACAACTATACTGCAGGAGCATTCTCCCCTGTATTTGACAAATCCTATATAATAGCACATTTGCCCCTCTAGTTATTTATCATGACTGAAAAAAAAATTCTTATTCTGAAAAAATAGTGTCATTCGATAGTATGTAATAGATCTCTCTCATTTACCTACACTTAGTAGCACTTATAAGTATGTGGTCATCAAAAAAAACCAAAATTTTACTTTTATTTTTGTGAAATTGTTTTAAATATAGATTAACTCTTAGATTCTGTCAAAAGGTTGCAGCTTTATGCTGTCTGACAATTTGCTCCCTTGGGGATATCATTTGTTATCATCCTAATTATCACTTTGAAGCATTCTTGACAATTATGCTCAGAACAATTTGTTCAATAACACCTTGTTTAGGCTACATTCAGATTTGACTCTGCTGGCTGTAAAACTAAATCAGTGCATTTGTACCTAAAACAAGTTTGCAATTACCTCCACAGGGATTTTCAGAATCACTTCATGTGGTGAGTGGAAACATTAATCTGGGTGCTTAACTACTGCTTGGGAATTAATTGGCACTCAGATAACATATATTAAAGAATTGCATGACACAATTTAATATAAAAATAAGTTCTGCTAAACAACCAGCTTTTATGGCTTATGTTTCAATATAGAATGACGCTGATTGAAATTATCATTTGAACTATATTCACTGTATTAAAAATAAAGCTATAAGGCAACATGAAATTTAGAGCTTTGCTCTCAGCCTCAAGAATTCTTTTCATAATATAAGAAAACTATAAATAACAATTTTGCTATTGGAACGATACTGCAAAGAAATGTAATTTTATATCTTTTAAAGAGATTTTAATGTGGATGGAGTAATGTGGATGGACATTTCTAAGCCCAGATATAGATTTTATGGGTATATCAATCCTTTTCAGAGAAGGCAATGGCAACCCACTCCAGTACTCTTGCCTGGATGGAGGAGCCTGGTAGGTTGCAGTCCATGGGGTCGTGAAGAGTCAGACACGACTGAGCGACTTCACTTTCACTTTTCACTTCATGCATTGGAGAAGGAATGCAACCCACTCCAGTGTTCTTGCCTGGAGAATCCCAGGGACGGGGGAGCCTGGTGGGCTGCCGTCTATGGGGTCGCACAGAGTCGGACATGACTGAAGCGACTTAGCAGCAGCAGCAGCAATATACTGGTATAATACCACCATCTGTCTCCTGAGAAACCTGTATGCAAGTCAAGAAGCAACAGTTAGAACCAGACAGAAACAATGGATTGGTTCAAAATTGGAAAAGGAGTACAACAAGGCTGCATATGGTTATCTTGTGAATATAACATATATGCAGAGTACATCATGTGAAATGCTGGAATCAAGATGATGAATCACAAGCTGGAAACAAGATTGGGAGAAATATCAACAACCTCAAATAGGCAGATGATACCACTATAATGACAGAAAGCAAAAAGAAACTAAAGAACTTCCTGACGACAGTGAAAGAAGGGAGTAAAAAAGCTGGCTTGTAACTCAGTCAGAAAACTAAGATCATGGCATCTCGTCCTATCACTTCAAGGCAAATAGATGGAGAAAAAGTGGAAGCAGTGACAGTTTTTCTTTTCTTGGGCTCCAAAATCACTGTGGAGGGTGACTGAAGCCATGAAATTAGAACGTTTGCACCTTGGAAGGAAGGCTAGGACCAACCTAGACAGCCGACAAAGGTTCATATAGTCAAAGCTGTGACTTTTCCAGTAGTCATGTACAGATGTGAGAGTTGGACTATAAAGAAGGCTGAGTGCTGAAGAATTGATGCCTTCAAATTGTGGTGCTGGAGAAGCCTCTTGAGAGTACCTTGAACAGCAAGGAAATTAAATCTGTCAGTCCTAAAGGAAATCAACCCTGAATATTCATTGGAAGGACTGATGCTGAAGCTGAAGCTCCAATACTTTGACCACTTGATACAAAGAGCTGACTCACTGGAAAAGACCATGATGCTGGGAAAGATTGAGGGCAGGAGGGGAAGAGGACATTAGAGGATGAGATGCTTACGTAGCATCACAGACTCAACGGACATTATTTGAGCAAACTCGGAGACAGTGAAGGATGGGGAGCCTAGTAAGCTTCAGTCCATGGGGTCACAAAGAGTTAGATAAGACTTAGTGACTGAATCACAACAAAATGACAATTATACACATTTAAAGTCAATTTGAATGAAATGTTTAAGATATAAGCATCTGTTGAACTCAAAAAACACTTTGTTTTTTGGAATATCTGATATATTTTTAAAAATTTGACCCAAAGATAATTTTGGAGTACTTATTTGGAATGATCCAGATATCTGCATGCTAGATAACATCTAATATTTTGTCTAATACTTTGAAGGATGTTATGAGAATCCTCGAAGAATAGTCACTTAAGTGTCCATATGTGATTTTTTCCCCTGTGTAGGTCCATTTCTATGCACAATTGTCTGTAAAATGACAGTTTGGAAAATTCAGCATAGCCTACAAGAATATGTCCACTAAGTAAAATAACAACTTCATTTTTAATTCAAAACACAATATGAGCTGATAGAATTATTAAAATAAAAAAAATCCCAAGTAGGAGGCACAATCTGTTTATTAGATTGCTCGTTTTTCTTTTTTTCTGAAAAAAAGAGAATTCATGATAACATGTAGGTCTGATGTAGAACAATGTACAAAAAATTAAAAATTAACAACTCAGCAACCACTTTGTAGTTTTATTTGCACAACCTAAAGTTCAATTCCTTTCTATTAGTTCAGGGATTCAAAACAGATTATGATCAGTTCAGTTCAGTCATTCAGTCATGTCTGACTCTTTGCAACCCCATGGACTGCAGTACGCCATGCTTCCCTGTCCATCACCAAATCTTGGAGCTTGCTCAAACTCATGTCCATTGAGTTAGTGATGCCATCCAAGCATCTCATCCTCTGTCATCCCCTTCTCCTCCTGCCTTCAATCTTTCCCAGCATCAGGGTCTTTTCCAATGAGTCAGCTCTTCGCATCAGGTGGCCAAAGCATTGTAGCTTCAGCTTCAGCATCAGTCCTTCCAATGAATATTCAGGACTGAGTTCCTTTAGGATTGACTGGTTGGGTCTCCTTGCAGTCCAAGGGACTCTCAAGAGTCTTCTCCAACACCACAGTTCAAGAGCATCAGTTCTTCGGCACTCAGCTTTCTTTATGGTCAACTCTCACATCGTATATGACTACTGGAAAAACCATAGATTTGACCTTTTTTGGTAAAGTAATGTCTCTGCTTTTTAATATGCTGTCTAGGTTGATTATAGCTTTTCTTCCAAGGAGCAAGTGTCTTTTAATTTCATGGCTGCAGTCACTATCTGCAGTGATTTTGGAGCCTAAGAAAATAAAGTCTCTCACTCTTTCCATTTTTCTCCCATCTATTTGCCATGACGTGATCGGACTGAACGCCATGATCTTAGTGTTTTGAATGTTGAGTTTCAAGCCAGTTTTTTCACTCTCCTCTTTCATTTTCATCAAGAGGCTCTTTAGTTCCTCTTTGCTCTCTGTCATAAGGGTGGTATCATATGCATATCTGAGGTTACCTAAATTTCAATTTCTTTCTATTAGTTCAAGGATTCAAAACAGAGTATGATATGGATTACTAATTATCCAGTCAGCTTTGATTTTTCATATGACTAAATCAAATGATAATAAGTAACCAACCTAATTATTTTATTATCTAAAGAACTGATAAACTTACCCTTCTTTAATTTACTCTGCAAAAATAAATTTGCTATGTAATTTGAGTCTAACATTATAAAATATAAAAAAATATATAAAGTATTTTCCCATAAGAAGTTAACAAGCATCTGGGGAGAGGAGGAAACATCATCATCTCCCATCTGAAGTACTCAGAAAGAAGTGTGATCTGTATTAAATCCATTCATTCTTCACACTGCATTTAGGGAGATCCTTACAAAGAGCATATCTGATTAGGTCATGCCCCTACCCCCAACAAAGACATAAACTATGTAAATGAACTTCCAATGTGCTTAGCTATAAACACAAAACTCCTTGCCAGTGTTTTTAGTGCTCTTTAAAGGCTTCCCTGGTGGCTCAGATGGTAAAGAATCTGCCTGCAATGTGGGAGGCCTGTGTTTGATCCCTGGGTGGGGAAGATCCCCTGGAGAAAGAAATGGCAACTCACTCCAGTGTTCTTGCCTGGGGAATTCCATGCACAGAGGAGCCTGGCAGGCTACAGTCCATGAGGTCACAAAGAATTAGACATGACAGAGTGACTATCACTCATTCACACAGTCTTCTCCCAAGAGACTTTCTACCCTGGTCTCTCACTGGGCTCCCTTCTCTGCTTCAGCCACACTGGCTATGCTTCTTCTAGCCATGATATCATTGTAAAAGGTAGTTTTGCTTCATTGGGTTCACTCTTACTTCAAATCTAAGCACAACTGTCACTTCCCTGACCTCCTTTTTTAGGTCAAATTCTTTATGTATAATATTTCATAGCACCTTGAATTTCTCCTCTGTGGGTAGGGGTTAGAGACAGTTTTATGTTTTTGTTATTAATTAAAGCCTATCTTCCTCTCTAGGCTATGAACTGAGAAAGTAGAAAAATCATATTCAGTTCTCCTCACTATTAGAAAAGAAGTGCTTTCTTAATGAAACTGAATCCTATAATCTCTCAATAAATATCAGTAGAATGACTGTTATTATTCAGTGATAAATAAACTTGAATTCAGCATTCCTTCAGTGGAACTTCAGAAAATCCCCTCAAAATGTTTATAATGACTTTTAATCTTCAGTTTAAACTAGTCACTGGTTAGTTGACTGGGTTTTATGTGTTTGTTTCTTTATTTCTGAAAAACAAATCTTGGCTTGCTCTTATTAACTAAGAAAATGACTGTCTGTCTTAATTATATTATAAACATTTATTTCTTCATGTGTCCAACAAATACTCACAAAAATAATGTGAATTCAAAGGTACTTCACGGGTTTTAAGCACTCAAAGGCATGAACTTATAGATTCATTTCAAAATTAACATAAACCATAATACTTTTGAAAATTCTATTCTATTTATGGCTGATCAAAACTCATACTTGCTGCATTCTACAAACATAAACTGTTTATGCTTCTATGAAGTTTGTGCTTCTATGAAAGAGAATTAATGCTCCTTCATTTACCCACATTAGACTTTTTTCCAATCTGTTTTTCTCCCTTAATTGAAAATTCAGAAGTAATTTTTTTCAGCTTTGAAAAAATAAATTCCTTAACCACTCCAAGTATTCCTCTTATCTATTGTTTTGTCATTGCTTTTTAAACAATTTTGGAACAAATAAGTTACCAAGCACTTACAATGTGTCAGGCTCTGTGGAAAGGATTTTACATATACTGTCTCATTTTAACATCATGTAGAGATGATTATTAGATTCTTTGAATAACTAGAGAGAGAAGTTCACCAAGTTGCCTCATCATCACCCAAATAATAAAGGGGCTTGGCTGTGATTTTAGACGTTTTTCTTCCTTCCCAAAAGGTTAAAGGAAGGATAAAAGAAACAGCATGGAGTGGGATAAAGATTCCTAAAGTAGTGTCTTTTGAAATACAGAGATAAGCCATGGCTCTGTGGCTAACTGACAAGTCACTAAAGTTCTCTATAATCGCCTTTAAAATAAAGAGCATGTAGAACATCAGAGCCAGAACTATTGTCTGCCAAGTGAAAGTTAATTGATTCTCTGCTTACTTCATCTTCCCCTTACGAAGCCCCAAAATTAAGTCCACGGAAAGAATGATGAATGGCTTCATGATCATGTATTATACAAGTAGACAGGAATGTAATCATATAGTCAGCATTTTTCATCTTTCAAACCATACACTTATCTTCACAGAGTAGAATTTTTAGATTAGTAGTATTTTTTTTAATGTGGTGTATATCATTAGGAGATAAGACTACTACCAGCTGTTTGAAGGAAATAGGAGTTTTACTAAAAGAATCCACTAGAAGGAAGTGAATAAGACAGATTGGTGATAGGAGAGGAAATCAAGTCTAACAGCTTCAATTCTTATCCTAGTTCCCTCTTTCTTACAAGTTCCAGTGACTTTTGTAAAGCATTTTAATATCTTCATTTACATCTCTATAAACTGTTATAATGTGGACATTTTTACTTACATAAAAATTAATGCTTGAAAAGCACTTTAAAATCCTTAGTGCTTCAAGTATTTTAAATGAATCCATATCATAATACAGTCTACTATACCATAAAATGTGATAAAACAATAGTTTTTAACAGTATTGGAGAAACCTTAAATAGGCTAGACTCAAAAAGGAGTGCAAAGATCTACAATATTGACACATGCCGGCTATATTGAAGTGGTACAGTTTGTAACTTAACACATGGGCTAGATTTTATTATATCTTATGGCTATTAAAGATATAATCTGGTATGAACTCCCATACTTTTCTTCTGCCATGTTTAAGAATGCTAATCAAAGGTAAGTTCCTCCTATCTTATTTTTCTGTTGCACCATCAGGAGTGTCCACATTGGCTGCCAAGCTCCCACCATCAGACCCCTACTAGAGCTAGCAAGAAGGAGAGCAAACACAGAGCTGTACACAGAGCCCTGTGCAGAGCCCTACACAGAAAATGTATACTTATAGCGTGTAGGCCAAGACTTAGTCATAGATCCAAAGCAATCTGGGAAACACAGTCTTCATTCACGGTCATGGATATAGCCAAAACTCCATGAAATATACTGACAGAAAACTGATCTTAAGAAAACAATGATCTTAAGCGGTGTCATTGCCTTCCTAAACAGCAAATTCATCATCTATTACAGGGGTTTTAATATCTATATTATCCGAACGTGATGATGATGCCATGTTCTATTTGAACGTGCCTGTCACACTTGTAAACCAATGTGTTTACATTTAAGCCTTATGTAGACCTAAGACATTATTTGTCCATAAGAGTCCTTGAATGGAAAAAAAAAAAATCTGCAACTAGTCTGTTGTGTTACTAATAGAGATAGAACAGTTTGGACAAGAGTCAACATATTTTTAAAGCAATACTTTTTCAATATAATTTTAAAGATTTTGTTTATAACAGAGAAATGACTCTCAAGTATTAATCACTAGAGTTAATATGCCTCTTCTGTCTCTGTCACTTGTAGCTCTCTGAGAATGTATTACTCTCTTTTTCTTAAGCAAGGACGACTTTTTTCTAATTCAGGAGCTCTGAAACTGTTCAAAAGTGAGAAGTAACTGAAGCCAGTCCTGTCAGATTGCTTGGTACCTATTCAAAGCCACACTGGGGAATGCTCAGCAGGGATTATTGTATTTCAGTCACATTACTATACATACACCACTTGTACATTCCACAGAAGTCTCTAATAAAAAGCAGTTTTTTAACACCAATGCAACCTCTGTGAGGATAGATTATCTTTTTTATGGGTGAGGTACCAGACAGACAAAAAACTGATGTCTAAAAGCAAGGAAACTCCCATTTCTAGTGATGGGGAAAGGGGAAAGCACCTGTTAATATAAAGAGAAGCCATCGAGTGCAAAGTTAAGCTTTGAATTCTTTTTCAGCAAACATAGAGAAAAAGTTGGATCATTTGTCCTCAAAGAAACTATCTCAGAACAGTGAAGTTCCTTGGTGGATCCAAAGAAAGACTATTGCTGACAATTGGTAAAAGAGACACAATGAACCAGTTGTCAGACATGCCTACAGAATGACAATTTGTAAAATAAAACCCTCTGAACAACCAGAGGATGTTTTAAAAGAAGCTGCTGATTCAAACTGAATAAATTCACTTTGCTGTGTTTTCTGCTCTTGTATAGATCATCATTACTATTTTTACTTTCTATTTTCAGCAGAAATTTGAGTTAACCTTTTGTTCCATCTGTAGCTCGCCTTCTGAAGCAGCACCACCTCCTTTTCATTATTTCTTTCAAAAGCACTGAAATTTGCAAAATGCGCCATTTCCCTCCCTCACTCTGTGGAGGAGTAGCAGAGCCAGCTTTTCAAGCATGAAGATTCCTAATAATCAAAGGAACTTCAGGACTAAAATGAGTATGCAGAGTGGATAATACCCAACACCAGAGCAGGTGTGATTGGAGAGGCAACAAAAATCCTCTTGTTCTAAAATTTGTTATTTAGAAACCTGTCAAAACACCTGGAACTCCCCACTGTGACTCACCGAAGTCTTTAAGCCTCTAAGAAAAATTTTAACTATTTTTTATGAAGATATTGTTCACTAAATCACCAGCAATTTTAAATGTCTTCATTCATATTGGTTTGATTCTTCCTACCTGAGACACAAAGCACTCACCTGATTTCTAAGCAAAAGATAATGGGGAGATACTAGAGGCTGGCCTCCAGACCTGTTCCTAAATGAGGACACTGGTAAAATCAAAGTAGTTGCTGACTCCCCATACGATAATATTCATTTAGTATGAGGTAATTTCAGTATCTGAGAATATAAAAGATAAAATTTACTCTGAATTCACTAGCATCTTAAAATAGATTTTTTTTTCTTATTCACAATATCACTTTTATATATTTAAAATGTTGTATGTATTTATGGAATACAAATTTTTGCAATCCTCAGAAAGTATTCAAAGAAAAATTCAAAGCTCCTTATAGTAACATCTTGGCACTTTAGCCTGGTGTGCTCCCTGGCAGGCAGGCTATATCTACCTGACCGTGCCCAGCTGGGTGATGTCACAGGGAGAGGCTTTGTTGGGAGCGGGCAGGATGTAACCTGTGGGACTGGGCTCTGAGGCTGATTCTGGCTCCACTGTAAAGAGAGGTAAGAAACAACACCATTCCTCAAGAATTCTGCTTTGTCAATTCATCCATGATGAAGAGTTCCCCCAGGTAAAATATATGTATGTGCGCATGCTCAGTCACATCCAACTCTGCGACTTCAGTCCAACCCATGGACTGAAGCCCACCAGGTTCCTCTATCCATGGAATTTTGCAGGCAAGAATACTGGAGTAGGTTGCCATTTCCTATTCTGGGGGTGGTAGATGATACAAATTTGTAGTGCAACAAGGGTTATAAGGACTGGAAGAGGCCTTAGAAGTGACATAATCAGATCATCAGGTAAGGAATGTGAGGTAATCTGTGTGATAACAAAATAATTGCCAAGGCAGGACTAATTCCCAGGGTCTTCTTTCTATGAAACTATTGACATAAACTAAATATGAATCCAAAAAAATACTATCAAATCAATGTTTCCAAATATGCACTGAATAAATGTACTGCCTAAAACATTCTGCTGTGAATCATTTATGAAGTCTTGTATCATAGATAAGTTATAGAACCAGGCATCAGGAGACTCACACCAGTATTACTTCTGCCATAAACTGCATGACTTTTGGCATGCCATTACATGTTGACTCATCTTTTTCCTTCTGAAAAATATGGATGTTAATTTTAAAAAATCTCTCAAGTCCCTTCAACCTTATCATTCTGAACATATAAAAATTCCCCCAAATGCAAAGCATGACCCCATAATTTATCTGTATTATTGCCATATTGTCATTTTAGAATGGTATTAAAGGAGAGTTATCTATGTGGTTTTTTCTGGAAGAGACAAATATACACAGGTGGTATAGTTAACAGTATAAATTGTGTTATTTAATTTTTTGAAAGATACCTCAAGAAATGTTATTCTGAAATTGAAATAATATAGTTACAATAAAAATACAGAAGCCCATCACTAGAGAGCAATGGTATTATGAAGATATTATGCTTTTAGATGTCTTTGAGGACGGTAGATAATAACTACTGAGGGTCTAGACCAATGCCCCAGAATGACAGTTTTATCTGTTTCCACAAGGAGATAGTGACAATGTTGATTTTAATCATTCGAAGTATGAAGACCATATGAAATGTAATACTTATTCTTTTCATAAGCAACTAAAAGTCAGAGGAACCAGAGATCAAATTGCCAAAATCCCCTGGATCATGGAAAAAGCAGGAGAATTCCAGAAAAACATTTACTGCTTTATTTACTATACCAAAGCTTTTGACTGTGTGGATCACAACAAACTGTGGAAAATTCTTAGAGATGGGAATACCAGACCACCTTAGCTGCCTCCTGAGAAATCTGTATGCCAGTCAAGAAGCAACAGTTAGAACTGGACATGAAACAATAGACTAGTTCCAAATCAGGAAAGGAGTACATCAAGGCTGTATATTGTCACCCTACTTATTTAACTTATATGCAGAGTACATCATGTGAAATGCTAGGCTGGATGAAGCACAAGCTGGAATCAAGATTGCCAGGAAAAATATCAATAACCTCAGATATGCAGATGACATCACCCTTATGGCAGAAAGTGAAGAAGACCTAAAAAGCCTCCTGACGAAAGTGAAAGAGGAGAGGGAAAAAGTTGCCTTAAAGCTCAACATTCAGAAAACTAAGATCATAGCATCCAGTCCCATCACTTTATGGCAAATAGATGGGGTAACAATGGAAAAAGTGAGAGACTTTATTTTCTTGGGCTCCAAAATCACTACAGATGGTAACTGCAGCCATGAAATTAAAAGATGCTTGCTCCTTGAAAGAAAATTTATGACCAACCTAGACAGAATATTAAAAAGCAGAGACATTACTTTATCAACAAAAGTCCATCTAGTCAAAGCTATGGTTTTTCCAGTACTCGAGTATGGATATGAGAGTTGAACTATAAAGAAAGCTGAGGGCCGAAGAATTGATGCTTTTGAACTGTGGTATTGGAGAAGACTCTTGAGAGTCTCTTGGACTGCATGGAGATCAATACTGACAATCCTAAAGGAAATCAGTCCTGAATGTTCACTGGAAGAGACTGATGCTGAAGCTGAAACTCCAATACTTTGGCCACCTGATGTGAAGAACTGACTCATTGGAAAAGACCCTGATGCTGGGAAAGATTGAAGGTGGGAGGAGAAGGGAACAACAGAGGATGAGGTGATTGGATCACATCACCGACCAGATGGACATGAGTTTGAGTAAGCTTCAGGAGTTGGTGACGGACAGAGAGGCCTGTCATGCTGCAGTCCATGGGTCGCAAAGAGTTGAACACGACTGAGTGACTGAACTGAACTGAAGGCTGGGCATTCACTGTCAGAGAGAACTGTGGAGGTGGGAACAAGTAGTATATACCTTCAGCCCCAGTGTCCCAGATTGGCATGTGTTTAGTCTCTTGGATAGCTATTTAATTCCCTTTTATTGTTCAAGTATCCCACTTGAGTAAAGGATAAAGAGCATAGGATATTATAATTAACTTTCTATGAATTCCATTTGACAGGAGAAATAACTAAGCCTTGTACCAAAGGCTGTTTCTGTATAAAACTATAGCCAACTGGTGAAAAAAAAGTAATTAAGCCATAATTTTGTTATGAGTCACCTAACATTTTTACTGATTTCCCCCCAGAGAATGGTTTGTCTACAGGACATTATGTAAACAGAGGTTAAGAGAAGCTAAAGACACTAAACAGAGCACCAAGTTTGTTTGGATTATAGTAGTGCAAATGTCCATCTCCTGTTTATTTAGTTTCCTAACACTTCTTTAATATATGCAATATTTTGAGAAATGTCTTGTGTAAATCTAAAGCCTTTCCAATTAATCACTGCAAAGTTCACTATGCCCCTAAGGCATATTAAACTTCAATAAAGGTATTTGGCTATGTGAGAACATAGAGGGAAAAGATGGCATCTATGGATGTGACATAAAACCCGATATATTGGTAACACACAACAACAAAGGAAAGGTCTTTTGAGTGCAGAGGACAGTGGCCTGAAGTGTAAAATTAATCATTGTTGGAGAAAGGAATATTAAAGAGTAAAATATGATTGTTGTATCCACCTGTATTGAACCCAAAGCACTACTCCAAAGGGAACTTGATGTTGATTTTGCTTATTAAAGGGTTATTGGATAATATTATTGCAAGATTAAAAATTTGTTTCTATTAAATTTTGACCTCTGAGAAATGTAAGAGATAATGATAGGTATCCAAAAATGATTAACTGAAGCATTTTATATGTTTAGTTATTAATCAAAGGAAGAAAACAGACTTGAGTACTAGGAAAATTGTTTGTTCTCTTTTTACAACTGCAAAGCATTTAATATATTTTGCCTGAATCAGTTACAAATCCAGAATTGCAATTTATAAAAACCCACTATGGTTTCAAGGAATTTTTGTCTGTTTCTTTGTTGAACTGTAGTTGATTTACAATGTGATGTTGGTTTCATGTATATAGCACAGTGCTTCATATATATATCCTTTTCAGATTCTTTTCCCTTATCAGTTCAGTTCAGTTCAGTCACTCAGTCATGCCGACTCTTTGCGACTTCGTGGACTACAGCACGCCAGGCCTCCCTGTCCATCACCAACTCCCATATCTTGCTCAAACTTATGTCCATCGAGTCAGTGATGCCATCCAACCATCTCATCCTCTGTTGTCCCCTTTTCCTCTCACCTTCAATCTTTTCCAGCATCAGGGTCTTTGCCAAAGAGTCAGTTCTTCATGTCAGGTGGCCAAAGTATTGGAGCCCTCAGCTTTAGCATCCATCTTTCCAATGAATATTCAGGATTGATTTCCTTTAGGATTGACTGGTTTGATCTCCTTGCAATCTAAGGGACTCTCAGGAGTCTTCTCCAACACCACAGTTCAAAAACATCAAAAATATTGAGTACAGTTCACTATGCTATCCAGTAGGTCATTGTAGGTTATCTATTTTATATATAGTGTATATGTTAATTGCAAACTTCAAATTTAGCCCTCCCTCCACTTCCCCCTTTGGTACTATAAATTTGCTTTCTATGTGTATGAGTCTATTTGTATTTTGTAAATACTTCATTTGTATCTTTTTTTTTAGATCCCACATATAAGCAATGTGATATTTGTCTTTGTCTGATTTGCTTTATTTAGTATGATAATCTCTAGATCCATCTGTGTTGCTACAAATGGCATTATTTCATTCTTTTTATGGTTAAGTAATATTCCACTGTGTATACACTACATCTTCTTTATCCATTCCTATGTCAGTGGACATTTAGGTTGCTTCCAGGTCTTGGCTATTGTAAGTAGTACTTCAATGAACATTGGGGTGCATATATCTTTTTCTGAATTAGTTTTCTCCAGATACATGCCCAAGAGTGGGACTGCAGGATCATATGGTAACTCTGGGCTTCCCAAGTGGCGCTAGTAGTAAAGAAGCTACCTGCCAGTGCAGGAGACAAAAGAGATAAGGGTTCAATCCCCGGGTCAGGAAGATCCCTGGAGAAGGGCATGGCAACCCACTCTGTATTTTTGCCTGGAGAATCGCCATGGACAGAGGAACCTGGCCAGCTATAGTACATAGGGTCACAAAGAGTCAGACACGACTGAGTGACTAAGTACAGCACTCCTGCTGCTGCTGCTAAGTCGCTTCAGTCATGTCCAACTCTGTGCGACCCCATAGACGGCAGCCCACCAGGCTCCCCTGTCCCTGGGATTCTCCAAGCAAGAACACTGGAGTGGGTTGCCATTTCCTTCTCCGATGCATGAAAGTGAAAAGTGAAAGGGAAGTCGCTCAGTTGTGTCCAACTCTTCTCGACCCCATGGACTGCAGCCCACCAGGCTCCTCCGTCCATGGGATTTTCCAGGCAAGAGTACTGGAGTGGGGTGCCATTGCCAGGGTAACTCTATTTTTAGTTTTTTAAGGAATCTCCATACTGTTCCCCATAATGGCTGTACAAATTTACATTTCCACCAATAGTGTAGGCTGGTTCCTTTTTCTTCACACCCTTCAGGTAGATCAAGAATTGCAATTTCTAAAATCCCACCAAGGTTTCAAGGGATTTCTTTGAAAACAAACAAACACCACCACCAACAACAAAACATGAAATCTGGCAATATCCTAGGAGTGTAGGGAACCAAGCTTGGGAAATAGAAGCTAAGGTAGCTTCTAACATGCAAAAAAACAAAGCATAATTAGCAGAACACTGTCAGGATAGATACGAGCACTGAAAGATGCTCAAGTTACATAGAACATAGGCCCATTGACTACAGTGAATATATTCTACTTCACTGTCATCAGAGCATCAAGATCCTGGGTAAAAGTACATAACTGATTAAATGCATGCCATGTTTCTAATACTGGAAAGTCATCATGTTCATTATTTGAGGCTATGATGACAAATTACCACAAATTTGGTATCGCAGAATGATAGAAACACATACTCTGGAGGCCAGGCATACAGAATCAAGGTACTGGCAGGGCTTTACTTCCTCTGGAAGCCCTAGGGCAGATTCTGCTTCATGCATCTTCCAGCATTCCTTGCCAGCATTACTTGGCTTGAGGCACATAATTCCAATTTCTGTTTCTACTTTTATAGAAACTTCATCTCTTCTATGTGTCTCTCAAAATTCCTTTTGCCTTTCTCTTATAAAGACACTTGTGATGGCATTTAGGGCCTACCCAAATAGTCTATGGTAAGATAGCCTTCCCTGGTAGTTCAGTCAGTAAAGAATCTGCTAGAAGTACAGGAGACCTGGGTTCGATCCCTGGGTTGGGAAGATCAGCTTCGGACACGACTGAGCGACTTCACTTTCATTTCTCACTTTCATGCATTGGAGAGGGAAATGGCAACCCACTCCAGTGTTCTTGCCTGGAGAATCCCAGGGAAGGCGGAGCCTGGTGGGCTGCAGTCTATGGGGTCGCACAGAGTCGAACACGACTGAAGCGACGCAGCAGCAGCATGACACAAATAGAAAATATTTACCATAAGAAAAAAAAGTTGGTTTGGGTAAAATTAACCAAGGTTAAATTAGTAATGACAAAGTACAGGGAAAGAATAAGGAAATAATTCATCTGAAAGATGATGCGTTAGTTATTTATTAATACTCATTGTGTACAACGGAGAAGGCAATGGCACCCCACTCCAGTACTCTTGCCTGGAAAATTCCATGGACGGAGGAGCCTGGTAGGCTGCAATCCATGGGGTCGCTAAGAGTCGGACACGACTGAGCGACTTCACTTTCACTTTTCACTTTCATGCATTGGAGAAGGAAATGGCAGCCCACTCCAGTGTTCTGGCCTGGAGAATCCCAGGGATGGCAGAGCCTGGTGGGCTGCCATCTATGGGGTCACACAGAGTCGGACGTGACTGAAGCGACTTAGCGGCAGTAGCAGCAGCATTGTATACAATATAAGACACACCTCAACGCCTCAGATCTCAGTTCCATTTTACACATTGCATCCTGTAAAAATGAAATTCTAGTAAGAGGTCATAAGTTATATAAAAATGAATAGAAAAGCCATGGAAATGAAAATAATTTAGATATATATTCATTTATTTCATATCTCTAGTGTGCCAGAGATCCTAACAACAATAATGATGAAAAAGCTACAAACTATCATTATTGTCCTTGATCATTTGGAAAACCAGTACCCAAAACTATGAAGGGCAAAAAACTCACATCTCATCTGAACTCCAACTTGTATTTCTAGCAGGAACTAATGAAATTCTGAAAAATCACTTCACTTTTTATATAGTTGCTAATGAGCTTTGATCTAATTCAAGCAAATATTTATGAGTGAAATAATGCATCATATTTTATGCATAGCAACACCACTCTGTTGTATAATATCTATTAGATACAAATCATTGTTAAATTAGTGATAGGCAAATGCAGCTATAGAAATTAGGAGAAAAGAATTATGATGAGACTTCCGACAAACTGGGAACCCACGCTGTAACTTGCACACAGGGAAGCTACAGAATTCTTTATCAATTCTTTTATTATTTACAATCAAGACCTAAAATCAATCTACATTGTAGTTGGAAGTCCAATTGTATGAAACTTTCTCACAAACCTAATAATTTATAAAAGGAAATATTTGAACATATCATTTACCAATAAAGCCAGTTATTGGCCTACAAATCAGACTTCCTCTGCCCCCACTTCAAATGTTCCTGACCCCATCTCTTATTCCAGCTGCTGTTTCAGTGACCCACCCTTACTAACTTTGATAAGCTTCAAATAGATGAAATTTTAGGTCATTGCTTCATATCTCTTGCCTTCAGGAATTTTTTAATGCCACAATGTGGGATGTCAGCAAATACCTGCTTAGCATTTAAGCATGACCAATCTAGAAGTGTGGGAGAGTGAATGCCCAGAAGCCATCCTTAATCAATGTGAGATGAAAGCCAACGGATAAATGCTTCCTCCTTTCATCCCGCAGGCAGATCATTCTAAGACACATTTCATAAAACACTCCATAAAATGCAATGAAATCAACCTGCAGCTTCTCATACTGATTGCCAACTTAATAATGCATCTTTATTTTAGTTTTCTCTCCTTCCCCATTTTACTCTCTCATTCCTCACTCTGATTCTCTGTGTGTAATCCTTTCTCTCAGGCTATACTTCTTTGGTACCCACGCTAAGGCAGTTGTTATTTTAATTAATTCTATGTAACAGATCTCCAGAATGGGTTTTGGAAACTGGATAAAGCTCCAATCAGTTGACAGATGTGTGATAGGACCATAGCACACAAAAGCACCACAATTTGTGAGAATATCACCTTTAGGAAATTAGAATGAAATACTAATGGAAACCTAAAGTGTTGGCATTCATGGCTACCAAAATACCATTTTGTAGGATTTAATCTTATAAAATGAATTGATTGCTTCGAAAGTATTGAGAAAAGAAATGACAGGTTCCATTTGGCCTACTATCAAATTAAAGCATGCTTTAAAAGAAAGGAGGACTCCAGAAGACTGTTTGAGAAAATCCATATCTAGTATAGCCACACAGGATATACTGTACTGAAAATCAGGCACAAGATTTTATTGTGAGTTGGTAGAGCTGCAAAGAAACGCACAGTCTTGATAGAGCTTCTAAGTCAGAGTCTGAGCCCTAATAAGAAAATGTATAAAATATAACTGAAAAAATTCAGTGGAGATTTTTTGGTAAAAAATTCTAAGAACCTTAAATCCACAGATAACCGTGAACTCTTCAAGGCAGTAGAAGAGCAGGCTTCTCCCCATTGATAAAGTGACCTTCCAATTCTTTACTACCCTGCAAAGACTATAAGGAAAATGTCTAGACAGATTTTGCTTGTCCTCTTCACAGTGTATATTTGCAACTCCTCACTGTTATCAGGTCAAAAACCAAGGATTGGTCTCAGTACAATCCAAACAGGGAAATACAATTTCTTAAACACTGAAGGCGGAGAAGGCAATGGCACCCCACTCCAGTACTCTTGCCTGGAAAATCCCATGGATGCAGGAGCCTGGTGGGCTGCAGTCCATGGGGTCGCTAAGAGTTGGACACAACTGAGTGACTTCACTTTCGCTTTTCACTTTCATGCATTGGAGAAGGAAATGGCAACCCACTCCAGTGTTCTTGCCTGGAGAATCCCAGGGACAGGGGAGCCTGGTGGGCTGCCATCTATGGGGTCACACAGAGTTGGACACGACTGAAGTGACTTAGCATAGCATAGCAAACACTGAAGGAATTTCAAGGACTGCTAATATGCACCAGCAGAAACCAGAGGAATACATGTGTGACTGGGTGGTCTTGTCTTTTCATACTGTTCATGGGGTTCTAAATGAAAAGGCAAGACCACTTACTCATACATAAAATCCTAAAACATGATGCTGTTAAAGTGCTGCACTCAATATAGCCAGAAAATTTAGAAACTCATCTGTGGCCACAGGATTGGAAAAGGTCAGTTTTTATTCCAATCCCAAAGAAGGACAATGCTAAACAATATTCAAACTACCATACAATTATCCTCATTTCACATTCTAGCAAGGTAATGCTCAAAATCCTTCAAACTAGGCTTCCACAGTATGTGAAATGAGAACTTCCAGATGTACACACTGGATTTAGAAAAGACAGAGAAATCAGAGATCAAATTGCTAACATCCGTTGGATCACAGAAAAAACAAGAGGATTCCGGAAAAACATCTACTTCTGCTTCATTGACTACACTAAAGCCTTTGATTTCTTTGAGGCGAAGGAGATGACAGAGGATGAGATGATTGGATGGCATCATCAACTCAATGGACATGAGTTTGAGCAAACTCCAGGAGATGGTGAAGGACAAGGAAGCCTGGTGTGTGGCAGTCCATGAGGCCTCAAAGAGTTGGATATGACTTGGCAGGTGAACAACAAGAAAGTGGTTTTGAGGCTACTGCAGTGGGTAGTGGTCAATGGTGGGGGGTGGGGTCGGGTGGTGGTGATAAAGCAGAAAATAAGTGTGAATAGAAAACAATTTATTGGATTAGAATCCTGTAACTCAGAGTTCAGTATCTTAATAAGGGCACCTAGCTTTGATCCTAACATACAACATGAGTGGCTCTTTGAAGCTTGGATCCAATGATAATTCTCTATTAAATAGAGATTATGAGACTTCCTTGGAACGGTATTGAGAAAGGGATCATAAAACTTAGGAAAATGAAAACACCTGAAAAATTAACTAGGAGACTAGAAAACCTGCCACCTGATTATGTTTCCCGGCAGGACCCAGGGGACATATCTTCACAAAGATTATAAGAAACGTGCTAGTGAGAGAGGCACTAGCGTCTTTGATAAGCTTAGTGCATATGGTCTCAGCAGACAGGGTAAGAGTAGGAGATGCTTCCTACTGGACTCAATGGTATCAACAGGAATTCTAGAATTCCTGAATACTAGAAACCAAATGCAGCACTTAAAAGTTAGAGTAAGACTAGAATGGCAGAGTATCTGAACCCATAGAAATCAGTGGTAAAGGAGGACTAATAAATTATATATATATATATAATTATAAATATATATGTATATATATTTAAGCATCATATATATGTATTTATGGCTGATATTTGGGCTTCCCTTGTGGCTCAGCTCTGCTTTTGAATATGCTATCTAGGTTGGTCATAACTTTCCTTCCAAGGAGTAAGCATCTTTTAATTTCATGGCTGCAGTCACCATCTGCAGTGATTTTGGAGCCCAAAAAAATAAAGTCTGACACTGTTTCCACTGTTTCCCCATCTATTTCCCATGAAGTGATGGGACTGGATGCCATGATCTTCGTTTTCTGAATGTTGAGCCAACTTTTTCACTCTCCACTTTCACTTTCATCAAGAGGCTTTTTACTTCCTCTTTTCTGCCATAAGGGTGGTGTCATCTGCATATCTGAGGTTATTGATATTTCTCCCGGCAATCTTGATTCCAGCTTGTGCTTCTTCCAGCCCAGTGTTTCTCGTGATGTACTCTGCATATAAGTTAAATAAGCAGGGTGACAGTATACAGCCTTGACGTACTCCTTTTCCTATTTGGAACCAGTTTGTCGTTCTGTGTCCAGTTCTAACTGTTGCTTCCTGACCTGCATACAGGTTTCTCAAGAGGTAGGTCAGGTGACCTGGTATTTCCATCTCTTGAAGAATTTTCCATAGTTTTTTGTGGAAAATTACTTTGCCAACAAAGGTCCGTCTAGTCAAGGCCACGGTTTTTCCAGTAGTCATGTATGGATGTAAGAGATGGACTGTGAAGAAAGCTGAGCACCGAAGAATCAATGCTTTTGAACTGTGGTGTTGGAGAAGACTCTTGAGAGTCCCTTGGACTGCAAGGAGATCCAACCAGTCCATTCTGAAGGAGATCAGTCCTGGGTGTTCTTCGGAAGGAATGATGCTCAAGCTGAAACTCCAGTACTTTGGCCACCTCATGGGAAGAGTTGACTCATTGGAAAAGACTCTGATGCTGGGAGGGATTGGGGGCAGGAAGAGAAGGGGACGACAGAGGATGAGATGGCTGGATGGCATCACTGACTCGATGGACGTGAGTCTGAATGAACTTCGGGAGTTGGTGATGGACAGGGAGGCCTATCGTGCTGTGATTCATGGGGTCACAAAGAGTCAGACATGACTGAGCAACTGAACTGAACTGAACTATGGCTCAGCTGGTAAAGAATCTGCCTGCAATGTGGAAGACCTGGGTTGGATCCCTGGGTTGGGAAGTTCCTCTGGAGAAGGAAAAGGCTACCTATGCCAATATTCTGGCCTGGCGAATTCCATGGACTGTGCATCCATGGGGTCCCACAGAGTTGGACATGACTGAGCGACTTTCACTTTCACTTTCAATTTTCATGGCTGATATTTAAGTATCATATATATATATATATTTATAGTTGATATGATGTTATGATGTTAATTTTCCATAAGAACCTAAAAAGAACCTACAGTATGCATTAATTAAAGTATGTGTTAGTTTCTTAGGGTTTCCTTAATAAAGTACCACAGACAAAGTAGCATAATATTCACAAATTTGTTTTCTCACAATTCTGGAGGCTGAACAACTGAGCTCAGGTCTCAGCAGAGTTGGTTTCTTCTGAAGCATCACCCCTTGGATTGGAGATGATCATCTCCCTACATCTTCACTGATCTTCTCTCTTTACCTTGTTATTCGGTCATCCTGTCGTGTCCAACTCTTTGTGACCCCATGGACTGCAGCACGCCAGGCCTGCCTGTCCCTCACATCTCCCAGAGTTTGCCCAAGTTCATGTTCATTGCATTGGCGATGCCATCCAGCCATCTAATCCTCTGATGCCCTCTTGTCCTTCTGCTCTCAATCTTTTCCAGCATCAGGGACTTCTCCAATGAGTCGTCTGTTCACATCAAATGGCCAAAATACTGGTGTGTCAGCTTCAGCATCAGTTCTTCAAGTGAATATTCAGGTTTTATCTCCCTTGAGATTGACTAGTTTGATCTCCTTGCTGTCCAGGGGACTTTCATGAGTCTTCTCCAGCACCACAGTTCAAAGGCATCAATTTTTTAGTGCTCTGCCTTCTTTATGATCCAGTTCTCATAACCGTACATGACCACTGGAAAGACCATAGCCTTATCTATAAGGACCTTTGTCAGCAGAGTAATGTCTCTGCTTTTCAACACACAGTCTAGGTTTGTCATACCTTTCCTGCCAAGAAACAATCGTCTTCTGATTTCATGGCTACAGTCACCATCCACAGTGATTTTGGAGCCCAAGAGTAAATCTGTCACTACTTCTACCAGATGCCATGATCTAATTTTTTAAAAATATTTAGTCATAAACCAGCTCTTTCACTCTCTTCCTTCACCCTCATCAAGAGGCTCTTTAGTTCCTCTTCACTTTCTGCCATTAAAGTGGTATCATCCGCATATCTGAGGTTGTTGATGTTCCTCCCACCTATCTTTTTTTCTAGCTTGTAACTCATCCAGCCTGGCATTTCTCATGATGTGCTCAGCATACAGGTTGCACAAACAGGGTAACGGCAGACAGCCCTGCCATACTCCTTTCTTGATCTTAAACCAATTATTTGTTCCATACAGGGTTCTAACTGTTGCTTCTTGACCTGCATACAAGTTTCTCAGGAGACAGGTAAGATGGTCTGGTATTTCCATCTCTCTAAGAGATTTCCACAGTTAGTCATGATCCACACAATCAAAGGCTTAAGTGTAGTTGATGAAAGAGAGATAGCTATTTTACTGAAATTTCCTTGCTTTCTCTATAATTCAGCAAATGTTAGCAATTTGATCTCTAGTTCCTCTTCCTTTGCTAAACCTAGCTTGGATATCTGGAAGTTCTTGGTTTGCATAATGCTGAAGCCTAGCATGCAAGATTTTAAGCACAAGCTTACTAGTATGGTAGATGAGTAAAATTGTTGGACATTCTTTGGTACTACCTTTCTTGGGAATTGGGATGAGGATTTACCTTTTCTAGTCCTGTGGCCACTGCTGGGTCTTCCAGATTTGCTCACATAATGAATGCAAAACCTTGATGACATCATCCTTTAGGGATTTGAATAGTTCAAATCCCTCTGTATCTGCTGCTGCTGCTAAGTCACTTCAGTCGTGTCCAACTCTGTGCGACCCCATAGATGGCAGCCCACCAGGCTCCCCCATCCCTGGGATTCTCCAGGCAAGAACACTGGAGTGGGTTGCCATTTCCTTCTCCAATGCAGGAAAGTGAAAAGTGAAAAGTGAAAGTGAAGTCGCTCAGTCGTGTCCAACTGTTAGCGACCCCATGGACCGCAGCCTACCAGACTCCTCCATCCATGGGATTTTCCAGGCAAGAGTACTGGAATGGGCTGCCATTGCCTTCTCCCCCTCTGTATCTACCTGTGTCCAAATTTCCTCTTCTTATAAGGGCACAGTCTTATTGGATTAGGGCCTGCCTTAATGACCTCAATTTAAATTAACTATCTGTTTTTAAAAAAAAAACTATCCCCAAATACAGTCATATTCTAAGATATTGTGGAGATTAGAATTTTAACATGAATTTGGTAGAAACACAATTCAGCTCATAGCAAAAAAGTTAGATTCCCTTGACAAAAGGCCTACACAAGCGTATATGATAAACATTTCTTTAATTTCTTTAATAACTTCCTAAAGAGATCTGTGACCCTATACAAGGCCTTTTAAGATACTGACACCAGAGGATCTGAAAGCTTATTGTGAGTGCTCTGATTTGTGAAGGGCTTCCCTCATAGTTCAGTTGGTAAAGAATCCACCTGCAATGCAGGAGACCTTGGTTTGATTCCTGGGTTGTAAAGATCCCCTGGAGAAGGGATAGGCTACCCACTCCAGTATTCTTGGGCTTCTCTTGTGGCTCAGCTGGTAAAGAATCCACCTGCAATGCAGGAGACCCTGGTTCAATCCCTGGTTTGGAAAGATCCCCTGGAGAAGGGAAAGGCTACCCATTCCAGTATTCTGGCATGGAGAAGTCCATGGACTGTATAGTCTCAAAGAGCTGGACACGACTGAGCGACTATCATTTCACCTCACTTATAAAAACTGAGTAATAGAGAGAGTTTTGACCCAAATCCATAGCATGATGGTCCAAAATTCAGGCTGATTGATTAATTCTTCAGTCTCTAAGTATATAATTGACTGGATATATAAAGCAGTTGGTATACCTTCACACTAGTTCTCTGACCTATGGTATAAGATCATATGGTAGGAAGGATAAGGGGAAGCACTTTAACCCACCACTGAACTCTGTCAGATAGTTAAAAAAAAAAAGAAGAAGAAGAAGCAATATTGCTACCCAGGAAGAATTTTAGATACTATTGCTACTTCCCACCAAAATATTTTTCCAGTTCACTTATTTGTCTCTGAAAAAGAAGATGGCTTATAATACTTGAAGATGGGCAATTATAAACTTAACCAAATGATAGCCTTATTCATAGTTGCTTCTGTGCTAGAAGTAGTTCTTGACTGACATATAGACATAGCTTCTGGAACTTTGTATATAGCTGTTGACCTACTGGACACATTCTTTTCAATTGCTAACAGTACAGGAGGTAAAAAGAAGCTTTCTTTCACAGGGGAAAGATAGCCATACACTCAGTCCTTTCTCAAGACTGTTAACTATCCCATTCTCTGTCCTCAGGGAACTATTCTGTTTCACAGGAAATTTGATTACTCTGACATTCTTAAGAACGTTAGTGGTTGATTACAATGTGAAATAACAGTAATTGGAACTCAAGAGAAGTAAATAACCTGGTAGAATTGCCAGAGGGTAGGGTGGCTCAGTGGTAAAGAATCTGCCTGCCAATGCAGGATTCTCAGGAGACATGGCCCAGGGTCCAGAAAATCCCCTAGAGGAGGAAATGGCAACCAACTCCAGTATTCTTGACTGGAGAATTCCATGGACAGAGAAGCCTGGCAGGCTTTCCATGGGGTCACAAAGAGTCAGACACGACTGAGTGACTGAGCACACATGCAAAAGATAAATACAATGATGACTCAGGTATTTGAAGTTTCTATTATGAAGTTTACATGTATCCAACAGTGAGAAAAATACTGAAGAATTCCATTTAAAAAAGGACAAATTAATGTATTTTGCACCACCACCTATGATGAGAAAAGAGGCCATCACTTAGTGGCCCTTTTTGATATTTGGAGAAAATCTGAAAATTCTATTTTGACCTTTTCACTAGGTGACTTACAATACTAACTGTTTTGAATAGTTTCCAGAGCACCATAAGGTCCTTCAGGAAGTCTAAGTTGGGTGCAGACTGTCTGGACATTAAGATCATATAACCTAACATATCTGATGATGATGGAAATATATTTTAAAAAGGTTTTGTGGAATCTCTGATAAGCCACAGTAGAAGAGTCGCTGTACAGACTCTGAGGATTTCCCAGCAAGCCCATGCTTTCTGTGGCACAGAGCAATCAGTCCTTGAAAAATAGTTCCTACTCTACTAATAGCCCTAGTAAAGATGTAAGACCTGATCATGGGATATTTAGGGACTGTGAGTTGGAGTTGTCCATTATGTCACACAGCAGGCAGAAATCAACTGCATGATAGAAATGACATGTTCAGCATGGTGCCTGAGCAGATCCAGAATGTGGAAGTAAGTTACAAAAAGAAAAGGCCCAGACCACACTTTAGCTAACTCTGAAATACACTCGACCTTTTTGGAGACATGCCCTAGAGCTAACTGACCAAAAAGGAAAATACTTGGCCCTGGTTCACAGATGGATTGGTATTGGTATTGGCCACAAATAGACCGCTATTGTACTGTACTCCCATTCAAGAATGGCTCTAAACGAGGAACTAGGATTGCTGCTACACAGTGGGCAGTAAGAAACATGTCTGGGAAATAAGTGATTTGTGGAAGCATCTCTTGGTGCTTCTGTACTCAGTAATAACTGTGAACAAATAATTGCAACAACTATAATACCATAAAACAATTCAATTAAAGATTCAGTCCCTTCAGGGCTGAAGGATCCTTTCACTAGTCACGCAGAGTAGACCAGCTGGAGTTCTGACTGAGGGTGAGCTAAATCTAGAATGGATGAAGAGGTAGATAATGAATACCAATTATGGCCTCAGGACAAGCTGCACTGCTGCTAACACTGCCTTGTTCAAATAATCCTGGGGATTATACTGGACTGCATATACTTCCCTTGTGCCTGATATCAAATCCTCTCAGTGTCACCCTTACTGTGATAACCAGACCTGCAGAGACTGCAACCAGCTTCACACTGATGGAAACTATAAGCCCCTCACCAAAGATCTGTGATGGGTGTATACCTCCCACTTCCTACATGAGGCTTTCCATAATGGTATGGTGTTTGGGATGGTCATGGGAACTCATTTAGCACTCATTCATGGCACATCTGGAGAAGGCAATGGCACCCCACTCCAGTACTCTTGCCTGGAAAATCCCATGGATGGAGAAGCCTGGTAAGCTGCAGTCCGTGGGGTCACGAAGAGTCAGACACGACTGAGCAGCTTCACTTTCACTTTTCACTTTCACACATTGGAGAAGGAAATGGCAACCCACTCCAGTGTTCTTGCCTGGAGAATCCCAGGGGCGGGGGAGCCTGGTGGGCTGCCATCTATGGGGTTGCACAGAGTCGGACAGGACTGAAGCGACTTAGCAGCAGCAGCAGCAGCATGGCACATCTAACCTAGAAATATGAGTTATTGCCCACAGGACCATGCTTGACCAGTGTGGGCAGGAGCTGATAGAAATATGCCCTCCTTTTAGTTAGAGTTTTAAAATACATTGTTTAGTCTGCTCAGAAGCTCATACTGTATATCCCTGTCATTCCAACTCCATGAGACCTAATTCCCAAGTGAATTACCTGCAAGCAAAATCTCTCAGCACTGCTTTTGGGGAAACAGGGTTGAGGCAGAAATTGCCCATTTACTCTTGAAAGTTTGTATTCTAACAACACATACTTAATATTAAATATAGTTACACATTTCCTCATATCAAAAGTGCTACATTTTGTGCATTTCAGACTCCTCCCAAAGGCCCTCTTTTATGAGCAAAAAATAAAATGTTATTTCTAAAACTTGGAAAATTACTGGTTTCTACTGTTTAATGAAATTCAACCATAATGTCAAATATAATTGACCCACCTTAAAATGTAAAGACATCAGCTATTATTAATGAAGTGTTTTAAGGCACATTTTGGAACATGATCACAGCTAGAATATATATGCAGTTTTATATGATAAAAGATTAACTTATTAACCTTGGAGCATTTTCTCTGCATCAGCAACATTTTAGAGTATTAGAAGAGAAGCACTATCTCAAATAATTTGTAAAACTTTAACAACACATCAAAGGGGGAAAATAGACAAGTTGGTTTCAAATAATGAAACTTGCTTCTCCAGAGGACAGCTGTCTAAGAAGTAAAACTCTCTGTTTACTCTCTCTGGCAGCCTATTACTTCACCTATTATCTATCACCTCTTTGCCCTTGGAGAATTCTCTTTAAATGTGTTTACAAAGGCAAAGACAAGTTTAAAGCAATTATCAAAGAAATGTGGGCTACAGTGGTACACAGAGGAATAGGCATTGTGCTTATTCTTTCTTTTATTTACATATTTTCCAAGACTGGCTTATGTCCAATTCCAGATATCCCTCTTTCTTTCATAACATACCTCTTGATGTATAGTCAATATTTTAAACTCATACTTAGATGCTCATTTTCTTCCTTATATTATTTTTCTACTTCTTTAATGCATCATTTCTTTTCTAATAACAGAATTCTAAATTGCTTGGATATAATTATATTTCATATATAGATTTGCATATCATTCTAAAATTCTTTGCAAACTCACCTCTACAGTTTGAAATACCTTCATTTTCATCACTATGATATTTTAGTTTATCACTATTAACACTTAGACTTTCTGAGATTGTATTTAAATTTTCTAAGGTTGTGTTCTGTATAATTCCTGAAATCTCATGTTATTTGATTTTATAAGTATATTTTATTTAAAAATCTTTCATTGTTATCTATATAAATTTATTGAATTATACACTTAGTGGTAACAAAATATAAAGCACTATTTAGGCAATTTTTAAAATATCATATCCTATACAGATGAAATTCCAGTGAGTTGGGCACTTAAACATCCCTACTAAAAATATGAATTTGCTACAAACTTTCCCATAAGGAACTTTGCAACACAAATTAGTGTGTCAAAATGGCCATACTCTTTTGATCTATAATTTATCTCACTATCTGTCCTATGGAAACATACAGAGATATAGTCAAAAACTTACAGGCAAAAATATATATTCATTTCTAGCAGTATTTACACTACTAGAAAATTGAAAAAAGATTTAAAACTGACAAGATTGGTAAAAACATGTACATAATGTATCTCTCGGGGAAGGCAATGGCAACCCACTCCAGTATTCTTGCCTGGAAAATCCCATGGACGAGGAGCCTGGTAGGCTGCAGTCCATGGGGTCGCGAAGTCAGACACGACTGAGCGACTTCCCTTTCACTTTTCACTTTCATGCATTGGAGAAGGAAATGGCAACCCACTCCAGTGTTCTTGCCTGGAGAATCCCAGGGACGGGGGAGCCTGGTGGGCTGCCGTCTATGGGGTCACACAGAGTCGGACACGACTGAAGCAACTTAGCAGCAGCAGCAGCAATGTATCTCTAGCCTAGAATTAATGCTGTCATTTAAAAAACATATATGCTATTTTAACATAACAATAAAATGCTTATGATATAACGTTTAATAGGAATCAAATACTGAATAGAATATTGAATATCTAGTATTGTACAAACTTGGGGGGAAATAAAATGAAATACAAAGATTTTAAATGTATAAAAATCATGTGTAAAATGAAAGAGTGACTTTTCTCTGAATCAGGTATGAGGTGATTTTTATTTCTTTGTTTTTTTACATATTTGATCACTAATCAACATGTATATTTTATATAAATCAGAAAAGCTATTTTTAAAAATTAAAATTGAATTTTGGGTTCTGTTTCTTTTACAATTAGTAAGTAGACTAAAGTCCTATAGCCATGATATTTAATAACTATGAGATGAATCATTAATAAACTAAGTTTTCCCTATACTCCTGATGACTGCCTTAAACCATTTTATTTCAAGTGATAGATAACTGCAAAGATAATGAGTGAGAAATGTAGGTAGCCCTAGAATCATGCAAAAAAGATGCTGTCTACATATCTCGTCTCTGCTTCTGTCATTCTTCCTCACTGTTGCTCAGAGCAACCTGGCTTTCTCCACAGGACTAAACATATGCACACTATCTGCTCCTGAACTCTCATCTTAATTGGCCACCTAGACAAAATATGATTCTCTGATTCAGTTTTCAGAATTTAGAAATATTCTGACCAATCTAGCTTAGATCAGTTGCAATCATTTGTGTCTCAGTCAGTTCAGTTGCTCAGTCATGTCCGACTCTTCATGACCCCATAGACTGCAGCATGCCAGGCCTCCCTGTCCATCACCAACTCCCAGTCTACTCAAACTCATGTCCATTGAGTCGGTGATGCCATCCAATCATCTCATCCTCTCTTGTCCCCTTCTCTTCCTGCCTTCAATCTTCCCCAGCATCAGGGTCTTCTCAAATGAGTCAGTTCTTCACATCAGGTGGCCAAAGTATTGGAGTTTCAGTTTCAACATCAGTCCTTCCAATGAACACCCAGGACTGATCTCCTTTAGGATGGACTGGTTGGATCTCCTTGCAGTCCAAGGGACTCTCAAGAGTCTTCTCCAATATCACAGTTCAAAAGCATCAATTCTTTGGCACTCAGCTTTCTTTATAGTCCAACTCTCACATCCTACATGACTACTGGAAAAACCATAGCCTTGACTAGACAGAACTTTGTTGGCAAAGTAATGTCTCTGGTTTTTAATATGCTGTCTAGGTTGGTCATTTGTGTCCAGAGTAAAATTAATAGGAAAGTTTCTAGAAAGTCATATTTATAGAGCTAAAAGTCAGAGAAAGCAGTTCTCTGAAATGAGAAGTTGTAGAGATTACAATGTGTCTAATACAGTAACTATAAATACATAAACATAAGCTATTTATAATTGTGCTATTTCAATCAATATTTCAAATAAACTGTACTTTATAGCACTGTATAATAATGATTTGATCATGTAGATATATTATTAGACATTTTTGAGAACCATCCCCATGTACACTGTGTATATTTGCAATATATAGAATACCTTGATTATCTAGACAAAATATATTTTTAGAAAAACTCTATTCAATATAAAAATGTGAGCCACATATTTACTTTTTTTTAATTTTATTTTATTTTTAAACTTTACATAATTGTATTAGTTTTGCCAAATATCAAAATGAATCCACAACAGGTATACATGTGTTCCCCATCCTGAACCCTCCTCCCTCCTCCCTCCCCATACCATCCCTCTGGGTCGTTCCAGTGCACTAGCCCCAAGCATCCAGTATCGTGCATCGAACATGGACTGGCATCTCGTTTCATACATGATATTTTACATGTTTCAATGCCATTCTCCCAAATCTTCCCACCCTCTCCCTCTCCCACAGAGTCCATAAGACTGTTCTATACATCAGTGTCTCTTTTGCTGTCTCGTACACAGGGTTATTGTTACCCTTTTTCTAAATTCCATATATATGTGTTAGTATACTGTACTCAGCCATTAAAAAGAATACATTTGAATCAGTTCTAATGAGGTGGATGAAACTGGAGCCTATTATACAGAGTGAAGTAAGCCAGAAAGAAAAACACATATTTACTTTTAAATTATGCAACACACATTTTAAAGTAAAAATTAATAGGTGAGATTAATTTTAATATCATATTTAATTTAAGCCAATATGTGCAAAATATTATTGTTTCAATATGTCACATTAGCTTCATTTCAAGTATTCAACAGCATCTCTTGTTACTGATTACCTTATTGGATAGTGTATCTCTAAATTATATAGTCAGTATAGGTAAATGTATAGAATATATGCTTTCTTGGTATATGTATGTATATTTAATACAGAACATATTTATTCAAAAATTCTATATAAATATGAAATATCTTTGTTCATATGTTCTAAATGTTATTGTACTGATAAAATAGGCATACTATTACTCACACAAAAAATATTATAAGAATTAGAGAATGATACAAGTTCTAATGGCTTCAGTCACATTGCAGTACATCATGCTTGAGTTCATATGACTTCAGAGACCAATGTTGTAGAGATTCAATCTACTTCTTAAGGATGTAGGAATTATAAAAGTCTTTGATGAATCAATTAATATAGAAATTAATTCAATAATAACAGTAAAAGTATACCAAAAAATGAGTTAAGTAATGAATGAAATAAATTTCTGATAACTCTTTACTTGACATTAATGATAACTTACTGCTCAGTCACTTCAGTCATGTCTGACTCTTTACAACCCAATGGACTATAGCCCACCAGGCTCCTCTGTCCACGGGATTTTCCAGGCAAAAATACTGGAGTGGGTTGCCATTTTCTTCTCCAGTAACTTTTTAAACTTGTCTTATATCAGAGAAATTTTTTAATAAAATATGCATTTTTAAATTAAAATAAAGCTTTCCAATTAATAGCATCAAATAGAAATAAGGAGTCTGGTTCAAGAGAACTTAAATATAATACTTCTCTTTAATGTTTTTCAAAATACTTTGTATTTCATAAGATGCTTCATAAGTGGATTTGAATATCACCTGTCACAAGAATAAAATCAGGAAATCTTAGAGTCAAATCAGAAATATAAAATATGTAAGAAATTCATAAGAGGAAAAGCAACAACAACCATGAAAGTTTTCCTCTTATCTCAAGAAAATGTTGAATCAGCTTTGGAGAACTTATTGTTGTTTCTATTTTTCTATGGAACTCTTTATGAAAAATTATTTAAGGTTGCTGAAAACTGCACTCATCTTTATGTAGTCTTTCATTTTAAGAATATCTTAGAATAGGTTGGTGCTAAGGAAACAGGCATAAGGAAAATACAAAATAAGCTTCTAGAATGACCTGGCTAAGTGCCACCAGTCTTGTAAAATGGTGATGGGCAGAAGGTAGGGCTTGTGAGGAGCCCTGCCTTTTCCTATACAGCTCTACCTTTGGTTCTCTCCTTGTGCCACCTTGAGAGATCAAGTTGAGCAAGAGGCTTGGCTATCATAAGCTAACTCAGAGCAAGCAATTTCTCACTTCTGTCAGTCATATCATCTTTGCTTTCTTCCTCTGTACCTTCAATTATGAATTTTAAGGGTGCTTTTTTAGCTGGGAAGAAATAAGTAAATGTCTAATGAGAATTTATGCCCTACTTAAGTGAATTTAGAGATTAAGCAACTCTGGATTAAAATGAGAAGGGGCAAGTTAATCTCTGAACTCTGCCAAGACTCATCACTTTAAAAGCAAAAATAAACAAATGGGACCTAATTAAAATTAGCTTCTGCACAACAAAGGAAACTATAAGCAAGGTGAAAAGACGGCCTTCAGAATGGGAGAAAATAATAGCAAATGAAGCAACTGACAAAGAATTAATCTCAAAAATATACAAGCAACTCTTGCAACTCAATTCCAGAAAAATAAACGACCCAATCAAAAAATGGGCCAAAGAACTAAACAGACATTTCTCCAAAGAAGACATATGGATGGCTAACAAACAGATGAAAAGATCACTCATTATCAGAGAAATGCAAGTCAAAACCACAATGCAAGTCAAGAAATGCAAGTCAAAACTACAATGAGGTACCATTTCACTTTTGGCTGCTATCCAAAAGTCTACAAATAATAAATGCTGGAGAGGGTGTGGAGAAAAGGGAACCCTCTTACACTGTTGGTGAGAATGCAAACTAGTACAGTCACTATGGAGAACAGTGTGGAGATTCCTTTAAAAACTGGAAATAGAACTGCCATACGACCCAGCAATCCCACTCCTGGGGATACACACCGAAGAAACCAGAATCGAAAGAGACACGTGTACCCCAGTGTTCATCACAGCACTGTTTATAATAGCCAGGACATGGCAGCAACCTAGATGTTCATCAGCAGATGAATGGATAAGAAAGCTGTGGTACATATACACAATGGAGTATTACTCAGCCATTAAAAAGAATACGTTTGAATCAGTTCTAATGAGGTGGATGAAACTGGAGCCTATTATACAGAGTGAACTGAGCCAGAAAGAAAAACACCAATGCAGTATACTAACGCATATATATGGAATTTAGAAAGATGGTAACGATAACCCTGTATGCGAGACAGCATAAGAGACACAGGTGTATAGAACAGTGTTTTGGACTCTGTGGGAGAGGGTGAGGATGGGGTGATTTGGGAGAACGGCATTGAAACATGTATATTATCATATGTGAAATGAATTTTCCAGTCCAGGTTTGATGCATGATACAGGATGCTCGAGGCTGGTGCACTGGGATGACCCAGAGGGATGGTATAGGGAGGGAAGTGGGAGAGGGGTTCAGAATGAGGAACACATGTACACCCGTGGCAGATTCATATTGATGTATGGCAAAACCAATACAATATTGTAAAGTAATTGGCCTCCAATTAAAATAAATAAATTTTTAAAAAAACTCAACATTTGAAAATGAAAATAAATAAATATATTTTCTCTTCTCAAATTTGTAATTGAAGTAATGGCATCTGTTAGTACATAAGAGCAACAATCCCCTTTAGGATTGCCAATTCTGTGTTTAACCCTTCTTTGTATCAGCTGTGTAGGATTATAGAAAGGTAAATTCAGTCCCTGTCTTTCCCTGCCTTGGGAATTGGTTATGAAACCAACAAGATTTAGATACACATAAACATAACTTACAGTTGTTAAAATATGTAAAATTTATTTGAGAATGTTCATCATACACTATGGATCTACTGAAGTAGTAAATGCTTGACTTCAGAATAATAATAAATTCCTCAAACATAATAATATTATGGGTTTAAATCAGACCTCAGTATAAACATGTTTTTGTTATGTGTTAATTGCCACACATGTAAGTGTTATTCCCTGGTGGCTCAGATGATAAAGAATCCACCTGCAATGTAGAAGACTCAGGTTCTATCCCTGGGTCAGGAAGATCCCCAGTAGAAGGGAATGGCAACCGACTCCAACCTACTCTTGCCTGGAGAATTACATGGACAGAGGAGCCTGGTAGGCTACTGTCCATGGGGTCTCAAACAGTCTGACACGACTGAGTGACTAACACTATCACTAAAAGGGATATTCAAAACAATTTACATCAATATTCCCTCATTAAGAAGGAGCTAGTAAAAGTTATAACAACAAAAAAAAGATTTTGTCAGAGGAACATAGTCTTTATCCTTTGCATATGCTTTCCTTGACTTTTTTTTTTTTTTGCAGGCATCTTGCTGAAAATCTATTCATGCTTTTTGTACAATGCCCCTTTGTTATCTAACTATATAATAGCCCTGATTGCAGCTTATTACAGAATCACCTTTCCTTTATTCAACAATGTTACCTCACAGTTTTTTTCTTTTTTTTGAGATGCTCCTGCACACTCTTCCTCCTGTCTATACTGCAGGCCAGCACATAATGTTCTCTGCAACAGCTTGGCTCTATTATTGAAGCTACCCCCCTGTACTCACTAGAAACACTCTCTCTCTCTCACATAGATCCACTTTCACAGAATTAAATTTTGTCCCCTTATGTGGTGCTTATGCATTCTGAGTTCACATCTTTTTCCTTATAGATTATACTTGCCGTGGCACCAAGATAGCATCACTTAGTCCATGTCAGGCTACCATAGCTACACTGGCATCTCCTCCTAACCCTGACCCTCTCCATCTGGCCATTCAGGTCATTCATTTCTCTGAAAACATTTCCCCATTCTTTCTCCACAAAAATAAAAGAGCGACTCACTTTCGAATGAAGCAGCATCATTTTAGACTAAGAAAACTGGCTTTTATGTTCACTGTTTCCAGAATAGCCATCAATTAAGGATATTTTCAAGTACATTTGTTCCAACTACATGACAAATTTAAAATAAAATTTTTTCTCTGAATCCTTCAGAACTTGGAAAACTGATTTTTTCTTGCATTTGGTTGCAGCCTACTCCAGGTGAACTTACAAAAGCACAGCATGGCCTGCTTTCTTACGTACAACAGGGTGCTTTTCAGAGGATCTAGATTTTTGTCATATGTCCAAAAGTTTGCTTCCTTAAGGAAGTTTTTTAAAATGCCATAACCTCAATAAAACAGAGATTGAAATAATTTAAAGATTTCTGTTCTTGAATAATGCTTCTGGTTAGGTCAACACTTAACACATTCATCTGATGAAGTATTATACAAGAAGAGAATTAGCTTTTTATGGATTATAACTTCCAAAGTGTATATGTTGTAATTCAGGGGAAAAAAACAAATATTGTATGTCCTCACATATGGAAGCTTGAAAAGCTTAATTCATAGAGCATAGAATGGTAGTCTCCACTGTCTAGTGGGTGGAGGGGTAGGGACATGTTGGTCAAAGGGTACAAACTTCTAGTTCTGATGTAAATAAATTCTGGGCATCTAACATGCAACATGGTGACCATTTTTACCAAAACTATAGCAGATACTTGAAAATTTCTAAGAGTAGATCTTAAATGTTATCACCATACACATACAGAAGAGTAATTATGTTAGCTGAAGGATGTGTTAACTAACTTTATTATGGTCATCATTTCATAACATGCATGTGTACCAAATCATCATGCTGTACACCTTAAATTTACAAAACGTTGTGTGTCAGTTATATATCAGTAGAGCTGGGAGGGCAAGTAAAAGAGAAAAATCACTCTGCAGCATGACTGTTTGCAAAAAAAATGACTCTTAAATTAATAATTACATGGGCAAAGTGGAACGCTAAATCTTTATTTCTTTGGCTCAGTTCTTCCAAATATTACCTGTAGGTATTTGATAATACTTGCCTGGTTTTTAAAATGTGTATTTTGGTAGTATTCTTTATATTAAAAGTGATTTTACATGCAATTTTTATTTATCTTCATATGCCCGTGTGAGGTTATAGAACAGATACTATTATTTTCTTTGAGAAATGAAGACACTCAGAATAAGAGAAGCTATAAGAGCTTGGGTAGCTTGACCAAGTCCACAGAGACACATTAAAGTATGGTGGCAAGAGATCTATATTTCAGGTTTCAGTTTAGTCCAGTCACTCAGTCGTGTCTGACTCTTTGTGACCCCATGGACTGCAGCACACCAGGCTTCCCTGTCCCTTGCCAACTTCAGGAGCTTGCTCAAACTCATGTCTATCTAGTCGGTGATGCTATCCAACCATCTCATCCTGTCGTTGCCTTCTCCTCCTGCCTTCAATCTTTCCCTGCTTCAGGGTCTTTTCCTATGGGTCATTCCTTCGCATCAGGTGGCCAAAGTATTGGAGCTTCAGCTTCAGCACCAATCCTTCCAATGAATATTCAGGACTGATTTCCTTTAGGATGGACTGGTTAGATCTCCTTGCTGTCCAAGGGACTCTCAAGAGTCTTCTCCAACACCACAGTTCAAAAGCATCGATTCTTTGGCACTCAGCTTTCTTTATGGTCCAACTCTCACATCCATACATGACTACTGAAAAAAACACAACTTTGACTAGATGGACCTTTGTCAGGAAAGTAATATCTCTGCGTTTTAATATGCTGTCTAGGTTGGTCATAGCTTTCCTTCCACGGAGCAAGTGCCTTTTAATTTCATGGCTGTAGACACCACCTACAGCGATTTTGGAGCCTAAAAAAATAAAGTCTGTCACTGTTTTCATTGTTTCCCCATCTATTTGCCATGAAGTGGTGGTACCATATGTCATGATCTTAGTTTTTTGAATGCTGAGGTTTAAGCCAGCTTTTACACTCTCCTCTGAATTTCAAGAGGCTTTTTAGTTCCTCTTCACTTTCTGCCATAATGATGGTATCATCTGCATTTCTGAGTTTACTGATATTTCTCCCAGCCCAGCTTGTGCTTCATACAGCCCAGCATTTCATATGATGTACTCTGCATATAAATTAAATAAGTAGGGTGACAATATACAGTCTTGACGTATTCCTTTCCCAATTTGGAAGCAGTCCATGCAGTTCCATGTCCAATTCTAACTGTTCTAACTGGGCATGTTTAATGATCATTTATTGTCATATACACTTTATGTATCAAGAACAGAGATTTGACTTGTGGATACTAAAATCTACTTTAAAATAAACCTTATTGTTATATTTCCTATATTCTTCTGATGATGCATTTAAAGTGAATTTTCAAAACTAATGGAAAAAGAAATACGATCAGTTAAGCCCTAGGTTAAAAAAGAGAGAGAGAGACAGTTGTTTATCAACTCACTATGAAACTATCTTCCAGGGTTCAGGGTGACATAAATCACACCCCATTTGCCTCTGGGAAGTTTGCTCTGGGTTAAGAACAGGAGATGCTGAGATACTCATGAAACTGTTGAACTGAGGAATATCTATATTGGAAAAAGACTACATAAAAAATTGACTAAGCAGACACAGTTTAAAAATCAAGAGTTTCCATCTGAAAACTTGATACTCTGGGTTCTCTTGAGAATGGAATAACCAGCAGGTCTGGGCCCACATTCTCACATAGCCACCTCTAGCTGCAAAGCAGAGTGACTGTCCATTTTTGAGGAGGCATAGGAGCTCCAGGTCCCACTTTTTTTTGCTGGGACTCCCTGCCCTAACATAGCATATCTGATTCTTATTTATTGTCTCACCTAGATTGTTTCTTTTCTAATCATAAAATTATGAGAAAGTGAAATGTTTTTATTCCTGGATTTCTAGAAAAAGTAAGAAAATAAAATTTAGTACAAAAGTACAAATATCTGAAATACTTCTTATATCCAGACCACTTGCTCATTTATATTTTGTATTCCTGATCCCCATAAGAATTTGAGTTTACTTCCGCTGATTTAAGCAGTCAGAGTGAATTATTTGAGCCAAAAGAAGCTTGTTGACTCTGATTCTCTAGGCCTGAAGGAACTTGATAATATATCAATTTTCATTTTATTCTCTCTCAAAGAATCTACTCACTGAGACAGTCGATCCAATCGTCCTTGCATTAGCCTTTAAGCCACTCACAAAATAGTCACATATGGTTTTCTAGTTGCTTTACCCTGTCAACAAAGATGTCAATCTCAGCTCTATACTTGTCACATATTTTAAATATCCCCCAGCTTCATATTTTCACTGCCCTTAGCAGTCTGCTGTCTTATGGCCCATTAACTCATTCAGACATTCCCAAGTATCACAAAGCCAGAGGAAGACAGTAATTTTCTAACTCACAAAATAAGTTATACCTGCTTCCAACTGTTGGGCCCCATACCCTAAAATAGCCTTCTTATTCAAAGGTAGCAATACAATAAATAATCTAAATACAAAAGTTTTACTGTTATTTAATGAAATGAATTTTAAAGTGTGTTATTCAGGTAAATGCCTTAATTTTTTCATTTGCTTTGTCTTGCTTAGTAAGATTACTTTTATGAACCTTGGATTTTTGTTGCTGTTCAGTCACTTAAGTTGTGTCTGACTCTTTGTGACCTCATGGAAGGCAGCACACCAGGCTTCCCTGTCCTTCACATCTCCCAGAGCTTGCTCAAACTCATGACTATTGAGTCGATGATGTCATCCAAACACCTCACCCTCTGTCACCCACCTTTTCCTCCTGTCCTCAATCTTTCCCAACATCAAGATCTTTTCCAATGAGTCAGCTCTTCACATCAGGTGGCCAAAGCACTGGAGCTTCAGCTTCAGCATCAGTCCTTCCAATGAGCATTCAGGGTTGATTTCCTTTAGGACTGACTAGTTTGATCTCCTTGTTGTCCAAGGGAGTCTCAAGAGTCTTCTCCAGCATCACAATTTGAAAGCATCAATTCTTCAGTGCTCAGCCTTCTCATTGTCTAACTCTCACATCTGTACATGACTTCTGGAAAAACCATAGCTTTGACTATACAGGCCTTTTTTGGCAAAGGGATATGTCTGCTTTTTTTTTTTTTTTTTTTTTGGATTTATCTATTTTATTTTATTTATTTTATTTTTTTTTATTTTTAAACTTTACATAGTTGTATTAGTTTTGCCAAATATCAAAATGAATCCACAATAGGTATACATGTGTTCCCCATCCTGAACCCTCCTCCCTCCTCCCTCCCCACACCATCCCTCTGGGTCGTCCCAGTGCACTAGCCCCAAGCATCCAGTATCGTGCATCGAACCTTGACTGGCATCTCGTTTCATACATGATATTTTACATGTTTCAATGCCATTCTCCCAAATCTTCACACCCTCTCCCTCTCCCACAGAGTCCATAAGACTGTTCTATACATCAGTGTCTCTTTTGCTGTCTCGTACACAGGGTTATTGTTACCATCTTTCTAAATTCCATATATATGCGTTAGTATACTGTATTGGTGTTTTTCCTTCCAGCTTACTTCACTCTGTATAATAGGCTCCAGTTTGGTCCACCTCATTAGAACTGATTCAAATGTATTCTTTTTAATGGCTGAGTAATACTCCACTGTGTATATGTACCACTGCTTTCTTATCCATTCATCTGCTGATGGGCATCTAGGTTGCTTCCATGTCCTGGCTATTATAAACAGTGCTGCGATGAACATTGGGGTACACGTGTCTCTTTCCCTTCTGGTTTCCTCAGTGTGTATGCCCAGCAGTGGGATTGCTGGATCATAAAGCAGTTCTATTTCCAGTTTTTAAAGGAATCTCCACACTGTTCTCCATAGTGGCTGTACTAGTTTGCATTCCCACCAACAGTGTAAGAGGGTTCCCTTTTCTCCACACCCTCTCCAGCATTTACTATTTGTAGACTTTTGGATGGCAGCCATTCTGACTGGTGTGAAATGGTACCTCATAGTAGTTTTGCTTTGCATTTCTCTGATAGTGAGTGATGTTGAGCATCTTTTCATGTGTTTGTTAGCCATCTGTATGTCTTCTTTGGAGAAATGTCTATTTAGTTCTTTGGCCCATTTTTTGATTGGGTCATTTATTTTTCTGGAGTTGAGCTGTAGGAGTTGCTTGTATATTTTTGAGATTAGTTGTTTGTCAGTTGCTTCATTTGCTATTATTTTCTCCCATTCTGAAGGCTGTCTTTTCACCTTGCTAATAGTTTCCTTTGATGTGCAGAAGCTTTTAAGGTTAATTAGGTCCCATTTGTTTATTTTTGCTTTTATTTCCAATATTCTGGGAGGTGGGTCATAGAGGATCCTGCTGTGATGTATGTCAGAGAGTGTTTTGCCTATGTTCTCCTCTAGGAGTTTTATAGTTTCTGGTCTTACGTTTAGATCTTTAATCCATTTTGAGTTTATTTTTGTGTATGGTGTTAGAAAGTGGTCTAGTTTCATTCTTTTACAAGTGGTTGACCAGATTTCCCAGCACCACTTGTTAAAGAGATTGTCTTTAATCCATTGTATATTCTTGCCTCCTTTGTCAAAGATAAGGTGTCCATATGTGCGTGGATTTATCTCTGGGCTTTCTATTTTGTTCCATTGATCTATATTTCTGTCTTTGTGCCAGTACAATACTGTCTTGATAACTGTGGCTTTGTAGTAGAGCCTGAAGTCAGGTAGGTTGATTCCTCCAGTTCCCTTCTTCTTTCTCAGGATCGTTTTGGCTATTCGAGGTTTTTTGTATTTCCATACAAATTGTGAAATTATTTGTTCTAGCTCTGTGAAGAATACTGTTGGTAGCTTGATAGGGATTGCATTAAATCTATAAATTGCTTTGGGTAGTATACTCATTTTCACTATATTGATTCTTCCAATCCATGAACATGGTATATTTCTCCGTCTATTAGTGTCCTCTTTGATCTCTTTCACCAGTGTTTTATAGTTTTCTATATATAGGTCTTTAGTTTCTTTAGGTAGATATATTCCTAAGTATTTTATTCTTTCCGTTGCAATGGTGAATGGAATTGTTTCCTTAATTTCTCTTTCTGTTTTCTCATTATTAGTGTATAGGAATGCAAGGGATTTCTGTGTGTTGATTTTATATCCTGCAACTTTACTATAGTCATTGATTAGTTCTAGTAATTTTCTGGTGGAGTCTTTAGGGTTTTCTATGTAGAGGATCATGTCATCTGCAAATAGTGAGAGTTTTACTTCTTCTTTTCCAATTTGGATTCCTTTTATTTCTTTTTCTGCTCTGATTGCTGTGGCCAAAACTTCCAAAACTATGTTGAATAGTAATGGTGAAAGTGGGCACCCTTGTCTTGTTCCTGACTTTAGAGGAAATGCTTTCAATTTTTCACCATTGAGGATAATGTTTGCTGTGGGTTTGTCATGTATAGCTTTTATTATGTTGAGGTATGTTCCTTCTATTCCTGCTTTCTGGAGAGTTTTTATCATAAACGGGTGTTGAATTTTGTCAAAGGCTTTCTCTGCATCTATTGAGATAATCATATGGTTTTTATTTTTCAATTTGTTAATGTGGTGTATTACATTGATTGATTTGCAGATATTGAAGAATCCTTGCATCCCTGGGATAAAGCCCACTTGGTCATGGTGTATGATCTTTTTAATGTGTTATTGGATTCTGATTGCTAGAATTTTGTTAAGGATTTTTGCATCTATGTTCATCAGTGATATTGGCCTGTAGTTTTCTTTTTTTGTGGGGTCTTTGTCAGGTTTTGGTATTAGGGTGATGGTTGCCTCATAGAATGAGTTTGGAAGTTTACCTTCCTCTGCAATTTTCTGGAAGAGTTTGAGCAGGATAGGTGTTAGCTCTTCTCTAAATTTTTGGTAGAATTCAGCTGTGAAGCCGTCTGGACCGGGGCTTTTGTTTGCTGGAAGATTTTTGATTACAGTTTCAATTTCCGTGCTTGTGATGGGTCTGTTAAGATTTTCTATTTCTTCCTGGTCGAGTTTTGGAAAGTTGTACTTTTCTAAGAATTTGTCCATTTCTTCCACGTTGTCCATTTTATTGGCATATGATTGTTAATAGTAGTCTCTTATGATCCTTTGTATGTCTGTGTTGTCTGTTGTGATCTCTCCATTTTCATTTCTAATTTTATTGATTTGATTTTTCCCCCTTTGTTTCTTGATGAGTCTGGCTAATGGTTTGTCAATTTTATTTATCCTTTCAAAGAACCAGCTTTTGGTTTTGTTGATTTTTACTATGGTCTCTTTCGTTTCTTTTGCATTTATTTCTGCTCTAATTTTTAAGATTTCTTTCCTTCTACTAACCCTGGGGTTCTTCATTTCTTCCTTTTCTAGTTGCTTTAGGTGTAGAGTTAGGTTATTTATTTGACTTTTTTCTTGTTTCTTGAGGTGTGCCTGTATTGCTATGAACTTTCCCCTTAGGACTGCTTTTACCGTGTCCCACAGGTTTTGGGTTGTTGTGTTTTCATTTTATTCATTTCTATGCAAATTTTGATTTCTTTTTTGATTTCTTCTGTGATTTGTTGGTTATTCAGCAGCGTGTTGTTCAGCCTCCATATGTTGGAATTTTTAATAGTTTTTCTCCTGTAATTGAGATCTAATCTTTCTGCATTGTGGTCAGAAAATATGCTTGGAATGATTTCTATTTTTTTGAATTTACCAAGGCTAGCTTTATGGCCCAGGATGTGATCTATCCTGGAGAAGGTTCCATGTGCACTTGAGAAAAAGGTGAAATTCATTGTTTTGGGATGAAATGTCCTATAGATATCAATTAGGTCTAACTGGTCTATTGTGTCATTTAAAGTTTGTGTGTCCTTGTTAATTTTCTGTTTAGTTGATCTATCCATAGGTGTGAGTGGGGTATTAAAGTCTCCCACTATTATTGTGTTATTGTTAATTTCTCCTTTCATACTTGTTAGCATTTGTCTTACATATTGTGGTGCTCCTGTGTTGGGTGCATATATATTTATAATTGTTATATCTTCTTCTTGGATTGATCCTGTGATCATTATCTAGTGACCTTCTTTGTCTCTTTTCACAGCCTTTGTTTTAAAGTCTATTTTATCTGATATGAGTATTGCTACTCCTGCTTTCTTTTGGTCCCTATTTGCATGGAAAATCTTTTTCCAGCCCTTCACCTTCAGTCTGTATGTGTCCCCTGTTTTGAGGTGGGTCTCTTGTAGACAACATATATAGGGATCTTGTTTTTGTATCCATTCAGCCAGTCTTTGTCTTTTGGTTGGGGCATTCAACCCATTTACGTTTAAGGTAATTACTGATAAGTATGATCCCGTTGCCATTTACTTTATTGTTTTGGGTTCGAATTTATACACCGTTTTTGTGTTTCCTGTCTAGAGAATATCCTTTAGTATTTGTTGGAGAGCTGGTTTGGTGGTGCAGAATTCTCTCAGCTTTTGCTTGTCTGAAAAGCTTTTGATTTCTCCTTCATACTTGAATGAAATCCTTGCTGGGTACAATAATCTGGGCTGTAGGTTATTTTCTTTCATCATTTTAAGTATGTCTTGCCATTCCCTCCTGGCTTGAAGAGTTTCTATTGAAAGATCAGCTGTTATCCTTATGGGAATTCCCTTGTGTGTTATTTGTTGTTTTTCCCTTGCTGCTTTTAATATTTGTTCTTTGTGTTTGATCTTTGTTAATTTGATTAATATGTGTCTTGGGGTGTTTCGCCTTGGGTTTATCCTGTTTGGGACTCTCTGGGTTTCTTGAACTTGGGTGATTATTTCCTTCCCCATTTTAGGGAATTTTTCAACTATTATCTCCTCAAGTATTTTCTCATGGTCTTTCTTTTTGTCTTCTTCTTCTGGAACCCCTATGATTCGAATGTTGTAGCGTTTAATATTGTCCTGGAGGTCTCTGAGATTGTCCTCATTTCTTTTAATTCGTTTTTCTTTTATCCTCTCTGATTCATTTATTTCTACCATTCTATCTTCTAATTCACTAATCCTACCTTCTGCCTCTGTTATTCTACTGTTTGTTGCCTCCAGAGTGTTTTTAATTTCATTTATTGCATTATTCATTATATATTGACTCTTTTTTATTTCTTCTAGGTCCTTGTTAAACCTTTCTTGCATCTTCTCAATCCTTGTCTCCAGGCCATTTATCTGTGATTCCATTTTAATTTCGAGATTTTGGATCAATTTCACTATCAATATTTGGAATTCTTTATCAGGTAGATTCCCTATCTCTTCTTCTTTTGTTTGGTTTGGTGGGCATTTATCCTGTTCCTTTATCTGCTGGGTATTCCTCTGTCTCTTCATCTTGTTTAAATTGCTGAGTTTGGGGTGTCCTTTCTGTATTCTGGCAGTTTGTGGAATTCTCTTTATTGTGGCGTTTCCTCGCTGTGTGTGGGTTTGTACAGGTGGCTTGTCAAGGTTTCCTGGTTAGGGAAGCTTGTGTCAGTGTTCTGGTGGGTGGAGCTGTATTTCTTCTCTCTGGAGTGCAATGAAATGTCCAGTAATGAGTTATGAGATGTTTATGGTTTTGGGGTGACTTTGGGCAGCTTGTATCTTGAAGCTCAGGGCTGTGTTCCTTTGTTGCTGGAGAATTTGCTTGGTATGTCTTGCCCTGGAACTTGTTGGCCCTTGTGTGGTGCTTGGTTTCAGTGTTGGTATGGAGGCGTTTGATGAGCTCCTGTCTATTAATGTTCCTTGGAGTCAGGAGTTCCCTGGAGTCAGGGTTTGGACTTAAGCCTCCTGCTTCCAGTTATTGGTCTTATTTTTACAGTAGTTTCAAAACTTCTCCTTCTATACAGCACCATTGATAAAACATCTACGTTAAAGATGAAAAGTTTCTCTACTGTGAGGGTCACTCAGAGAGGTTCACAGCGTTACATGGAGAAGAGAAGAGGGAGGAGGGAGTTAGAGGTGACCCAAATGAGATGAGGTGGAATCAATAGTGGAGAGAGTGGGGTAGCCAGTAGTCACTTCCTTATGTGCACTCCACAACTGGACCACTCAGAGATGTTCACGGAGTTATACAGAGAAGAGAAGAAGGAGGAAGGAGACAGAGGTGGCCAGAAGGATAAAAGGGGGGAATGAAAAGGAGGGAGACAGATCCAGCCAGTAATCAGTTCCCTAAGTGTCCTCTACCATCTGGAACACACAGAAACTCACAGAGTTGGGTAGAGTAGAGAGGGGTTAGGGAGGAGACACAGGGGATCTGGTGGAGAAAAAGGAGAGTCCAAAGGAAGGGAGAGCAGTCAAGCCAGTAATCTCGCTCCCTAGTGAAAAATGGGTCCTGAGGATTGGGTTCTTAAAGGTACAAAATTGGTAACAAATACATAGAAGCAAAAATTAAAAATCTAGAGTAGAGTTTGGAATTTCAAAAATATGATGTTAAAGAAAAGAAGAAGGAAAAGAAAGAGAGAAAAAACGAACAAAGAAAAACAAACAAGGTCGCGAAAATTATAAAGAAAATACAGGTACAAAATTGATAACTAATACCAAAAAGCAAAAATTAAAAATCTAGAGTAGAGTTTTGAATTTCAAAAATACAATGTTAAAAAAAAGGAAGAAGAGACATAAAGAGAGAAAACAAACAAACAAACAAAAACAATGTCGCTAAAATTATAAAGAAAATACAGGTACAAAATTAATATCAAATACCAAAAAGCATAAATTGAAAATCTAGAATAGAGTTTGGAATTTCAGATATACCATGTTATATAAAAGAAGAAGAGAAAGAAACAGAAAAAAAAAAGTCACAGAAATTATAAAAAAAACTATAGGTACAAAATTGATAACATATACCAAAAAGCTAAAATTAAAAAATTAGAGTAGAGTTTGGAATTTCAAAAATACAATGTTAAAGAAAAGAAAAAAAGAAAGAAAAAAAAAAGGTCAAAAAATTATAAAATATATATATATGAAGTTTGCTGAAGAAGAAAAAAATAGGGTCTTTTTTTTTTTGCAAAGTAATAGGTTATAAAAGTGAAAATTAAAGGAACAATAGAGGACTTAAAATTTTTTTTTCTAAAAATTAAAAACAAAAGAAAAAAAAAAAGAAAGAAAGAATGATCATAAAAATAGTAAAAATATATCTAGGACTTTTTCTGGTTTTGTTGTGAGTATTGTGCGTTCAGTTCATTTTTGGCTAGTTCCTTGGTCCAACTTATATTTCTCAAGATCTATAGGCCCCTTCCTATGTAGTCCGTAGTAACCACGGGGTTTTAATCTATTGCCTGTAGCTTCCAAGGCGTTTCCCTCTGTTATAACTTCTTCTGTTTGCTGGTCTCTTCAGTGTCTGGTTACCGCCCTGACACAAAGGGGACGGTAGGGGAAACTTTTTTTTTTTAGGCTCACTTGTTCAGTCGCGCTGTGGGGAGGGAGGGAGGGATGCTGCAAACAAATAACACTGGCGTGCGCTCCCAGTGCCTCAGCCACACTGGGTCTGCCTCCGCTCACGGCACGTGTAGCCTCCCTCCCCACACTGCTCGGGCTCTAGGTTGTTCGGCAGGAACAATCCGAGGCCGGCCCTGGGCTGCATGCACCTCCCAGGTCCAAGCCGCTCAGGTTCAGGCACTCGGGTAGTCCTCAGAGGCGCAAACTCATTTGGGCCTGCGTTTTGTGCTCTTCCCAGGTCCGAGCAGCTCAGGTGATGAGGTGTTTGGCGAGCGCCAATGCTGCGACTTATCGCCTCCCCGCCACTCGGTTATCTGGGTGTAAAACCGGCGCACCTTCTCAGGCAGATGTTGACCGTCCAGACCCCCAAGAAGTTTTAGTTAGCAAAGAAGCCTGCTTACAGTTTTATACATAATGTCTCTCTGGGGCTGCAATTGCCCCCTTCCGGCTCTGGCTGCCTGTCACCGGACGGGGAAGGTCTGCAGCCAGCTATCTCTGTTCAGTCCTTTGTTCCGTGCACAGGCCTGGCGGTGTCTTAGGTTGGGGCTGGCTTTTCGCGTGGTAGATATCCCACAGTCTGGTTTGTTAGCCCAAATTATTTCGCTCAGATAGTGCTCAGGGTATTCAGGCCACATTCTTACTCTGAGCGATGCACCCCGCGCCGTGCCTCCCTGCCCAGCCCCTGCTTGCTAATGGTGCGTGCAGGTGTCTGTGCTGCTTCTCCGCTGGGGGAGTTACCGTAGGGCTCGCAATCTGCGAGTTTTAATTGTTTATTTGTTTTTTCTCCCTGTTATGTAGCCCTGTGTGCTTCCAAAGCTCAGCACAGATTCAGCAGTGAGAAGGTTTCCTGGTGTTTGGAAACTTCTCTCTTTTTAAGACTCCTTTCCGGGACGGAGCTCTGTCCTTCCCTCTTTTGTCTCTTTGTCTTTTATATTTTTTCCTACCTCCTTTTGAAGAGTTGGGTTGCTTTTCTGGGTGCCTGATGTCCTCTGCCGGCATTCAGTAGTTGTTTTGTGGAATTTACTCGACGTTTAAATGCTCTTTTGATGAATTTGTGGGGGAGAAAGTGTTCTCCCCGTCCTACTCCTCCGCCATCTTGGCTCCTCCTCTGTCTGCTTTTTAATATGCTATCTAGGTTTGTCATAGCTTTCCTTTGAAGAAGCAAGCATCTTTTAATTTGGGGGTTTCAGTCACCATGCACAGTAATTTTGAAGCCCAAGAAAATAAAATCTACCACTACTTCCACTTTTTCCCCATCTATTTGTCATGAAGTTGTGGGACTGGATGCCATGATCTTAGCTTTTAGAATGTTGAGTTTTAAGTCTGCTTTAAACCTTGGATAGAGGTGGAGATAGAAAGCCATGTCTTATACCAGGAAATAATCAAACCTCACAAATCCAATGTAAATGGTTGTAAGTGCCTCTACTGCTGGCTATGGTCTTAGGAAAACAAAATGCCCTAGAGGTGTCATCTATAATAAGGGAATGTCAGCAATTTTTAAAAGTAAACAAACCTCACTATTAAAATAGATGAGGGATGGTATGAGGAGGGAGGTGGGAAAGGGGTTCAGGATGGGGAACATGTGTATACCCATGGCAGATTCATGTTGATGTATGGCAAAACCAATACAATATTGTAAAGTAATTAGCCTCCAATTAAAATAAATTTATATTAAAAAATCAGGAAAAAAATAGATGTCAATGTAGATAGGTATAGATATGGATGTAGATACAGATCTACATATAGATATAGGCACAGATCTAGAAATATATAGAGAATTCCAGACATAGAAGAATCAGCAGAGAGTAACACGCAAGCAACATAAGCCTAAGCAATGATTAAGCTGTTTTCAGGTTGAAGCTGTACTGTTTGTCATTAACATCTGCTTCCAGACTGCATAGGTAAAGGCAATTTAACAGCATTGCTGCCAAGGTCTTATCTGCTTTCTTTTCTCAGTAGCAGTTACTCTGATTTCTAGGCCTAGAGGCAAAAGAGAAACTGGCACCTGTTTCTAAATCTCTATTGAGGCTTCAAATGGAAAATAATAGCCTAATTTAATGAAAGGATTTTCCTCCCATCCTGGAGTGGCTGGGAAGAATGCAAGCCATTCATTGGCGTGTTCAAGTTTTTGTGCAGCAGAACAGATGATGGATAAAAGTTCAGGTGCTCTGCAATTAGTGCTGGGCAAGTGCTTCTGGCAGGCATCCAGTGCCTAAAGACACAGCACTGCTACGGTCTGCCAAACTGCGTCCTTAGGAAACCTCATTTTCCATCCCTTCAAGAGTCTGAATTGTAATTGCGCTCTGAGACAAAATGAAAGAATAAACTGCAACCTCACAGTGTACATTTCCAGAGGGGTTCCTCTCTGGGTATGTCAAGAAGCCAGTTCTAACTCTTACCAAATCACTGAGGGCAGCAGGGATTCCCACACAATATGTATGACATGTATCACCTCATCAGTATTTATCAAGGAAAATCTGTTGATCATTCACACCCAAACCATGGAGGGAAGTGGAAGGGGTTAATATGTAGATTTCTGAATCCCAGACCAAACCACAAAATCAAAATATTCCAGGTTGAAATTCAGAATCTATATTTTTTAGCAAGTTTTATCATTCTTATCCCTAGTAGCTTGGCTGGTAAAGAATCTGCCTGCAATGCAGGAGACCCCAGTTTTACTCCTGGGTTGAGAAGATCTGTTGGAGAGGGATAGGCTACCCACTCCAGTATTCTTGGCCTTCCCTGGTAACTCAGATGGTAAAGAAACCACCTGCAATGCAGGAAACCTTGGGTCCCATGCTGGGTTGGGAAGATCCCTGTGTTGGGAAGATCCTATGGAGAAGGGAGTGGCTAACTACTCCGGTATTCTGGCCATGGTCAGAGGAGCCTGGTAGGCTATAGTCCATGAAGCAGCAGAGTCAGACACAACTGAGCAACTTTCACTTTCATGATTCTTATTCACATCAAAATTAGAGGCTTACTGATATAAGGTTATTTTTTCCCTTTCATAAGAATGTATTGAGCTCTTGCCCTATAGGCTCATAGATGTCCTTTATTTAGTAGTAAAGATCACAGCCAATTTATATTTTCATAAAACCTATAGCCTTGTAAAACATAAAATAAATGAGTAAACATGCAAATCCATTACTACAAAACTTGATCATCTCTATGAAGAAATAAAAGATGCATCACAAAGAGTAAATAGGCAAAGGCAGGAAACCAGTTAAGCAGATAGATAAGGAGAGACCTCTGTGAAGAGACCGCCCCACCCCTAGTAAAAATAACAGTGTTCTTTAATATGCCAGTGCCCTGGCTCCCTTGCTAAGGCCGTGGGAAAGCTTAAAGTCAGTTCTAAGGAGATTTGGGATAATACAGCTTTGGGTCTATAACTGTCTGTGAATACTCTAGTATATTTGTTCCTCATAGAAAGCCTGTGAGATCATCAAAGCAAATATCATCCTCGTTTGCAGAAAAGGAAAACTGTGGTAACACAGTTCAACTTGAGAAAAGACTTCTCAGATGACAAGGGGAATTCAACAGAGACCCAAAGTAGAAGGAAATTTAGGCCATCTTAGAAACATATTCCAACTGAAGAAATGGTAATCTTAATCGAGTGGGATGCTTTCTGCCTATAGCATTATCATTGACATTCATAATTCCTTTCCTTTTATCTGGTCATGTGATAGCACTTACCAACACTCTAATTTTAGCACCTGCCCTGATTTTGATTTAGTTCTTAACCTTGTATTACAAGGAGAATATTGTACTAGGTGTCCCAAATGATTAATACTTGGTCCTGTCTCTTATAGAATTTACAAACTAATGGGTGAAAGATACAATCGTTATATATAACACAAAATTAAATAAGTACTAAGTAAAACATTTGTTTACAAATGTTTAATATTTGTAAAATATTTAATAAATATTTACTAAAAATTTAATAAATATCTACTATTTAACAAATATTTAATAAATATCTACTATATAAACTAGGGCTTCCCAGGTGGCACTAGTGTAAAGAACCCATCTGCCAACACAGGAGATGTAAGAAAAGCGGGTTTGATTCCTGTGTTGGGAAGATGCCCTGGAGGAGGGCATAGCAACCCATTCCAGTATTCTTGCCTGGAGAATCTAATGGACAGAGGAGCCTGGCAGGCTACAGTCTATAGGGTTGCAAAAAGTTGGACATGACTGAAGTGACTTAGCACGCATGCACACACGTATGCATGCGTATGAGCCAAGCTTTTATGAGAGGTGAACCTAGTAGAACACTTTTAACAGATAATATCTGAACTATGCTTTTAATCAGAGAAAGGAGATTGATTGGTGGAAAGTTAGGAGAATGAGATTCTATGCAGATAAAATTATAGAGTGACAAAAGCATACAATATGTAGGAAAAATGTAAGTATGGATTTGTACAAGTTTTGTAAAATGATGTAGAAAAAGAAAATGGAAAATTAGATCAGAGAAACATCCTTACTGACTTGGTAAGTGTTTAACACTTTACTCCAAGGCAAAGGGAAACGATTGTAAGTTTTAAGAGTGAAAAAAAATACTTCAATCCATGAATGAGGAAGAAACACACCTGAATTGCAAAAGGACATATAAAAAATCTAATACCTCATTTTTCTCTTTGGTTTTATAATTCTTTAGTGTTACACATATCAATATACACAGTATATATCCTTAAAATTATAACGTGCTTAAGTCTAGGAAATAGATGCATGTAAGTCTCTTTGAAAATTTTAACCTTGCCAAGAACCAGCTCTGTTGATTTTCACGTGGTCCTGATTTCTTTTCTAAAGGAAGCAGGCAGAATGGTTTGGAGGTCTTAACCTCATCTTAAGGCTTCCCAGATAGCCCAGTGGCAAAGAATTTATCTTCAGTGCAGGACACGTGAGTTTCATCCCTGGGTCAGGAAGATCCTCTGGAGGAGGGCATGGCAACGCACTCCAGTATTCTTGCCAGAAAAATCCCATGGACACAGTAGCCTGGTGAGTCCATGGGGTCGCAAAGAGTCAGACATGACTGACTGCACACACGTACCTCATCTTAAGAGCACGTGACTCATTTTACCTGGGCAAGCAGTGTGATTTTTCCATACTTAGTATAGTGCCTAGTATATAGGATTAATATTTAGTAAATAAGTGAACAAATAAATGTGTTAGATCACAGTTTTAGCGTAACCATGTTTGCAACTTTGATATCCCTAATTATTTTATACATATGGGTTTTCTTATATTTTCATGGACATCTGTTTATAAATAGGATAACTCTTCACCAGATTATATTCTGTAAATAATGCAGTCATTGAATACAATCCATCTGAAAACAGGATAAACTGAGAAAGAGTTCAATGTGCCTTTCCTACCAATTTTGCTAAAGACAGATAGATAGATGATATATGCAGACATATATATATATATGTACAGATAAATACAGATACACAGATACACATATGCACATGCATATAAATATATATATATATATACATAATTTCACCATTAAGTTCAGTTTGTTTAATTAAGGAATATTAAGAACTACTTTAACACAGGTTAAGCTAAAACTTACTTTCACTTTGTGTAAGCTTTTGCAGATTAAAATCAAAGCAAATAAAAGTATAGCATATTTACATATAAGCAGAATATAACACATATTTAAACAGCAATATAAAGTCATCTTGTCATGGGAATCAAGTTTGTTCTTATTGAAACTTTTACATGATAGCTGCAATTTCTTTAATTATCAAAATAACTGGAAATCACTTTCATGAGTGAGGTTATTTTTTCTTTTTTATGTGATGTTTAACTCTGCTTAAAAACATGTCATCACATTATACTTCCAAATAACCTCCAAGACTAAGAAAATCATCACTAATTTGGAAAAGGGATATACATGACATAAAATCTTGCCAAACAAGAATATTGGGATGGGAAATGTTTGTGTTCAAAGAATGTTTATGACAACTATTGGCAACTCTGAAAAGGAAGAAATAGAAAAAGTTTAACTACCACATAGTTTTATTAGAAGGTTGCAGACTTTGAAACTATCATTATCAGCATGAAGCAGAATTCTTGCCAGCTGTTCTTTCTTGACAACATAGTGGATGAACATTCATTTTAAGGTACTGCTTTTTGTGGGTTTTTTTTTTTAAGTCATTCAATTACCAGTTTCTAAGTTTAATATGCTTATGGGGTGCAGATATAGGGTTTTCCTGTGCTCTCCTGGAAGTACATAACCTAGAGCCACAAACAGAATATCAGATTGGGTGCTTTTTTTAAAAAATTAATTTATTTAATTTTAATAGGAGGCTAATTACTTTACAATATTGTAGTGGTTTTTGCCACACATTGACATGAATCAGCCATGGGTGTACATGTATCCCCCCATCCTGAACCACTCCCCGCAACTCTCTCCGCATCCCATCCCTCAGGTTGTCCCAGTGCACCAGCTTTGAGTGCCCTGTTTCATGCATCGAACTTGGACTAGTCATCTATTTCACATATGGTAAAATACATGTTTCAATGCTATTCTCTCAAATCATCCCACCCTCACCTTCTCCCACAGAGTCAATTCAATGTTAAACACAAACATTTCCCATCCCAAAATTCTTGTTTGGCAAGATTTTATGTCATGTATATCCTTTTTCCAAATTAGTGATGATTTTCTTAGTCTTTATATCTGTGTTCTTTATATCTGTGTCACTTTTGCTGTCTCGCATATAGGGTCATCATTACCATCTTTCTAAACTCCATATATATGCATTAATACACTGTATTGGTGTTTTCTTTCTGATTTACTTCACTCTGTATAATAGACTTCAGTTTCATCCACCTCATTAGAACTGATTCACATGCATTCTTTTTAGTAGCTGAGTAATATTTCACTGTGTATATGTACCACAGGTTTTAATCATCAAGACTGACTAAATGAAAATCAAATACTACTTTGATTCAAAGAGCTTTAATGAAGTATTTAGCATCTAACACTGGTAGAATACTTGAGGATGATCATTTAGGTATAGTGAGCAATGAGTATCAATTTATATTTGAAGCAACATATTGTTTTACAGTATTCTACATTGATTACAAAAATACTGAATGGAATACTTGGAATGGAATACTTCCTCTCTCTGTCCATGATACCTTCTATAGGTTACATAAATTGATATGTTATATAAGTTACTCAACTTCAGGATGTTTTATTACAAAGGAAATGTTAATTGATACATATAATCAGCAATCTATTGATTTTTGTATATTAAAATTCAAGATGCTCATACTTTATCCATTTAGTGATAATTGTTCTATAAACTGCAAAAGACTATACAAATGTTCATAACACTGTAAAACAATTATCCTTTAATTAAAATAAACATTTTTCTCAAAAAAAACTATACAAATATTATTCTAACACAGATTAAACTTCATGGATCCATGACAATTTAAAAATACCCCCCCTCCATTCCACATCATTAAAGAGGCTATGTAATACAGGAATGAAAATCTTAATAGTCTTTATTTGAAATATCCACAATTTTAGGTGTAACATAGATATGTAAGTTTCAATAGAGATTTAAGCCATCAAAATATTATTATGCACTTTTTGAGAGCTTTGTGAGTAGAAAACTAGAGTAGCAGAGAATTCTGGAAATACACTTTAATGAACCTTTGATTAGTAGACTGCAAAAGTTACCATTTCAAAAACACAAACAATGTTTGTTTTATTTTGGCTTTCTGTTTATGGAGGAGACCTAAATAAAGTAAAATAACCTGAATGTAGGTACTTCACACTAAGAAATTTACTGATGTCTCTGATAATTTCATTGGGGAATATATCTCAGCAGAGAATAGGCTTTGAACTGTATTGTTACTTGGGGAAAATAATGCTTTTGGAGTATGCATTTTGACAAATTTGTATACATACAAAACTTATTTGCTCATAAAGATATATGTGCATTCTTCTCTAAGTGGTACCTTACAGGACATTCTGTTGATATGGGGAAGATTGTGTGTGTGCCAAGTCGCTTTCAGTCAGTTCAGTTCAGTCACTCATTCGTGTCTGACTCTTTGTGACCCCATGAATTGCAGCACACGAGGCCTCCCTGTCCATCACCAACTCCCGGAGTTCACTCAGACTCACGTCCATCGAGTCAGTGATGCCATTCAGCTATCTCATCGTCTGTCGTCCCCTTCTCCTCCTGCCCCCAATCCCTCCCAGCATCAGAGTCTTTTCCAATGAGTCAACTCTTCACATGAGGTGGCCAAAGTACTGGAGTTTCAGCTTTAGCATCATTCCTTCCAAAGAAACCCCAGGGCTGATTTTCAGAATGGACTGGTTGGATCTCCTTGCAGTCCAAGGGACTCTCAAGAGTCTTCTCCAACATTACAGTTCAAAAGCATCAGTTCTTCGGCACTCAGCCTTCTTCACAGTCCAACTCCCACATCCATCCATGACCACTGGAAAAACCATAGCCTTGACTACACAGACCTTTGTTGGCAAAGTAATGTTTCTGCTTTTTAAAATGCTGTCTAGGTTGGTCACAACTTTCCTTCCAAGGAGTAAGTGTCTTTTAATTTCATGGCTGCAGTCACCATCTGCAGTGATTTTGGAGCCCAAAATAATAAAGTCTGACACTGTTTCCACTTTTTCCCCATCTATTTACCATGAAGTGATGGGACCAGAAGCCATGATCTTCATTTTCTGAATGTTGAGTTTTAAGCCAACTTTCTCACTCTCCTCTTTCATCTTAATCAAGAATTAGTTCCTCTTCACTTTCTTCCATAAGGGTGGTGTCATCTGCATATCTAAGGTTATTGATATTTCTCCTGGAAATCTTGATTCCAGCTTGTGTTTCTTCCAGTCCAGCGTTTCTCATGATGTACTCTGCATAGAAGTTAAATAAGCAGGGTGACAATATACAGCCTTGACGTACTCCTTTTCCTATTTGGAACCAGTCAGTTGGTCCATGTTCAGTTCTAACTGTTACTTCCTGACTTGCATACAAATTTCTCAAGAGGCAGGTCAAGTAGTCTGGTATTCCCATCTCTTCAGAATTTTCCACAGTTTATTGTGATCCACACAGTCAAAGGCTTTGGCATAGTCAATAAAGCAGAAATAGATGTTTTTCTGGAACTCTCTTGCTTTTTTGATGATCCAGCAGATGTTGGCAATTTGGTCTCTGGTACCTCTGCCTTTTCTAAAACCAGCTGGAACATCTGGAAGTTCATGGTTCACGTATTGCTGAAGCCTGGCTTCGAGAATTTTGAGCATTACTTTACTAGCATGTGAGATGAGTGCAATTGTGCAATAGTTTGAGCATTCTTTGGCATTGCCTTTCTTTGGGATTGGAATGAAAACTGACCTTTTCCAGTCTTGTGGCCACTGCTGAGTTTTCCAAATTTGCTGGCATATTGAGTGCAGTGCTTTCACAGCATCATCTTTCAGGATTTGAAAGAGCTCAATTGGAATTCCATCACCTCCACTAGCTTTGTTCATAGTGATGCTTTCTAAGGCCCACTTGACTTCACATTCCAGGGTATCTGGCTCTAGGTGAGTGGTCACACCATCGTGCTTTAGTCTTGTCCAACTCTGTGCAACTCTATGGGCTGTAGCCTGCCATGTTTCTCTGTCCATGGAACCCTCCAGGCAAGAATACTGAAATGAGTTGCCATGCCCTCCTTCAGGGGAGCTTTCTGACCCAGTATTGAACCCATGTCTCTTACATCTTCTGCATGGGGAGGCACTTGACCACTAGTACCACCAGGGAATGCCGATAGGGAAAACTGTAGGTAGCTAAATGAGAAAGGTAAAATGGAGTTGAACTGAATTAAACAACAGAACATGATTTGGATTATTGTTATCTTAAATGTAATGTTACCTAAAATGATTAACCTAAATGAACTGATGTAGAACTTCTTTTTTGTGTGTATATACAGGGCAAGGCCATAACGTGAGCAGAGAGAGATTTTCCCTCAAATCAATGGGAATACTATAATTAATATTATTTTTAATATTACTTGGAAGATGCCAGTACAAATATACAAAATATGTGGGAGATGGATTTCTTAGTTCAAAGTAAAAATAGAGCTCTCAAACACAAGTCTTGTGTTTGGATGGGGTAAAATTAAGATAGCACAGACATGGTAAATTAAACACTTTTTGGAGACAAGAAGGTCAGTTGGTCCTATCAAATGACACCGTCAAGAGAAAAGAGGAAAGTACATTGCATGAATCCTTAAACATGGGCCTGATTTTGGTCTTGAGTAGTCAAAGTTGAGATTTGGACCATAAAGCTTGAGAGCTGGACCATAAAGAAGGCTTATCATTGAAGAATCAGTGCTTTTGAACTGTGGTGTTGGAGAAGACTCTTGAGAGTCCCTTGGACTGCAAGGAGATCCAACCAGTCCATCCTAAAGGAGATCAGTCCTGAAGATTCATTGGAAGGACTGATGCTGAAGCTGAAATGCCAATATTTTGGCCACCTGATGTGAAGAGCTGACTCACTGGAAAAGACCCTGATGCTGGGAAAGATTGAAGGCATGAAGAGAATGGTATGACAGAGGATGAGATGGTTGGATGGCATCACCAACTCAGTGGGCATGAGTTTAAGCAATTTCCAGGAGTTGCTGATGTACAGGGAAGCCTGGCATGCTGCAGTTCATGGGGTCTCAAAGAGTAGGACACGACTGAGCAACTGACCTGAACTGAGTATAAGTTAATCAATTAATCTATTATAATTTTTAACCAAAGCCACATGTTCTTAATAAGTTGTTTAAGTTCAATTCAGTCAGTCGCTCAATCATGTCCAACTCTCTGCCACCCCATGGACTGTAAACATGCCAGGCCTCCCTGTCCATCACAGACTCCCGGAGTTTACCCATGTCCATTAAGTCGGTGATGCCATCCAACCATCTCATCCTCTGTCATCCCCTTCTCCTCCTGCCCTCAATCTTTCCTAGCATCAGGGTCTTTTCAAATGAGTCAGCTCTTCAAATGAGGTGGCCAAAGTATTGGCGTTTCAACTTCAGCATCAGTCCTTCCAGTGAATACCCAGGACTGATCTCCTTTAGGGTGGACTGGTTGGATCTCCTTGCAGTCCAAGGGACTTTTAAGAGTCTTCTCCAACTCCACAGTTCAAAAGCATCAATTCTTCGGTGCTCAGCTTTCTTTATTGTCCAATTCTCACATCCATTCATGACTACTGGTAAAACTATAGCCTTGACTAGATGGATCTTTGTTGGCAAAATAACATCTCTGTTTTTTAAAATGCTGTCTAGGTTTGTCACAACTTTCCTTCCAAGGAGTAAGCATCTTTTAATTTCATGGCTGCAGTCACCATCTGTAGTGATTTTGGAGCCCAAAAATTAAAGTCTCCCACTGTTTCCACTGTTTCCCCACTTATTTGCCAGGAAGTGATGGGACCAAATGCCATGATCTTCGTTTTCTGAATGTTGAGCTGTAAGCCAACTTTTTCACTCTCCTCTTTCACTTTCATCAGGAGGCTCTTTAGTTCCTCTTCACTATCTGCCATAAGGGTGGTGTCATCTGCATATCTGAGGTTATTGGTATTTCTCCCGGCAATCTTGATTCCAGCTAGTGCTTCATCCAGCCCAGCGTTTCTCATGATGTACTCTGCATAGAAGTTAAATAAGCAGGGTGATAATATACAGCCTTGTCATACTCCTTTTCCTATTTGGAACCAGTCTGTTGTTCCATGTCCAGCTCTAACTGTTGCTTCCTGACCTGCATACAAATTTCTCAAGAGGCAGGTCAGGTGGTCTGGTATTCCCATCTCTTTCAGAATTTTCCAGTTTGTTGTGATCCACACAATCAAAGGCTTTGGCATAGTCAATAAAGCAGAAATAGATGTTTTTCTGGAACTCTCTTGCTTTTTTGATGATCCAGCGGATGTTGGCAACTTCATCTCTGGTTCCTCTGCCTTTTCTAAAATGAGCTTAAACATCTGGAAGTTCACAATTCATGTATTGTTGCAGTCTATTCTCTGCTTTCACTGTCAGAAACCAGGAGTTGTGTCTCCTCTTTAGATGAGGAACTACAAAGTGCATTGATAGGTGAATGAGCAATTTCCAACATTTTAGGGTAAGGTTGAAGCATGGTATAATGTCCAGTGGATGACTTAGGTTAGGAGAAACTGCCAAGAAAACTTTGTGGAACAGACAAGCATTCTAAAATGTTCACAGAATGTTTAAGTCTATAAACAATATAAAATGTTTATCATAAATACACAGAAAGTAGATCTTAGGAAATAACTGGAATTCCTTGTGGAAAATGACCTAGAAGCATAGTGCATTCTTGCTTTAAAGAATGATTTTAATAACACATAAAGTATGAATTTACAAAATGATTGTTTCAATGTATATTAATTTAACTTGCAAAACTAGATCAAATTCAAGTTACATTAAAGCTACATTTTGCTTAATGTCAATAGTAAAAATAAATAAGACAAAAGTCACACCTGTAAATTTCCAATTATCATGAATAGCGTACTCGAAAACCCAAATGTGTTAAAACATATATTATCACATAATTCAGGGCTAAATCCTTCCAGTTTTGTCCATAAAACCTCTTTAATCCTCCTAAAACCCAACTTGACCTAGAATCCTAGAGCCTCCTTTTTTTTTAATTTGTTTTTTAACTTTTTATTTTATATTGGAGTATAGGCAATTAGCTCAGCTGTTAAAGAATTCACCTGCCTACAATGAAGGAGACCCTGGTTTGACTCTTGGGTAGGGCAGACCCACCGGAGAAGAGATAGGTTACCCATTCCAGTATTCTTGGGCTTCCCTGGTGGCTCAGATGGTAAAGAATCTGCCTGCAATGAGGGGGATCTGGGTTCTATCCCTGGGTTGGGAAGATCCCCTGGAGAAGGGAACAGCTACCCACTCCAGTATTCTTGTCTGCAGAATTCCATGGACAGAGGAGCCTAGCAGACTACAGTCCATGGGGTTGCAAAGAGTTGGACACAACTGAGTGACTATCACTTTCACTTCACATAGCTGATTAAAAATATTGTGATAGTTTCAGGTGGACAACAAAGGGACTCAGCCATACATATACATGTATCCATTCTCCCCCAAACTCCCCTCCCATCCAAGCTGCCACGTAACATTGAACAGAGTTCCCAATGCTATACAGTAGGTCCTTATTGGTAACCCATTTTAAATATAGTGGTATGAATATGTTGATACCAAAGTCCCTAACTATCCCTTCCCTTCTTCCTTCCCCACTGGCAACTATTAATTCATTCTCTAAGTCTGTGAGTCTGTATCTGTTTTTTAAATAAGTTCATTTGTATCATTTCTTTGGTACATATGTTCAATGGAATATCATTGCTGTAGTTGCTTAATCACTAAACAGTGTTGATCTCTTTGCAACCCCATGGACTGGACTATGTAGGCTGCCAGACTCCTCTGTCCATGGGATTTCCTAGGAAACTACTAGAGTGGATTGCCATTTACTTCTCGAGGTGATCTTCTCAATCCAAGGATTGAACCTACGTCTCCTACACCATCAGGTGGATTCTTTACCATTGAGCCACCAGGGAAGTTGTACGATAGAATATTACTGCTGCTACTGCTAAGTCACTTCAGTCGTGTCCGACTCTGTGCGACCCCATAGACAGCAGCCCACCAGGCTCCCCCATCCCTGGGATTCTCCAGGCAAGAACACTGGAGTGGGTTGCCATTTCCTTCTGCAATGCATGAAAGTGAAAAGTGAAAGGGAAGTAGCTCAGTCGTGTCGGACCCTCAGCGACCCCATGGACTGCAGCCTTACTCAGCCATTAAAAATAATGAAATAATGCCATTTGCAGCATCATGGATGGACCTAGAGACTGTCATACTGAGTAAAGTGAGACACAGGAGAAATATCGTATGACATCCCTTACATGCAAAGCCTGGTGGTGGTGGTGGTTTAGTCGATAAGTCGTGTCCAAATCTTGAGACCCCATGGACAGAGGAGCCTGGCAGGCTACAGTCCATGGGATTCTCCAAGCAAGAATACTGGAGTGGGTGCCATTTCCGTCTCCAGGGTATCTTCCCGATCCAGGAATTGAACCCAGGTATCCTCCATTGTAGGCATATTCTTTACCAACTGAGCTACAAGGGAAGCCCATGCAAAGCCTAAACCTCTTTAAATCTAGAACCTTTAGTCTTCCAATTACTCTAACCCTAAACTCTCAACTGCTTTGAGCCCCAGACCTCTTTTCACTCAGATCCTGAGATGTGAGATAGAACTTCTAACAGACTTTTAATAACAAAGAGGATTATTCTACCAAAAAGGTAGAGTGACCCCAAATAAATCACATAACACTAGCATGCACTGAAACTGACAAGGGCATTTTATCAGAACTAGCTTTTCCTTAGTGCTTGATTTGTGTGGGAAACGGAGATTGTCTGGGGCTAGAAAGCAGTGTTTAGTAACAGAAACTCTATTTCCTTCCTATTTGAGTAAGATTCCTTAACCTGGTTCTGAGAAATGTATCTTTTTTTGTTTAAGTCTCAACAGTAATCCAAATACACTATTAACCTAAGCATGACCTCATTGCTAATTGTTTATGCCTCCCTTTAGGGGCTATGTTTTTTAAGGAACAATTTATGATCTTTTGATATGTTAATTTAATATGTTTTGCAATTTCCTTTTGTTAATGGTGCCCTTTTGTACTTTAGAGTACTAATTATTGAAATGATGCTTTATTTAAGAGGGTATTTTCAGAGGAGAAACACCTTAGCTGACTATTTCAAGCCTGTGCAGTTCTTTGTTATTTTTCTGTAGGTCACCATTTCTTCAATCACAGAAGTAAACAGCAACTTGGATAAGACCCAAGGGCATCACTTCATATTAACTTATTCTGTCTCACAATTATGATCATGCTGTAAAGAAAAATAAAATAATGTTAAGGGTGGATAGCTTTAAAATACAGTGATATTAGAGGCACAGTATCGTTTGGATCATAATCTAAGAATTCTTGGACCTACTCTTTATCTTGAGTCTAACAAGAAATTTAACATTGATTAAGCTATCCACCCTTATGGCAGAAAGTAAAGAGGAACTAAAAAGCCTCTTGATGAAAGTGAAAGAGGAGAGTGAAAAAGTTGGCTTAAAGCTCAACATTCAGAAAACGAAGATCATGGCATCTGGTCCCATCACTTCATGGGAAATAGATAGGCAAACAGTGGAAACAGTGTCAGACTTTATTTTTTTAGGCTCCAAAATCACTGCAGATGGTGACTGCAGCCATGAAATTAAAAGACGCTTACTCCTTGGAAGGAAAGTTATGACCAACCTAGATAGCATATTCAAAAGCAGAGACATTACTTTGCCAACAAAGGTCAATCTAGTCAAGGCTATGGTTTTTCCAGTGGTCATGTATGGATGTGAGAGTTGGACTGTGAAGAAAGCTGAGCGCCGAAGAATTGATGCTTTTGAACTGTGGTGTTGGAGAAGACTCTTGAGAGTCCCTTGGACTGCAAGGAGATCCAACCAGTCCATTCTAAAGGAGATCAGCCCTGGTATTTCTTTGGAAGGGATGATGCTAAAGCTGAAACTCCAGTACTTTGGCCACCTCATGTGAAGAGTTGACTCATTGGAAAAGACTCAGATGCTGGGAGTGATTGGGGGCAGGAGGAGAAAGGGACAACAGAGGATGAGATGGCTGGATGGCATCACCAACTTGATGATCATGAGTTTGAGTGAACTCCGGGAGTTGGTGATGGACAGGGAGGCCTTGTGTGCTGCGATTCATGGGTTCACAAAGAGTTGGACACGACTGAGCAACTGAAGTGAACCGAACTGAAGCTATGCAAGGGTGTCCCTGGTAGTTCAGCTGGTAAATAATCAGGCTGCAATGTGGGAGATCTGGGTTCAATCCCTGGATTAGGAAGATACCCTGGAGAAGAGAACAACTAACCCACTCCAGTATTCTGGCCTGGAGAATTCCATAGACTGTGTCTATCTCAGCTATAAAGAGTCATCTGAATTGATGTCAATTCCTTTTTAAGGCAGCCTACATCCAGCAATTGCCTTATGGGGAGGTGGTGGCCCAAGATGATACACTCTGATGGGCTATACACCCTCCAGAATTTTCAGTGGAATGGCTGGAACTTTGTTAGTCTTGCCTCAAAGTTTTATCTTCCTCTTTTCCATTCCATTCCATTCTTCTACCCTTTTTTTCCCCTAATAAATACGTGTACAACAAATTCCATCCTATCATCTGCTTCCAAAGAACTTAACGAGGGACTAGCCTCTGTACCAGAAATGGTAAGTTGTTCTCCTAGGACAATATCCTACATCTTCAGAAGTCCATGTCAGTTCCAGACCCCAGTTTCAGAACTCAACAAGAGTAAAGTTCAAAGGGCCTACTTTCATTATAAATGTTCAGAATAAAATTTAGTATTGGATTAACTTCCTAAATGGAAATCAATTTTCAGGATTCACCTATGTTAGTGAGATAGGGAGGAACCCTAATTTAATGCAGACTCCCCAAAGCTTCTCTGAATATTAAAATTCTGAAAATTAGAATAGGTTCTAGACCTTGAAGAAAACACTAGGTCAAGCAGTTTGCTAGGATGAGTACTTTTTCATGCTCTGCATACTAGAACTAGTCCAATCCTAAAAGCAAAGACGGGATCCCAACTATTTTGACAGAAGTGAGTGAAGTGTGATTCTTTCTTTTGAAGCACTAAGTTGACCTATTAATATGAAAATCTTGAATTATGTGAAAATTCTGAAATACCTTGTCTTGATTACAGAACATTCAGCACATATCTTAAGTAGGCATGGGTTTGTGTTTTTACAGAGCCATTGCATGCATGCACATTCCCAAAATCTAGAACAATAACAATTCATCTGGCTATGGCTGCTATTCTAAATAAAAATAATTTAAAGGTTAAAAACACAACAAACAAAAACCCTCACCAGAGACTCCTTGCTCTTGGCATAACAACAAACAATGGAATCAGAGCTTCAGCTTCAACTCTAAACCAGAATCAATCTTGCTGGTTTAAGGTCCCTGATGTTTGGTTAATGACCCAGGAATCTTACCTGTATCTCCTAAGCAATTCCTTTCCTTGAACTGTTTAACAACTGAAAAAGAAAGTACCTGAGAAAATGAGTTTATTATTACTTCAAACTCTCAATCTAAAATTTAATTTTAATACATTTAATGTCACAATAACATTAAATGTTAATTTAATATTGTTTGATATGGCCACCTTCCATGATATTCTTCTAGTAAATCTTGATATTTTTCAAATTAATCACAAGTTTAACATAACAAAAAGTGAAATTATGCTAAAATACACTAGGGCCAAGTAATTGAATGCCATATTCCAAATGTGATGAAGCTCCAGCTTTTATGTAGATATTTTCTTTTTCTCTCCTATTTTTGCCCCATATTTCTATTCAAATCAACTCAAACAAAGATCTTAAAAGTAACTGCCTTTTCTGGTTTCATGGATATATCCCAACATTTCTAAAAGCAATTGCTCTGGAACCTCTGAAATTAACCAAGAAGTTGCATTACTAGTCTACTAATATTTTGTTTTAAAATATCATCACTTGAAGCAATGAAGGCTGTACCTCCCTGTGTGTTAGACTTTAGTATTCTGTTCTCATTCCATGTGCCTTGATGGGGGAAAAGGGGGAAATATACATATGTATTTGAGGAAGCTTCCCAGCTGCTCCAGCAAAGCGCAGCTGCTGCTCTTTACCTTGGATGAGGGGTATCTCGTCACCACCGCCCCTCCTGACCTTGAATGTGGAGTAGCTCCTCTAGGCCCTCCTGTGCCTTCTAGCTATTCTTAATTATTCCTAAACCCTAAACTCAGCAAACTTCTTTTGCCATAAATATTTCCCTCACAAACAGGTCTCAGAAAACAATCCTTTCCATGGCCTCAAGCTGTGGCCTGCGTGCTCATCCTAGAACATTCTTTGTAAAGATACTTGAACAAATGTCAATGGTTACTTTATAGATTATTTTCTGGGCACAACTGCAGAAGGCTTTGCTTTCTCATGCTTCTCTCTAGCACCTTAACATTCTTTCCAGCCAACTCAACCGAAGAAAAGAAAGAACAAGTCAGAATCACAAGGCCTAACTCCTTCATTCTGGGACCGTGCCTGTGAGATGAGGAGAGGGGGTTGGGGCCGTGCCTCCATTTTGTCAGTAATGCCTAACATGGCTCCCAACATAACATAGCTGATTTTCTAGCCTGAAAAGTAGATTGAACTCATATAAAATGAAAAACAATAATGTATTATATATGATATTTTAAATCTGGATGATACAGTATGAGAATACTGAGGGCCTGAAATGTTAGGAAAAGTTATATAGAAAATATAAGTGATATTTCAATAGATGTGATAAACAGAAAAACTTTCCCATCAGGGCACATGGGATGAGAATAGGGTAACACTAAAAGCTGATGCACAGGCAGTTTTAGGCTTCATTGTCTCAAGGGATGAAACTTTAAAAATACTAACAGACTAATAATGAAACTTCCTGATGAATTTCAGAGGTTCCAGAGTAATCATATCAAGAATATTGATACATGTCTTTGAAACAAGAAAAGATGAGTTACTTTCAAAATCCTTATTTGAAATGACTAGAATAAAAATATAGGGCAAAGGTAGGAAAGAAAAAGTTAGATATTTTATGGGGTCTTGCTCATTTTTCTTAAACAGACCTTTGAGTCAAATGCAAAAAAAAAAAAGGACCCCCAGCATCATTTCCTAATCACTATCTTTTTTGTTGAAAATGCCAGGTCTGCAGGACCAAACCATATATATGCAAATTTGGCTTGTGTCCTTTATGCTTTGTCATGTGAACAGGAGCAACTTGCATACCTGACAGGCAATAAAGATAATTATTCCAGGGCTAGTCAGAGCTGACAAGATGACAGCCCCACTTGGGAGCTTACAGTGGAGAAAGAACATCAGAGTTCTACAGTCCCACTTTATTACAGCATCCTTGCCAGACTGTTGAGGTGTTGATTATACACAAAAGCGATGATATTCAAGAGATAGAGCAAGGCAGCCTTGAGGCTTGAAGGTCCATTAGGTTGAAGTATGTGAAATTGCTTGATTTTACCACTGAGTGGCTTCTGAGGCCAGGCAGAGGTTAAGCATCAACTTCTTGTTGCAGAATAATACATCTGCCCTGGGGCACAAGGCAGGTTATCACCTGTAAAATCTGTGCCAGACCCCTAAAAAGAAGCCTGCTGTTTAGAAAGCACTCTTGCCAGAAATGTACTCTGCCATATGGACTAAAACACACTTAGGGGACAATTTTTATCAGCAAGCAAACTAGGGAAGGCTTAATGTCCCTCTTTGTGCTTTATCCAATCACTGCCCAAGAATCATTTGCAAGTGAATGACTGTTATTTGCAAGATCTGTCTATTTTTGTATTCTTACCAATGTTCTTCCTTTCAGTCCTCAGCTGGTTCCCTACTCATTGATCCCACATACAGTCACATACTAGGCAATAGTGTCTAGAAAGAACTGTATGGATTCTTCAACCATTGTTATTGATAAGCACTAATTTTCTTCTGAAGGCATAAATATTCAGTGTTTGGAGACATTCATCTAAAAGACTGGAAGAATGACTGCAACTGCGTTCCTTCAGATTCTAGGAGAGCAACTGAAGGTAATTTTCATCTAGAGCATCTATACCAACTTAGTGAAACCCTACTACAGGTAGTGGTGCTTCTATTCAAGTGGAAGATGGCACTGTACTATGCTGGAAAGAGCACTGGACTGGGGATAACATGAACAGAGTTTAACTTTGTTAGGGACTAGCCATGTCATTTTTAAAAGTTATAAAGGAGAGCAGAATACACTCCACAATATGCCATTTTGGCATGTGGATTATTTCAAGCTGAAGACAACTGGGGTTCAGCAGACTCGGGAAAAGCTTTTTACCTCCCCAGTAACCATCTAAAAGATTTTGGATGGGGCCCTGTATCAAGAAGAGAGCTACTATCCTGAATAACATTTTATATCAGAAAGATTTATCTGTATGATATGGGGACATTTGTCTACTCAACATTTGCTCTTCCCATCTTCCTGTGAATTGTCTTTCTTCCCTTTGAAGCCCCAGGCCCCTATCTGTTTCTTCTTCTTAGCTTAGGACAGTATATAAGCCTCAGTTTTCTGACTTCTGGAAAGTCTCCTATTTTTATGCAGCTTCCATACATATGAAATTTGTTTTTCTCCTATTAATGTGTCTTGTCAGCTTCATTATTAAGCCAGCCAAAGAGCATAGAAGGGAAGAAGGGACAGTTTTCCATCTCTACATTTATACTGAACTCTTGTTGCCATTCAAGTTGCAAAATGATAAAGATGATCAAACACCTATCTTCCAGGATCAAAATAAAATCATACATATAAATACTTTGCAAACCTCAAAGATAGATAAATAGATGTCAGATAGATAGATAGATAGACAGATAGTATCTTCAGTTCAGTCGCTCAGTTATGTCCGACTCTTTGCAACTCCATGAATCGAAGCACGCCAGGCCTGCCTGTCCATCACCAACTCCCGGAGTTCACTCAGACTCACGTCCATCGAGTCAGTGATGCCATCCAGCCATCTCATCTTCTGTCTTCCCCTTCTCCTCCTGCCCCAATCCCTTCCAGCATCAGAGTCTTTTCCAATGAGTCAACTCTTCACATGAGGTGGCCAAAGTACTGTAGTTTCAGCTTTAGCATCATTCCTTCCAAAGAAATCCCAGGGCTGATCTCCTTTAGAATGGACTGGTTGGATATCCTTGCAGTCCAAGGGACTCTCAAGAGTGTTCTCCAACACCACAGTTTAAAAGCATTAATTCTTCGGAGCTCAGCCTTCTTCACAGTCCAACTCTCACATCCATACATGACCACTGGAAAAACCATAGCCTTGACTAGACGAACCTTTGTTGGCAAAGTAATGTCTCTGCTTTTGAATATGCTATCTAGGTTGGACATAACTTTCCTTCCAAGGAGTAAGCGTCTTTTAATTTCATGGCTGCAGTCACCATCTGCAGTGATTTTGGAGCCCCATTTAAAGTTTTTCTAGGCCTGAATGTATCACTTCATAATACAAACTTCTAGAGAACTGACCATTACCATTCATTCATCTGAAATTTATAGATTTGAATTCTAATGCTATGCTTTATTCATTTCATTAAATATATTAAAACCCTACCCTGTGCCATATACTAAGAGCAAGCTCCTACCACGTAGAGCATAGAGTGTTGGATTTAAACTTTTTTTTTTAACTTTTCAAGTGTTTGTGCCTTAATCATGCATCTATGCTACAAGAGCCTAACAAAATACCTTGCACATGGTAGGATCTAAATACATCATATCTATTTGAACCCATGATTTTACCTATCATTCACCAGACTGTCAATGAGGCAACTGATGGCTATCAATAGGGATTATCTGAGCAGTAAATAAAAGCCATTGTTTTAGAGGCTCTCTCCAGGCCTGCTGTATTCAGTTCCTTCTGAGTTTTTTACAACAGGAAAAATTTGCTGACAGAACATGCATAAAGACCAGTCATACTTTCAAGCCTGAAATGCATATAGAATGCCTTGTGCCATCACAGAAGCCATGGACAATGCAGCAAAAAGTGTTGCTGTTAGAAACAAATTATACCTGGAGCTAAATCATCAGAGAAACCAGAAGTAAAATTATGCAGGTAGTTTTGAAATGATATGGTTGATGTGAAAGTAATCTGGGTAGCTTCTATTTAAAGGCACTGGAGACTTGTTAGGATTTCATCCAGGCCAGGCTGAATATCATCACCCATCAGAGCACATCTCCCTTGCGAAAAGGGAATTTTACAAGCTATGGCCACTGTACTGCTGCCAGCTTGAAGTCCTCTGGTATTCCTGAACTCTTGTTGCCATTCAAGTTGCAAAATGATAAAGATGATCAAACACCTATCTTCCAGGATCAAAATAAAATCATACATATAAACACTTTGATGCAGTGATGCAGAAAATGTATCACTAGAGTTTATGTCAGTAAAATATGACTTTTACAAGACTTGTGTAACAGAGACCTCATTTCTGTCGAGGTGTAAAACCTTTCCCTAAAAGACTAATTCAGCAAAAGGGTGGATTGACAATAATACCCTTTGGATAATTAAAAATAAACAGTAAAACTAAGGACCTCCATATAACCAGCATATTCATCTATACATTCATTTATTCATTCATCAGATAATTTTGAGTTTTAGAGGCAGGGGATAGAATGATACAGGATATGCACTGTTTCTGTCAAAATGGAGCTATGATTATAGCTCATGATTACAAAAATTCATATATTATACATGTTGGATTATAATTCCTGACCTGGAGAAGGAAATGGCAACCCACTCCAGTATTCTTCCTGGAAATCCCATGGATAGAGGAGCCTGATGGGCTATAGTTCACAAGGTCACAAAGAGTCAGACACAACTGAACACAGCACAGATAAAATGTTATAGCACTTGGGAGATAGCCAACATACTCAAAATACCCAAATCAAGCGTTGAAAATCATGTGCACCAGCTTGGTTATGTTAATAGCTTTGATGTTTGTGTTCGACATAAGTAGGTGAAAAAAAATCTTCTTGACCATATTTCTGCATGTAATTACCTACTGAATCATAACAAAAATATTCCATTTTTAAAACAAATTGTGTTACGCAATGAAAAATGGATACTGTACAATAATGTGAGATGGAAGACATTGTGGGGCAAGTGAAATGGACCACCACCAACCACACCAAAGGCCAGGCTCCGTCCAAAAAAGATGATGTTGTTTATATGGTGGGATTGGAAGGGAGTCCTTCATATGAGCTCCTTCTGGAAAACCAAAGGATTAATTCCAACAAGTATTGCTCCTAAATAGACCGATTTAAACAGCACTGGACGAAAAGCCTCCAGACTTAGTCAATAGAAAATGCATAATCATCCATCAGGACAATGCAAGACCACATGTTTTTTGATGACCAGACAAAAACTCTTATAGCTTGACTACTGCTACTGCTAAGTCACTTCAGTCGTGTCCGACTCTGTGTGACCCCGTAGATGGCAGCCCACTAGGCTCCCCCGTCCCTGGGATTCTCCAGGCAAGAACACTGGAGTGGGTTGCCATTTCCTTCTCCAATGCATGAAAGTGGAAAGTGAAAGGGAAGTCGCTCAGTTGTGTCCAACTCTTCACGACCCCATGGACTTCAGCCCACCAGGCTCCTCTGTCCATGGTATTTTCCAGGCAAGAGTACTGAAGTGGGGTGCCATCGCCTTCTCCGTATAGCTTGACTAGGAAGTTCTGATTCATTGGCCATATTCACCAGATATTACACCTTTGGATTTTGATTTTTTTTAAGTCATTACAAAATTCTATTAAAGGAAAAGATTTCAATTTCCAGGAAGACTGTACACTTGGAACAATTCTTTGCTCAAAAATATTAAAAGTTTTGAGAGATAGAATTATGAAGTTGCCTGAAAAAATGGCAGAAGGTAGTGGAACAAAGTGGTGAATGCATTTAATAAAGTTCTTGGTGAAAAAGAAAAAAAAATTCCTAAAATAGCTGCACATGCTATCACAACCTAACAATCTGCTATGTCCTAAGAGGCAATGTCAAGAGAAGAGAAAGTAAATAAGAGAAGGTGAATATTTATTTCAGATTGTGTCACTTAAGAGTCCTTGAAAATCATATAATTCTTACCAAAGCAATTTTTTGCCAAATCAGATCAGTCATGTCCGACTCTTTGCGACCCCATGAATCGAAGCACCCCAGGCCTCCCTGTCCATCACCAACTCCCGGAGTTCACTCAGACTTATGTCCATCGAGTCAGTGATGCCATCCAGCCATCTCATCCTCTGTCGTCCCCTTCTCCTCCTGCCCCCAATCCCTCCCAGCATCAGAGTCTTTTCCAATAAATCAACTCTTCACATGAGGTGGCCAAAGTACTGTAGTTTCAGCTTTAGCATCATTCCTTCCAAAGAAATCCCAGGGCTGATCTCTTTCAGAATGGACTGGTTGTATCTCCTTGCAGTCCAAGGGACTCTCAAGAGTGTTCTCCAACACCACAGTTTAAAAGCATTAATTCTTCGGAGCTCAGCCTTCTTCACAGTCCAACTCTCACATCCATACATGACCACAGGAAAAAAAAAAAAACCATAGCCTTGACTAGACGGACCTTCGTTGGCAAAGTAATGTCTCTGCTTTTGAATATGCTATCTAGGTTGGACATAACTTTCCTTCCAAGGAGTAAGCGTCTTTTAATTTCATGGCTGCAGTCACCATCATAAATATTCTCATTTTTAAGATATGGACTACTGTGTTATGAGAAATTATATGTAAAATTCTTAGTGCATAGCAGTGCCTCATTAAATGATAGCTATTGTTATTTAATGTCTCTATTCTAGAGGCTTTGCACATCTTCACTTATATAATGACCCCTCCAACACACATACACAAAAAAATATACTAGAATACAAGATGTGGAACAGCAAAGAGTTTGTCTCTTTTTTCTCCTGCTGAATCTCCTAGTCCCTAGAAATGGTTCTGGTCAATATTGAGACCAGAAAAAAATATTTTTAGTGAGGGAATAAATGAAAAATAAGATGTACTGACTCCATTTTGAAGCTGAAAAAGTTGAAGTATCCAGACAAAGATCCTATAATATGATGCCAGTGACACAGAGAATCCCTCTGTACTTACTGCTATATCCTGAGACTAAAGGATAGCTCACTTGTGATATGTTCCTCTTGACCTGAAATGTTATGTTTCACTTTTCTTCAGTCAACTGAAGTTCGATCCAACTTCCCTGTGCTTCTAAATTGGTTTAGGTTTCCTGTGCAAATAAGTACAAGTAGTCCATCTCTTCTCAAGGGATTGGCTCTCTCAATTTACAGTGTTCCTAAACATACTGAGTAGACAGGCAGATATTGCTTTCAAAAATTTCAAAGAAAAAGAACTAAAGAAGAAGAGTATCATTTAACACCATCTCTTCTTATTGATCCACACAGAATTCACTATATTTTAACAACATGTAGTCTTCCATATACTCCAGAACTTTGAAAAGTGCTGCTGTTTAACTCACTATCTATTCCATCATTTGTTTAATAATAATCAGCTCATTTTTCCACTTTACTTATTCAAACAAAATATTAATTTTAAACTGTTTTAAATCATTAATAATGCTTATAACTCATTTATTCAACAGTGATAGAATTTAATGGAGTGGCCCCTTAGAAAAACCCATAAAGAAGACAAGGGAAGTTAAATGGGCAATCTTCCTGTACTTCAAGTGAGCAGTATAACACAGACCTTAGGAACATTTAGAAAATGATAAAGACAGCACATGTTTAAAAGCCATAATGAGAGAATATGATAATAAGTGTTACAGACACTTACAGTATTTAGAGATAGGGGGTTGGAATGATCAGAAAGTTTAACAATGGAGGAGGAATTTTAATAGGAGACTTTTAACAGGAGACTTGAAAGATCTGTACTCTCTCCCTACTCTCCATACTCATTTTCTAAACATTAGCCACAGCAATGAACATGGTACATTTAGAGAACAGTAAGGAACCCTGCTTGGCAGATGGTTCAGAAGCAGCCTTCCAGGCACTTCCAGCACCTACCAACCCATCAGGCTCACAGCTCACACAATAACTCTGTGTTATCAGAGACACAGAGACCTAGGGATACCTCTCTCTCTTAATGCTTATGTTAGGTAGTTAGAATAGGGAAAAGGAGTCCAGAATGGTGGTGGCTAAAAGACAAGGAAGGGAAAAGCCCGCAAAAATAGAACAAAGGAAGGTCTGAGGACCGGAGTGAGGACCTCAGGTGGAACAAACAGCACTCCTGGCTAGCCCAATTTACATAGGGCGGGCCCACGGGGAGAAAAAAACAAAAAGAGGATCCAAAGGGCCAGGGGTCTCTTTCTCTCCTGCACGCTCGGGCGCGTTCATTTTCTCTCTCTCTTCTCTTCACGTCTTTTGGGTCGGCGTGCCCTCACGCCTTGAGGATGCATTTTCCTTTATTTTCTAAATAAAACTGAGGGAGCTGTAACACACTGTTGGAGAGCTGTGGCGCACCGAGGGCTTTAACGTCTGTTGCCTCAAATTTTTGTTGTGACGAGACAGAACCGAGGAAAATTACCCACTCCCCTGACACTTAGACCCTGCCAAAGGGTCAAGGAGGAGTATTTGGGGGTACTGCACTTCATTCAGTACCATTTCACAGAAAGTCCATATGAGAAGGTATGATACCCTTACTGGGAAATTCTTGACTACTTCAAATCGTCCATTTATAAGCACTAGAATAAGAACAAGTTTTAAGAAGAATATTTATTACAAAAATTAAGTGGAGACTTATGCATGAGTTGATATTCCTGCAAAAACTTAACGATTCTTGCTGCTGCTAAGTCGCTTCAGTCGTGTCCGACTCTGTGCAACCCCATAGATGGCAGCCCACCAGGCTCCACCGTCCCTGGGATTCTCCAGGCAAGAACACTGGAGTGGGTTGCCATTTCCTTCTCCAATGCATGAAAGTGAAAAGTGAAAGTGAAGTGGCTCAGTCGTGTCCGACTCTTAGCAACCCCATGGACTGCAGCCTACCAAGCTCCTCCATCCATGGGATTTTCCAAGCAAGAGTACTGGAGTGGGGTGCCATTGCCTTCTAATACTACACACGTGCCTAGGAAGATCCGTGGACCAAATACAACAAGCTAACTGAAGACAACGCTTTTATAGTCAGCCTTTGTTAAGAAGAATCATAAATTACCAACACAAAGAATAAAGTAACATGATTTTGCATACTGCAAAAACTCTGCACAGAGAATATGTGAGAGGAAAAAATATGAAATAGCTTCTTGTAAAGGACAAAAGCAGTTGTGATAAGAAAAAGTATAACTAGCTGCTTAGTTGACTTTCACCAAGGGTCTAGCTAGCTTTAGGATTGTCTCCAGATGTTGACTGGAGTCCTGTCATTATGATAGATATTCCATTAACAATCCAAAAAAAAACAAAAAAAAAGAGGAAGAGTCAGGAAATCATCTAACCCCAAAGTAGGAGTCAGGAGTCTTATGTGCTGATCTACTGACAATAAATCTTAACAAGTGCTAACACCATATCAGTTCATTTTCAAAAATCCCTAAATCTGCATTTGGAAATCTACTTTAGATTTTCTCCACACCACTTCCATCTTTTCTTTCTTTTCTTCCAGTTGTTCTCTTTTTTACTCAGTTGCCAATTTCAAGAACATACAAGCAAGAATGCCACCCCACTCCAAGAGCTCACTTATATAAGATTTAAGTCACACTGTCCCCTCAGTCTCTCTGACTCACGTCCTGTAATTTCATGATAATGCATGCAGATAGAGCTCTGTGGCCCTAAGAACATTTCAGCAGGCCAGGCTTGTCATTGTGTACACCATAGTTTCTTTTCTGCCTTCCTGCTGTGCTGTGTGTTCTCGCTAATCTCAAATTACTCATTTCTCTTATGCCTTTTCTACTCTTCCTGTGGTCAAAAGTTTCCCCCAAGAGGGAGTCAGTTATTAGTCATTTATACCTCTTCTGAACCTAATTAAAAAACAGGTATCTCAGGATAATTACAATTTAAGCTCATCAAAGTAATATGTTGAAAGGCTTGACATACAGGTAAGAATTCTAAATGATAAGTAGTGGACAAGATCTTTTCAAGGAGTCTTTTTTTCTTTTTTTAACTGGAAAAATAATTGCTTTATAATTTTGTCATACATTAACATGAATCAGCCACAGGTATACATATGTCTTCCTCTCCTGAATCCGCCTCCCAGCTCTCTCCTCATCTTACTCCTGTAGATTGTCACAGAGCACTGAGAATCTTTTCAGAAACCACATTTTCTATCCACCTGCTTCTGGTGAAAGATATGGTGGGATTTACAGTCCTCTCTTCTTTTTCTCATCTGAGTCAGAACTGCAGACAGCATCCTTCCTTACTGAGGTTTCAGTTACATATCTCTATTCACAGTTAACACCCGTCTGTCAGGCAAGTGTTGCACTCCTGAGAGGCACCTCCAGGGGTTGGGGAGAGATCTATTCCAAAGGGACCATATTCTTTATTAACATCAATCAGTCAGCCTCTGAACACCACCCCTCACTGTGTGACTCTACAGATTTCCTACAGGACATGTACTCACAATGCCTTGCTATGTCAGACATTTCAATCACTTTTTTAAAAAAAGAAAGAAAAGAACAAGGAAAGAGAGAAGTAATATCCATATCCTAATAAGCATTTCTTCAAGTACCTGATTATTTGTATCTTCTGTGGTGCCCACTGGCAGGGGTGGGGACAGAGAGGAAGGGGTAGGAGTCAAATATGTAGTGTATGCATTTGTGAGAACTTCTCTGTTCTTATAAGCTTGAAATAGAGATTTGTCACTTTTAAAGTGATTTTCCTATATAATAGTAAAGGAAACGGAAAAGCAAAGTAGGGGCATTGAACTTGGTGCTTGTGTGCTCAGTTGTGTCTGACTGTTCCTCACGCCGTGAACTGTAGACCACCAGGCTCCTCTGTCCATGGAATTTTCCAGGCAAGAATACTGGAGTGGGTTGCCATTTCGTATTCCAGGGGGACTTCCTGACCCAGGGATCAAACCTGCATCTCTTGTGTCTCTTGCCTTGGCAGGAAGATAGTTTACCACTGTACCACCTGACTGGACCTGGACCATCTTCCCTCCCACTCCCAACAAAAATACTCCTTTGTACTAGTTTCATCTGTACTTAGGCATCCAGAAATCAGATCTAATGTAATATCCATTTTCATTCTTCTAAAGACATGTCGCCAGGTACAAGCAAGGGGCTTAATAAAAAATTCCTTTTAAAAACATTTTTTAATGGAGAAATGCTGCCTCAAACAGAGGGCAATCCATTACATCCCAAATTATATCTTTAGCAGTGATCACAGATAATCTACAGGCTAGTATTATTTTTATTTTTATAACAATCTCAAAATATTGAAATAAAATAAAAAATATTCCTAGCTTAATCTTTTAGAGCCCTTTTTGGCCCAATTACCCATATAGTTATCCAAAGATGGTTTTGCTCTATATTCAGAGCCAACTATAGGTTATTCTATTTACTGAAACACACTCTCAATTCCCCTATAATTTAGAGAAGTTTTAGATAATAAACATTTTAAAATCACATAAAGTACCTCATAAGATTTTTCTAGAACATGTATTCAATCTATATTCATAACCAAAATTAGGATATAACCTGAGTTCAGAAAATATATTTCCCACTATAGATTTTTTTTTATAATTTCTGGATTAGATTGAATTCTATGATAAAAAAGATGAATTTCAAGAGCAATCAATTTTGATAGCCATAATCAAATAAATCTAGAAGTACTGAATAAACCTGCATGAAGAGATATTAGACATCCTAAAATAATTTAATTACTGAAAATAAACATTGACTTGGTCTAGGTTAGTTATATTATTCAAGTTATGCAGCCACATTATTTGAATGCCAGTTAAATACAAACATCATCTAACTTCTAGACTACTAGAACTATGCAGTGAATCATAAAAGGCGTAAATAAGATAGCTCTGTATTGTTGAGAGATAGTGTCATATTCTGGAAAATATTTTTTTTCTGGATTTATATAATAAAGTATCTAGTGAAGGTTTCTTTTTTCCCATATATGCAGTTATTCATTCAATAAATAAATTCTGAGCACTTATTTCATATTTGGTTGAGTGGGCGACAAGGTTACTTCTCTCAAGGTAATCATCTACTGCCAAGAAAACATACACATGTGAAGAGCAAACAGCAATTAAAATGATATAAGACATCATGTGTTAGGTGTCCTGAGACAGTTTTAAAAATCTATTGACGTCTCAAAGGCTGGGAAGCTCCTTCTACCCAGGGAAATCAGAGAAGGACTTTTAAACCAAGGCTTGGTCATGCAGTCTAAGTAGGATTTCAAGAGCAATCAGGAGCATTTAAGTTAAAGAAATGAAATTGCAGAGGTTTAGAAGTGAGAAAATACATGTATGAAAACAGTGAGAGATCAGACTAGTTAAGTAAGTTAGAGCCTGATCCTGGAGAGCCTAAAATGATATGCCTTTGACTATAGATTTTATTTGAAATGAAATGTGTGAATTTTGAGCAGAGTGCTGGGAGCTGCCCTCAGGAGGAACACAGAACCATCACTGGACAGTTCTTCCCCAGAATGCCTGGAAGATCAGGCCTAGGGTATATATTCCCACATCTACTACATGCCAGGCACTCTAGGTCCTGGGGAAACAATGTTCATAATCCATGGAAAAAGAAAGACAATGGCAGGGGTAGACAGTTTTTCTCTTCTTCCCTTCAAGGTTCTTTGACTGACATAATAACTAAATTAATGTAAGACAGATTAGCAGAATAAAAACAAATTTAACTTTGTAGGTTCAGGTGGTGGTTTAGTCGCCAAGTCGACTCTTGTGATCCCATGGATGGTAGTCCACCAGACTCCTCTGCCCATGGGGTTTTCCAGGCAAGAAGATTGGAGTGGGTTGCCATTTCCTTCTCCAGGGGATCTTCCTGACCTAGGGATCGAACCTGGGTCTCCTGCACTGCAGGCAGATTCTTTACCAACTGAGCTACCAGAAGACCCATAAATACATAAGACTCAAAGAAGTGACCAAATGACATTTTTATATCTTTCAGACAAATAATAAATTTGTGAAGACTTGAGAAGACAAACGGGTTTGGGTTTGGGATAGTAAGTTGTGGAATAAGTAACATCTGGGCCTTAACTTCCCTACCTCCAGTGATAAGGCTATCTTCTACCTCCTGGAACTGGGGTAGTACATTTCATGTGAGAGATTTATTTCCTGCTTCCAGGGGACCAAGGAGGGTCAGAGTGCCCTTGTACTGGCTGTTCCTCAAGTACCTACCTTTAATTCAAGACAAAATACCAAAGTGGCATATTTAGACATGCCATATTCTACTTCCCTTCATAGTAATAAACAGGTAGGATAAATAAATAAAATAAGTAGAAAGATGCAAATAAACAATTTAATCAGGAAATTATACCCAGTATTCACATTTTAAGTGGAAAAAAAAAAAAATGTATCCGAAGCTCTTGGCTCAGTGTTTGGCATGAAGTCAAAGCAATTCTACGATATACTTCTGCATTAATCTACTTGGGTATAAACCATCTCTTCCTTTCCTTATGGTTCATTATTTCATTACTCAGACACAGAAAAGCAAGTACTTGAAAAACTTCGTAATTCTGGCACATGAAGATAAAAAGCAAGCTGAATATGAATAACACTCAAATAAAGAATTGGTTCTGCTTTTACTGTTTAAAAAAAAATCAAGGTGAATGATCTCTTTGTCATTAAATAGAGGAAGCAGTCAGCTGATTTTACGATTTCCCCATCCTTCTACCAAATACTGCATCAGACACAACTTAGTATTATCTGCCTATCTTTCACAGGAAAGTGTGATTTCTGAGAAGTCATATCATTATTGCAAACTGAGTAGGTTTTTAAACAACAATCAACAAGTCTTTCCACACTTTTCTCAAATATTTCATTTCCTCTGAAGTCTGTTGACAGTTATCATCTGCCATTTGCCTCATCTGTTTCCAAGTTGGACTGCAATATGCCGAGAGGCAAAATTCCAGGACCAAGAAGCCTCTGTCGTGCTTTTCAGTGAAGAAAAAGGCAGAGCAGAGGAGTCCTGACAAGGCACTCTCTCTGTTCAGGGTTGTTACTGGGCAGATGAGGGCTGTGAGTTTTACAGCAGGATATGGGAGTCTAGTATAATACGTGTGGTCTTTATGATGTTTTCTAGGGGTTCAGGGTAAGCATTAGATATGAGAAAGCACTATTTCTGTTGTTTTCTGTTACACTTTGATTAAAAACCAGGTATAAACTCAATATAATCAGGTAAAAACATCTGAAGCCTTCTCTCCATGGGTAGACTATTAGCTGAGACTTTAGAAGGAGAGTACATTAAGACAAAAAAAAAAAAAAAAAATGAAGTAATGCAATAAAACATCAGTATATCCGTGTACTGCTGCTGCTGCTAAGTCGCTTCAGTCGTGTCAGACTCTGTGCGACTAGTTGTTCTCAAACATCAGTATGCACTATAATCACCCAAGAGATAACTAATTCAATAGCTCAATGAAGACACTGCCCAGGAATCTATATTTTAACAATTATCCCACGAATTCAGCAATCACCTCATATATTTAGCAATCTTAATATAGGAAGTCTCCCAAGCATACTCTGAGCTCTAATGTATATCCAAAAGCAAAAAATAGGTTAGGAAATTTCAGTAAAAAGCACAATGGTGCTTATTTCAAAGTGGTAAAGTTATGGATAATTGGTATTAAGTGTAGCCCTTGTATTAGGAATATGTTTTTATATATCTTTGATTTGTCTTCTATGGTCATCTGTCATTTTAAAATTTAAAAATCAAATAAAGTAAAATATTAAAAAATTAAAGACTTTTATTCAACACTTAGACTTTTATGTTGGGAACATAGAGTGAGTACCTTAACATAAATAGAAAATTAAGTATTTTTAAAATGTGTTAATAGCAACTATGTATTATTCCTTTCTGTATCATAAATTTTTGTTTAGTGTAGAACACTATTAAATATTTGAAGATGATAGAGGAGCACGAATGTATGGCTGAAGGAAGAAAAAACATTTTGATGGATAAAAGGAGGAATTAATGGATAGAGAATAAGGCACAATAGATGGAGAAAAGCAACATGTTAATGAATAGAGAAGAGGCCAATAGAAAGTCATAGGGTGCTTGAGGTATGACTATTTATGTGTATGATTCTGAAAGAAGGATAGTACTTTGATATATATATGTATATGTATATACACATATATATTCATAAGTAAATTTATATTTAGGTATATATATTCTAGTTTAAAAAAAATTAATTGGAGGATATTTGCTTTACGATGTTGTGTTGGTTTTTGCCGTACATCAACATGAATCAGCCATAGGTATACATATGTCCCCTCCCTCTTAAACCTCCTTCCCACCCCCCACACCATACCACCCTCTCTAGGCTGTCACAGAGCACCAGGTTGACCTCACTGTGTCACACAGCAACTTCCCATTAGCTATCTATGTTACACAGGATAATGTATATGCTTTAGTGCTACTCTCCCAATTTGTCCCACCTTCTTCTTACCAGTTGTGTCCACAAATCTATTCTCCATGTCTGTGTTTCTATTTTTGCCCTGCAAATAAGTTCATCAGTACCGTTTTTCTAAATTATATATATATGCATTAATGTACAATATTTGTCTTTCTCTTTTTGACTTACTTCATTCTGCATAACAGGCTCTATTTCCATCCACTTCACTAAAACTGACTTCAATTTGTTCTTTTTTATGGCTGAGTTATATTCTACTGTGGGCTTCCCTGGTGGCTCAGATGGTAAAGAATCCACCTGCAATGCAAGAGACTAGGGTTTGATCCCTGGGTCAGGAAGATCCCCTGGAGGAGGGAATGGCTACCCACCTCAGTATTCTTGCCTAGAGAATCCCATGAACAAAGAAGTCTGGTGGGCTATAGTCTATGGGGTCACAAAGAGTCAAACACGACTGAGCGACTAAGCACAAACACACAATGTTCTATTGTATATATGTACCACAATTTCTTTATTCATTTATTTGTCAATGGAAAATTAGGTTGCTTCCATGTCCCGGCTATTGTAAATAGTGCTGCAATGATCATTAGAGTACTTGTATATTTTAGAATTGTGGTTTTCTCAGGTTATATCCCCAGTAGTGGGATTGCTGGGTCATATGGTAGTTTTATTCTTAGTTTTTAAAGAAAGCTCCCCACTGTTCTCCACAGTGGCATATCAATTTACATTCCCACCAACAGCACAAGAGGCTTCCCTTTTCTGTAGATCCTTTCCAGTGTTTGTTGTTTACAGATTTTTTTTTTAATGACCACCATCTGACCAGTGTGAGATGATACCTCATTGTAGTTTTACACTGTAGCTAGAAGACTTGATGTTCAGAGGCTACATGATTTATGGAGCAGTCACGAAAAGAAAGTTCATCAGAGAAGGATCTAGGAGTTGATCTGGCTTCACTTAGTATAAAAGTCTAAGATGGGAGAGAAGTGAATAAATGCAGAGAAGGAGAACACTCACAATCAATATGTCTGAGGGATGAATTTTCCATTGTGATATTCTAGTGTTGGTTTAGTTGCTAAGTCATGTTCGACTCTTGTGACCCCGTGGTCTGTAGCCCACCAGGCTTCTCTGTCTAGGGGATTTTCCACTCCCAACCCAGGGATCAAACCCAGGTGTCCTGCACTGCAAGCAGATTCTTTACCAACTGAGCTTTCAGGAAAGCCCTAGTGATACTCAAGTGGAATATAACTTTCTGATTTTACTTATATTCTGGTTAAGATTCATTGTCTTATTCTTACTTAATATTCATCAACCATTAAGAAAGTTGCTATAATAATAAACAGTTTTCTATCATGTTGGGCTCTACCATTCAATTGAGTCTATGAACTTGAGAGGAAAAATTATGCTTTTGGAACACATTTAGACTCATTTCTAAATGGAGGGCTAGAGGATACCACATAACTTTTGCAAATTTTTGTGGGGCTGAGCCTCAAGAGTAATCTAAATATGTCATAAGCACTTCAGGTCACTGGAAGCTTACAGACTGATAAGCAATAAAGTAGATCCTTCCTCAGTCTACTTCGAACTCTTAAATTATATGCTTTTTGCTTCTCTGTGAGATGAGTTGCACTGAAGAATGTAAGATTCAATTTACACATTTCCATATGAAGTTTCCCATTTAGTCAAGAATAAAGAGGATTTTTCATTCCATTTGCAATTATCCTAGAAAGTTTAAAAACAGTTACATTCTTACTCAACTTCTGATAACCAGGCTGCTGAAGAAAGTAAAGGTAAGGTACCAGTCATGTCACACAGGAGGGACTCCCTAAACTCCCTGGTTGAACCAATAGATTTGCAGATTAGAGAAAAGTTTCACAAAAATCACAGGTATATCTAAAATATTTGGAAGATTAAATTTTCAAAGTTGCTTAGTCACAGTGAACTACTGACTTTTTTCCAAATGTATATTTTCCGAACATTTTGATGGTCATGTTTATGTATCAACCTCACTAGGTTACAGGGTGCCCATATTAATCTTCTCTTGGTGTGTCTATGAGGGCATTTCCAGATCAGTTTGGCATTTAAATAAGTGGACTGATTAAAGCAGCTTGCCTTTCCTAATGCGGATGAGAATCATCCAATCTGCTGATAATCTGAACAGAAAAAGAGCAGAAGAAGGATGAATTCACCCCTATTGCTACTTCTCCTGCCCTTGGACTAGGCTGTACTATTGACTTCATAGGTTCTCAGGACTTCAGATTTTGACTGAATTACAGGACCAGCTTTCCTGTGACTCAAGCCTGCAGACAGCAGATTATGAGATTTCTTCCCAGGCCTCATAATTACATGAACCAATTGCAATCCCTTAATCAATTAATCGCAACCAGTCTAATGGTCTGTGTCTCTAAAGAACCCTGACTAATATGGGCATCATCTACCAATACCTCTTCTTATAATTCTCATCTCCACTATTCACTTGGCAAGCCCTGCTCATAATTTAAAGCTCCATTCAAGCTTCAACTTTCCACTGAGTGCTGCGTAAAGAAAGCACAGCTATTCCATTCCCCGTGTTCCCATTGTATTGTGTATGTGTTTTATCATCACACTTACAATGTTTACTATGCCTGTTGGTTTAAAGATCACATCTCCCCACTACAGCACTTAGAGTGAGAGACAGGAAAAAAGGCAAATTTAAGGTAGGAAGACAATGCCAGGTGCCAGGAGCGTCCCAAGATGATGTGAAGTTTGCCTTATTTATAAATATTAAAGAGCCTGAGAGAGCTTACATTATCTTGTTGAAATAGGCACCATTTAACAAGAGTAAATGTTTAGTAAATACTTTGATGATGGTAATACAAATCAAAACATTTCCAACTCTTTCGTTTGCTTTGAACACAAAAAAGACAGAGAAAGGATAAAAAATGCCTTCAGCCAGAAAGATTTATGCATATTTGAAATTATTTAATTCAAAGCATATACCCAGTAGAATAAATCTGGTTAATAAAATAAATATGTTGTTGTTGTTCAGCCACCCAGTCGTGACTGATTCTTTGCAACCCCATGGACTGCAGCACACCAGGCTTCTCTGTCCTCCACTATCTCTTGGGGTTTGCTCAAACTCATGTCCATTGAGTCAGTGATTCTATCAAACCATCTCATCCTCTGCCACTCCCTTCTCTTTTTGCCTTAAATCTTTCCCAGCAACAGAGTCTTTTCCAATGAGTCAGCTCTTTGTATCAGGTGGCCAAAGTATTAGAGCTTCAGCTTCAGCATCAGTCCTTCCAATGAATATTTGGGACTGATTTCCTTTAGGGTTGACTGGTTTGATCTCCGCAGTCCAAAGGACACTCAAGAGTCTTCTCCAGGACCTCAGTTCACAAACATCAATTGTCCAGCACTCAGCCTTCATGATGGTCCAACTCATAAATGACTTCTGGAAAAACGATAGCTTTTACTATATGGACCCTTATTGGCAAAGTGATTTCCTGCTTTTAAATAGCCTGTCATAGGTGAACTCCTTATTGCCAAATTCAGACTTAAATTGAAGAAAGTAGGGAAAACAACTAGACCATTCAGGTATGACCTAAATCAAATCCCTTATGATTATACAGTGGAAGTGAGAAATAGATTTAAGGGACTAGATCTGATAGATAGAGTGCCTGATGAACTATGGATGGAGGTTCGTGACACTGTACAGGAGACAGGGATCATGACCATCCCCATGGAAAAGAAATGCAAAAAAGCAAAATGGCTGTCTGGGGAGGCCTTACAAATAGCTGTGACAAGAAGAGAAGCGAAAAGCAAAGGAGAAAAGGAAAGATATAAGCATCTGAATGCAGAGTTCCAAAGAATAGCAAGAAGAGATAAGAAAGCCTTCTTCAACGATCAATGCAAAGAAATAGAGGAAAACAACAGAATGGGAAAGACTAGAGATCTCGTCAAGAAAATTAGAGATACCAAGGAACATTTCATGCAAAGATGGGCTTGATAAAGGACAGAAACGGTATGGACCTAACAGAAGCACAAGATATTAAGAAGAGGTGTCAAGAATACACAGAAGAACTACACAAAAAAGATCTTCATGACCAAGATAATCATGATGGTATGATCACTCACCTAGAGCCAGACATCCTGGAATATGAAGTCAAGTGGGCCTTAGAAACCATCACTACAAACAAAGCTAGTGGAGGTGATGGAATTCCAGTTGAGCTCTTACAAATCCTGAAAGATGATGCTGTGAAAGTGCTGCACTCAATATGCCAGCAAATTTGGAAAACTCAGCAGTGGCCACAGGACTGGAAAAGGTCAGTTTTCATTCCAATCCCAAAGAAAAGCAATGCCAAAGAATGCTCAAACTACCACACAATTGCACTCATCTCACACACTAGTAAAGTAATCCTCAAAATTCTCCAAGCCAGGCTTCAGCAATACATGAACCATGAACTTCCAGATGTTCTAGCTGGTTTTAGAAAAGGCAAAGGAACCAGAGATCAAATTGCCAACATCCACTGGATCATGGAAAAAGCAAGAAAGTTCCAGAAAAACATCTATTTCTGCTTTATTGACTATGCCAAAGCCTTTGCCTGTGTGGATCACAAGAAACTGTGGAAAATTCTGAAAGAGAGGGGAATACAGGCCACCTGACCTGCCTCTTGAGAAAACTCTATGCAGGTCAGGAAGCAACAGTTAGAACTGGACACAGAACAACAGACTGGTTCCAAATAGGAAAAGGAGTACGTCAAGGTTGTATATTGTCACCCTGCTTATTTAACTTATATGCAGAGTACATCATGAGAAACACTGGGTTGGAAGAAGCACAAGCTGCAATCAAGATTGCCAGGAGAAATATCAATAACCTCAGATATGCAGATGACAGCACCCTTATGGCAGAAAGTGAAGAGGAACTAAAACGTCTCTTGATGAAAGTGAAAGAGGAGAGTGAAAAGGTTGGCTTAAAGTTCAACATTCAGAAGACGAAGATTATGGCATTGGGTCCCATCACTTCATGGGAAATAGATGGGGAAACAGTGTCAGACTTTATTTTTTTGGACTCTAAAATCACTGCAGATGGTGACTGCAGCCATGAAATTAAAAGACGCTTATTCCTTGGAAGAAAAGTTATGACTAACCTAGACAGCATATTGAAAAGCAGAGACAGTACTTTGCCAACAAAGGTCCGTCTAGTCAAGGCTATGGTTTTTCCAGTGGTCATGTATGGATGTGAGGGTTGGACTGTGAAGAAAGCTGAGCACTGAAGAATTAATGCTTTTGAAGTGTGGTGTTGGAGAAGACTCTTGAGAGTCCCTTGGACTGCAAGGAGATCCAACCAGTCCATTGTAAAGGAGATCAGCCCTAGGTGTTCTTTGGAAGGGATGATGCTAAAGCTGAAACTCCAGTACTTTGGCCACCTGATGCGAAGAGTTGACTCATTGGAAAAGACTCTGATGCTGGGAGGGATTGGGGGCAGGAAGAGAAGGGGACGACAGAGAATGAGATGGCTGGATGGCATTACTGACTCGATGGATGTGGGTCTGAGTGAACTCTGGGAGTTGGTGATGAACAGGGAGGCCTGGCGTGCTGCGATTCATGGGGTCGCAAAGAGTCGGACACGACTGAGCAACTGAACTGAACTGAAGGTTTGTTGTAGATTTTCTTCCAAGGAACAGCATCTTTTAATTTCATGGCTCCAATCACCATCTACAGTGATTATGGAAATAGAGAAAATAAATCTGTCACTGCTTCTACTTTTTCCCCTTCTTTTTGCCATGAAGTAACAGGACCAGATGCCATGACCTCAGTGTTTTTAATGTTGAGTTTTAAGCCAGCTTTTTCACTCTTCCTCTTTCACCCTCATCAGGAGACTCTTTAGTTCCTCTTCATTTTCTGCTATTAGAGTGGTATGATGTGCATAAATGAGGTTGTTGAAATTTCTCCTGGCAATCTTGATTCCAGCTTGAGATTCATCCAGCTTAGCACTTTGCATGATGTATGCTGCATATAAGTTAAATATACAGGATGACAATAGGCAGCATTGTTAGACTCCTTTCCCAATTTTGAACCAGTCAGTTGTTCAATGTCTGGTTCTAAGTGCTGATTCTTGACCTGAATATAGGGTTTCTCAGGAGATGAGTAAGGTGTCCTGGCACTTCCATCTCTAAGAATACTCCAGTTTGTTGTGATCCACACAGTCAAAGGCTTTAGCATAGTCAAGGAAGCAAAAATAGATGTTTACCTGGAGCTCCCTTGCTTTCTCCATGATCCAACAAATGTTGGCAACTTGATCTCTGTATCCTCTGCCTCTTCAAAATCTAACTGGTTCATCTGCAAGTTCTTAATTCACATACTGTTGAAGCCTAGCTTGAAGGGTTTCAGAATTACCTTGCTGGCATGTGAAATGAGTATAATTATTCAGTAGTTTCAACATTCTTTGGCATTGCCTTTCTTTGGGATTGGGATGAAAACTGACCTTTGCCAGTGCTGTGGCCACTGCTGTGTTTTCCAAATTTACTCACATATTGAAAACAGCATTTCTCTTATGTTTTTAAAAAGGTCAGCTGGAATTCCATCACCTCACTAGCTTTGTTCATTGCAATCCTTCCTAAGGCCAATTTGATTCCAACTCCAGGATATCTGGCTGTATGTGAGTGACTACACCATCATAGTTATCCAGACCACTAAGACTTTTTTTTTTGTATAGTTCTGTGTATGCTTGCCACATCTTAATCTCTTTTGTTTCTTTTAGGCCCTTACCTTTTCTGTTCTTTACCATGCCCATCCTTGCATGAAATGTTCCCTTGATGAAGAAGGAAACAGACAGAACTGGACTCCATCTTAGGCCAGGCTATGAACATTAGGCTACATGCATGGTTACCCTCCCAATGAACTCTGAACTTTGCACCTGGTGTATGGAAAGGGCATACCAATGGAAAACCAGACCTCCTCCCACCCCCACCACCAATTAAGGAGCCTCAGGACTTATACCTAGATTCTCCTTCCCCTAAAAGAATATGGTAATTATCTCTGTAAGAAAACAAAGTCGTAAATCCCATTATGCTTATTGGGGTATGACCACAAGCCTATTGATGAATGGCCACTGTTTAACTATCTAGGCTTATGACACATGAATCATGGGTTAACTTTGACCATATCTCTCTTTTACCTTGTCCAGACTAGTTTCAAGGAATTTCGGGAGGTGGGTTTGAGCACGTACACTTAGGGTATATAAGGTTTTCACAAAAACTGGTCGGGGTCCTTGGCTTAGAGGGGACTCTGCCTTGGGCCCGCCAGTATAATAAACTGCACTCCACTATCTGCATTGTCCTTCTGAGTGAGTTTGTTTCCTGGAACGTGTGGCTACAACATTGATATCTCCAATTTTCTTGAAGGGATCTCTAATCTTTCCCATTCTGTTGTTTTCCTCTATTTCTTTGCATTGTTCATTTAAGATCTTCTTGTCTTTCCTTGCTATTCTCTGAAACTCTGCATTTAGTTGGGTATACCTGATAGCTTATGGTGAACAGTGTAGGATTCGTGATCTTTGAAGAAGATTTAACTTCGGGACCAGGGACCAGGCTTGATCATGCGAGAGCTTTTGTACAGCAGAGTTTTATTAAAGCATAAAAAGGGACAGAGAAAGCTTCTGACATAGACATCAGTAGGGGGATGAAGAGTGCCCCCTCCCTAGTGTTAGCAAGGGAGTTATATACCTTTTTAATTAGTTATTACAATAAATCAAAAGAATGTCTCAAGTTTGTGAAAATTTTACCAGACCCACTCCCACAATTTACATTTTAGGATAACAGGATTAGAATTTAACAATAGAAAGATCCTACTAGACTCATTCCCATAATTTACATTCTTAAATATCAGGATTAGTCAGAAGGTTTTCAGGAAGGAGAAACTGTCCTCAAGCAGGATACATTGTTGTCATATAATCCTTAGTACAGAGTTTAAACTGAGTTGTTTGTTGTGTAATCATCAGTTCCGGGCTTAAAGAAAAAAAACGTTTAATGTGACTAAGGAATGTAGAGGGGGAAAAAAGATGTTTGTCCTTTCCTCCTCCTTGAGAATTCCAGACCCCTATCTCCTCGAGGACCCCCAGACTTCTTATCAACCTGCCTAGGAACTGACGCTCTCATATCTTTCCCTTTCTCTCTTGCCTTTCTCTTCTTTCTTCAGCCCTTTGTAAAGCCTCCTCAGATAACCACTTTGACTTCTTGCATTTCTTTTTCTTTGCAATGGCTTTGGTCACTGCCTCAATGTGGGAGATCTGGGTTCAATCCCTGGGTTGGGAAGATCCCCTGGAGAAGGGAAAGGCTACCCACTCCAGTACTCTGGCCTAGAGAAGTCCATGAGGTCTCAAAGAGTGGGACACGACTGAGCGACTTCCACTTTCACACATCCTGTACAAAGTTATGAACCTCCATCCATAGTTCTTCAGGTACTCTGTCTACCAGATCTAATCCCTTGAATCTATTTGTCACCTCCACTGTATAATCATATGGTATTTGATTTAGCTCATACCTGAATGGCCTAGTGAGTTTCCCTACTTTATTCAATTTAAGCCTGAACTTTGCCATAAGAATCACATGATCTGAGACACAGTCAACTCCAAGTCTTGATTTTGCTGACTATATACAGCTTCTCCATCTTTGGCTTCAAAGAACATAATCAATCTGATTTCAGTATTGACCATTTGGTGATGTCCATATGTAGAATCATCTCTTGGGTTATTGGCAAAGGGTGTTTGATATGACCAGCATGTTCTCTTGATGTAACTCTGTTAGGTTTCACACTGCTTCATTTTGTATGCTGAAGCCAAACTTGCCTATTATTCTTGATATCACTTGATTTCCTACTTTTGTATACCACTCCCATAACATGAAAAGAATATCTCTTTTTTTTTTGGTGTTAGTTCTAGAAAGTCTTGTAGATCTTCATGGAATCAATCAACTTCAGCTTCTTCAGCATCAGTGGCTGTGGTGTAGTCTTGGATTACTGTGATTTGGAATGGTTTGCCTTGGAAATGAACCTAGATCATTCTGTCATTTTTGAGATTGCACCCAAGTAGTGCATTTCAGACTCTTTCATTGACATGAGGGCTACTCCATTTCTTCTAAGGTATTCTTGCCCACAGCAGTAGATGTAATGGTCTTCTGAATTAAATTCTCCCATTCCTGTCCATTTTAGATGACTGATTCCTAAGAGGTCTGTGTTCAATCTCGCCATCTCCTGCTTGACTATGTCCAATTTATCTTGATTCAGGGACCCAACACTTCGGGTTCCTATGCAATATTGTTCTTTACAGCATCAAATTTAACTTTCACCACCAGACACATCCACAACTGAGTGTCATTTTCACTTGGGTCCAGCAGCTTCGTTCTTTCTGGAGATACTAATAATTGCACTCTGCTCTTCTCCAGTATAAAGAAGGCAATGGCACCCCACTCCAGTACTCTTGCCTGGAAAATCCCATGGACAGAAGAGCCTGGTAGGCTGCAGCCCATAGGGTTGAGTCGGACATGACTGAGCGACTTTACTTTCACTTTTCACTTTCATGCTTTGGAGAAGGAAATGGTGACCCACTTCAGTGTTCTTGCCTGGAGAATCCCAGGGACGGGGGCGCCTTGTGGGCTGCCGTCTATGGGATCACACCGAGTTGGACACAACTGAAGCGACTTAGCAGCAGCAGCAGCTTCTCCAGTAGCAAATTGGAGATCTTCCAACCTGAAGGGCTCATATTCCGGGGTCATATTTTTTCCTCTTTTCATGCTGTTCATGGTGCTCTCCTGGCAAGCGGATTGCCATTCCCGCCTCTACTGGACCATGTTTTGTCGTAACTCTCCACCATAACCCATCCATCTTGCGTGGCCCTGCAGCGCAAGGCTCAGAGCTTCAATGAGTTATGCAAGCTCATTCACCACAGCAAGGCTGTGATCCATGAAGGGAATAAAATAAAACAGTACCATTTTTAAAAAACACTATCATTTGGGGTTTTGGAACAACACCTAACAAATCATTCTCAGCTGCCTCTTGATTTCTGTGGCCTTCCCTAATTTTATTTTTGAATAGATAAGAATTTCACTTGCACCTCACTAAATCCAAAAGTAAAACATAATTGAAAAAAACCAACAGAGTAGAATTTTCACTAGGGCCAAAGGACCCTGGGATGTACATCTTGTCTAGAAGGAACAAGTTCAGTTCAGTTCAGTCACTCAGTCATGTCCAGCTCTTTGCAACCCCATGGACTGCATGCAGCATGCCAGGCCTCACTGTCTATCACAGACTCCTGGAGATTACCCAAACTCATGTCCATTGAGTCGGTGATACCTTCCAATCATCTCATCCTCTGTCGTCCCCTTCTCCTCCCGCCTTTAATCTTTCCCAGCATCAGGGCCTTTTCAGATGAGTCAGCTCTTCCCATCAGGTGGCCAAAGTATTGGAGTTTCAGCTTCAACAACAGTCCTTCCAATGAATACTCAGGACTGATCTCCTTTAGGATAGACTGATTGGATTTCCTTGCATCCCAAGGGACTCTCAAGAGTCTTCTCCAACACCACAGTTCAAAAGCGTCAATTCTTTGGCACTCAGCTGTCTTTATAGTCCAACTCTCACATCCATACATGACTATTGGAAAAATCATAGCCTTGACTAGACGGACCTCTTTGGCAAAGTAATGTCTCTGCTTTAATATGCTGTCTAGGTTAGTCATAACTTTCTTTCCAAGGAGTAAGCATCTTTTAATTTCATGGCTTCAGTCACATTCCACAGTGATTTTGGAGACCCCAAAAATGAAGTCTCTCACTATTTCTACAGTTTCCCCACCTATTTGCCAGAAAGTGATGGGACCAGATGCCATGATCTTAGTTTTCTGAATGTTGAGCATTAAGCTAACATTTTCGTTTTCCTCTTTCAGTTTCATCCAGAGGATCTTTAGTTCTTCTTCACTTTCTGCCATAAGGGTGGTGTCATCTGCATAGCTGAGGTTACTGATATTTCTCTCAGCTATCTTGATTCCAGCTTGTGCTTCCTCCAGCCCAGAGCCTCTCATGATGTATTCAGTTCACTTCAGTCACTCAGTCGTGTCCGACTCTTTGTGACCCCATGAATCACAGCACACCAGGCCTCCCTGTCCATCACCAACTCCCGAAGTTCATTCAGACTCATGTCCATCGAGTCAGTGATGCCATCCAGCCATCTCATCCTCTGTCGTCCCCTTCTCCTCCTGCCCCCAATCCCTCCCAGCATCAGAGTCTTTTCCAATGAGTCAACGCTTCGCATGAGTTGGCTAAAGTACTGGAGTTTCAGCTTTAGCATCATTCCTTCCAAAGAAATCCCAGGGCTGATCTCCTTTAGAATGGACTGGTTGGATCTCCTTGCAGTGCAAGGGACTCTCAAGAGTCTTCTCCAACACCATAGTTCAAAAGCATTAATTCTTCAGAGCTCAGCCTTCTTCACAGTCCAACTCTCACATCCATACATGACCACAGGAAAAACCATAGCCTTGACTAGACGGACCTTTGTTGGCAAAGTAATGACTCTGCTTTTCAATATGCTATCTAGGTTGGTCATAACTTTCTTTCCAAGGAATAAGCGTCTTTTAATTTCATGGCTGCAGTCACCATCTGCAGTGATTTTCGAGCCCCAAAAAATAAAGTCTGACACTGTTTCCCCATCTATTTCCCATGAAGTGATGGGACAAGATGCCATGATCTTAGTTTTCTGAATGTTGAACTTTAAGCCAACTTTTTCACTCTCCACTTTTACTTTCATCAAGAGGCTCTTTAGTTTCTCTTCACTTTCTGCCATAAGGGTGGTGTCATCTGCATATCTCAGGTTATTGATATTTCTCCCAGCAATCTTGATTCCAGCTTGTGTTTCTTCCAGTCCAGCGTTTTTCATGATGTACTCTGCATAGAAGTTAAATAAGCAGGGTGACAGTATACAGCCTTGACGTACTCCTTTTCCTATTTGGAACCAGTCTGTTGGTCCATTACCAGTTCTCACTGTTGCTTCCTGACCTGCATACAAGTTTCTCAAGAGGCAGGTCAGGTGGTCTGGTATTCCCGTCTCTTTCAGAATTTTCCACAGTTTCTTGTGATCCACACAGTCAAAGGCTTTGGCATAGTCAATAAAGCAGAAATAGATGTTTTTCTGGAACTCTCTTGCTTTTTCCATGATCCAGCAGATGTTGGCAATTTGATCTCTGGCTCCTCTGCCTTTTCTAAAACCAGCTGGAACATCTGGAAGTTCATGGTTCACGTATTGCTGAAGCCTGGCTTGGAGAATTTTGAGCATTACTTTACTAGCACGTGAGATGAGTGCAATTGTGTGGTAGTTTGAGCATTTTTTGGCATTGCTTTTCTTTGGGATTGGAATGAAAACTGACCTTTTCCAGTCCTGTGGCCACTGCTGAGTTTCCCAGATTTGCTGGCAAATTGAGTGCAGCACTTTCACAGCATCATCTTTTAGGATTTGAAAGAGCTCAACTGGAATTCCATCACCTCCACTAGCTTTGTTTGCAGTGGTGCTTTTTAAGGCCCACTTGACTTTGCATTCCAGGATGTCTGGCTCTAGTGAGTGATCACACTATTGTGATTATCTGGGTCATGAAGATCTTCTGTGTATAGTTCTTTTGTGTATTCTGCCACCTTTTCTTAATATCTTCTGTTTCTGTTAGGTCCATACAATTTCTCTCCTTAATTGTGCCCATCTTTGTATGAAATGTTCCCTTGGTATCTCTAATTTTCTTAAAGAGATCTCTAGTCTTTCACAGTCTGTAGTTCTCCTCTATTTCTTTGCACTAATCACTGAGGAAGTCTTTTTTATTTCTTCTTGCTATTCTTTGGAACTCTGCATTCAAATGGGTATATCTTTCCTTTTCTCCTTTGCTTTTCACTTCTCTTCTTTTCACAGCTATTTGTAAGGCCTCCTCAGACAGCTATTTTGCTTTTTTTGCATTTCTTTTTCTTGGGGATGGTCTTGATCCCTGCCTCCTATACAGTGTCACAGACCTCCGTCCATAGTTCATCAAGCAGTCTGTCTATCAGATCTAGTCTCTTAAATCTATTTCTCACTTCCACCATATAATCATAAACACAAAACTAGCACATAATGAAGTTAAGGATCAGCTTAAGAAATCAGTTGCATGATCAAATACGTAGAAGCTAGGGAAGAATAAAAATGGATGTCAAATGCAGACTCTGAATCACAGAATAAGCAAGAAAATGAGAAGTCAGATGAGAATATCACAGTTGAAGCCTACGGTGCCCTGGAAGAAAGTTAAGATTCCTATTATATAGCAAATCTCTTTCTTCCCGTGAAGAGCTGGCTAAACCACCATAAAATTGTAGGAATGAGCCCTGAAACATTTAATTTAATCATCACCCAAACAAAAGGTGTACCCCCAAAAGTTTTCTGATGCAAATATCCATATCCTTTTGTTGTTGTTCAACACCATGTTATTTAGAGCAGAACTCTTCTGTGGACAAATGAGGAGGCAAAGAGCATTAAACAAAAATGAGGAGATACATACTTACACTCATATCACATACTCAAGCATTTATTATATAATATGCTATCGACCATTAGGTGCTTCCACATACTTCATCTCCTAATTTAATCCCCATAAAGCCCTAATTAAATGATTTTCCATTTTATAAATGAGAGAAATGAAGACTCCAAAATTTATTAATTTGTCTAAGTTGACAGAGCTAATAAGGAAAGTGTCTAGGATTTCAAACTCACATCTATAAGCCACAAAGTTCATCAGACCATGTTGAAAGGAGAAGCCAAACTCACATCCACTTTGTAGTCACATAAAATGAACCCTTGGTTAAATTTTATTAGCATTTTCTTCATTTAGCATTGCCTACATATAACATCATAAACTTTGAGCCTTCTGGAAAATGTAATAAGGAAGGGAAGTTTTATCACATTTTAAATATTAAAAAGGAAGAAAAATTACTTTGATTTTTGATAAGTGATGGAATTGCTGCAAGCCAAAATCCTACCACAGGGTTAGAAACTGATTTAGTCTTTCAAAATATCTGACCTTCAGTTAACCCATAAAGGTAAGCAAAAAATTAAATAGAAATGTCACAATATGTCATAAAAATTGGAGCAACATGGGGCATTGGGAAAGTATCTACTTCTTAGAAATCTAATATATTAACATATGCATTTATCAATTTTATCCTTATTCTCACTATATACAAGGCTTTATTTTTATCTTTATTCCCACTATACTCAAAACATGCTGGCCTTATTTCTATCTCTTGAATACATCAAATTCTTTTCCACTTAAAGCCTTTGCATTTGTTACTCTTGCTTATATTCTTCCCCTAATTATTTGCATGACTAATTCCTTTTTATCTGTCCTGTCACATCCCACCTTCAATATCATTTCCTCAAAGATACTCTGATTGAACGTCTCAGCTTTTTTTTTTTTGGCCATGGCAGGTGGCATCTGGGATCTTAGTTCCCAGACCAGGGTTCAAACCTGTGCCTGAAGTGGAAGCTTGGAGTCCTAATCACTGGACCACCAGGGAATTTCCTGAACATCTCAGCTTAAGTATCACCCTCTCAAATGAAATTAAATATCAGTTATTTTTCTGTGTATATTTTCTTCTTCCTGACACCAATATGCAAGCTCCTTGAGGGATGTATGTATTTATTTCTTTATGACTAGGACCTAGAACCATGCATTACACATATTTATGAGCTCACTGATCAACAGAATAGTGAAGTCATTATTTATAAGAGGATTAATTTTTCCCATCTTATGAGTAAATCTTTTGGAAGCTTTGAAGCACATTGTTATAGTTTCTTATTATCTTTCTTTTGAAAATTTATGATAAACAAGACAAAAAGTAGGTTAGAGAAAGTTCATATGTATCTGATAAAATCAGTACTCAACTGTGATAGCACTTAAGTAACTCAAAATAAACTATAGTTTTCATCTTATTTCTTCTGCTAGATCATTAAGGACCAGAATGTGGTGTAGGTACCAAAATCAGTCAAAAGCAGCAAGGTAAATCAAGGAGAGAAACAAAAGAAAACCTGGGTCTGGTTTAGTACCATGAGCCTAGGATACTGGATGAAGCAAGCTAGGGAAATAAAAATTAACATCAAGAATACAGGAACTACAGCTCTGGTTTGTCAAACCAAAATCAGATACACAAAGATGAGAGTCAAACCCAGTCCAAGAAGACAGACAGAGTCGGGTAAAGTGGTGGAGGCATGTACGTGATTTCACCAGGTGGAGTTTCTGCCATAAACTGAAGCTACCTTCCTTATTTGTTTAGGTCATTTTCTCTATTTAAAGTAGCTGTTATCTTCCCTCAGTGCCTTGCCACCTCCACTCTATCCATTCCTCTGCCTCTTCTAATTTTGTTCATCCTTCATTTCCCAGTTCAAGCCCTATCTTTGATATTAAAGATTTCCAATTACCCCAACTCCTAGAATTATCTTCCTTTTCTGAATACCTATTGCTATTTCTATAGTCCATATCGTCATGTTTGCCATTTAATTGTGCTCTAAATAAGGGATTCCTAGGATTTTTCCCTGAAGAAGGCAATGGCACCCCACTCCAGTACTCTTGCCTGGAAAATCCCATGGGTGGAGGAGCCTGGTGGGCTGCAGTCCATGGGGCCGCTAAGAGTCGGACACGACTGAGGGACTTCCCTTTCACTTTTCACTTTCATGCATTGGAGGAGGAAATGGCAACCCACTCCAGTGTTCTTGCCTGGAGAATCCCAGGGATGGGGGATCCTGGTGGGCTGCCGTCTATGGGGTCGCACAGAGTCGGACATGACTGAAGCGACTTAGCAGCAGCAGCAGCAGCAGCAGGATTTTTCCCTGAAAATCTTAAGACAAAAGCTATTTCTTTTGTATATTTTCCTATAGAGATTCAATAAAGAAATATTGAGTTTAGAATTCGCTATTTTCTATAGATAAAAGTATTCTCACTATCTATAATTATGCACAACCATGAAACTCTTTTACCACTTTTAGAAATGCCAAGCACAGGTGGGTTGAAGGCAGAAACACTTCAAACTCAAGTAGATCAAAACCTACCAGAAGAATGCTAGCTCTGTGAGAGCCTCAGACACTCGGAAGTGAGAGAACTGACACTGCAAAGAGAAAAATAAAAAATAACTCATAGTTGTAAGACAAATTTAAAGAGAAAGAGTCTTTAAGACAGTTCAGTGTGGGAGTGAGTGGAAAAGGGAATTCAATTAAATTTTAAATACAGATCAAATATCTACTGTGATTAGAATCGAGGTAAGAAATTGGCATATGGAGAGGAAGTAACTTCTGATATTACAGACAGCTTTCCAATCTAATAGTAAAGGACAGCAAAAGAAAGAAGAAATTACATTTTTAAAATAGGATAGTTAATTTGATCAGTTATGCAGTTTCAGTCCTCACACCTACTTGCATTTAATATTTGGCTGTTAAAGTGAAAGAGAAAACTTTACAATGCAAAGAAGCAAAGTGAAGACAGATAGCAAGAGAATTCAAGAACCTGCTATTTTCATAGTAAACCATGTGCTACTTTCAATAAAAATGTTGTATGACAACCTGGAATCAATATGAATGCAGATAAAATGTATCCTTTTCACTGGGTAATTCTATAATTGATACATACATCGCTGAATATTTTTCATTTGAATGCAGAATACTGTTTTGCCAATGCTCAATGTAAAAACAATAAATATAAACATCGCCTCCCTCACTATTTTCTTTTATTCTTGCTTTGGCTTTTCAGGACTAGGATAAATGAATAGTAAAGGCCCAGCTCACAGTTCACAAAACATGGTAAAGGAAGCATAAATCCCCAGGATAGCATTGCTAACAATCTCTAAAAGAAGTAAATGGCCCATGGATCCTTTAAATGTTCCAAGTACAGCAGTTGAATGCATATGAGTCATACATTAAGTGGGATCATTTGGAAGGATGAATGGATCTTTAAGGTGAAGGGGTTTCTTGTCCAAAGCTGGCAGAAAAGGTATGCAAATATCCTTGCCTTTTACATGTTGTAATATTAAAATAGTTGTGAATGTGTCACAGCTCATTTCAGTATGAGCCCCCAGCCATTACAAAATGAAATCCTCAAAATCAACCCTCTCCTCAAGGGTCATGAAGCAAATTGACTTTGCCTTGGTGATCTCAGTAGAGCCAGAGCTTTTTTATAGGTATTTTAGTAGTAGCAGAATTGGAGACAAGAAAGATAAAGAAAAACTGAAGCAGCAAATTCTATAGGTCAATATCAGGCACTACAATTGTTTTTTTCTTAAACAAAGATAGAGTTATACCCTCTGTCATTCCAGATTCTTCTCCCTCTTTACATGAAACATAAGGATTTCCAAGTCCTGTAACTTTTATGCCTCCAAATTACCTGTAAAAGTTATGTTTATCTCCTTGTGTTATCAGTCTTTCTTCATAGGATACACTCTCTGTGCCCCAGAAGACTATAACAATTATTTCTGTCTCAACACTTGTTCTTTCTTGACTATTTCCCCTCACATAAAAGTAGAATGACATTTTTGCCTTCTTGTTATGTCATTCTACAACTCAAAACTCTTTTAGAATTTACTGTTTTCTTGTGGAAAGTCCAGACACCTCAACACAACATTCAAAAAGCACTAAAAATCTTAACTCTAATTAAACTCCGAATTCATATCTATCTCTAGTACTCTGTGCTAATCACTCCAAAATTATTGCCACTGCTTAAACTTACCCTTCTTATCTTCTTGCTCGGAGCAGCCCTACTCTAACTTACTCCATACCAATCTTTCAAAAGATCCCAACTTAGAATGTATGTGGTCTGAAAAGGTTTCCTAGGCAATGGCAACCCACTCCAGTACTCTTGCCTGGAAAATCCCATGGACAGAGGAGCCTGGTAGGCTGCAGTCCATGGGGTCGCGAAGAGTAGGGCACGACTGAGCGACTTGACTTTAACTTTTCACTTTCATGCATTGGAGAAGGAAATGGCAACCCACTCCAGTGTTCTTGCATGGAGAATCCCAGGGACGGGGGAGCCTGGTGGGCTGCCGTCTATGGGGTCGCACAGAGTTGGACACGACTGAAGCGACTTAGCAGCAGCAGCAGCAGCTCATGAAAGGCTGAGTAAGGATCTCTCCTATATGACTAAAAGGTACACTTCCCTTATCAATGTGTTTATCACAATGTACTGTTGCTGTACAGAGTCTCCAGTAGAGCAAGGTCATGTCTCTCCTGTTCATTGTGATGTACTCAATACTTAAACAGGGCTTGGATTAATATATTTTGTTGAACTGAATTGGGCAAAGGTAAGCCAAGGTGGATAAACTCTGATTCTGGAATTTTAGAGTAGACTTATTTAAACAAGGCAATCTCTACAGCAACCCTATTTGAGGTATTGGATCCTATCCATATTTGAAGTACCTACACATAGTTCAAAATAAACACTGTGATGTCTTCCCTGAAACCTCAACTCAAAATGAATTTTATTTCCTCTGAATAAAAATAAATATATTTTACATGGTGTTCAACTTCTCTAAGATCATCTCAAGTCATGCCAGATCATTTGTGACTTGTGAAGTCAACCAAGAAAAGAAGAAAGTCATCCTGAGTTTGTTCTCACCTGAGATCATGACTGATCTGACAAACATTGATTCTTATTGTCCTCCTCCCCAAATTTCTGAGAACAATGTAATGTACTTTTGGAGGAATGTAAACTTATTGTAGAGGTCAAACAGTGTTTCTTAATCCTTGCTGAACATTCAAATTATGTAGGAAACTCTAATCCTCTCTCCAGCACAAGTGAAATCAAATCCCTAAGTACGGAGTTTATAATTCTGTGTTTTTTTCAAAATGTCCCCAAGAATTCTGTTAAGGCTACAAACCACTGGGTTACTTTTTCTATAAAGCATCAAATAATATATAGGTAGCCTTCCTGGACTACATTGTACCTGTTAAAACTGCTGTACTGTTATAATTGATGTATAGTCATAGATGGGGCTACCAAGATGGTTCAGACAGTAAAGAATCTGCCTGCAATGCAGAAGACCTGGGTTCAGTTCCTGGGGCAGGGAATTACTATCCACTTCAGTATTCTTGCCTGAGAAAAACAGAAACTAATGGTAGTGGCTGTGTTCCAATAAAGCTTTGTTTATAAAAACACGCAGTGGACTGGATTCGCACACAGGTCATAGTTTGTCAGCCTCTGCATTGAAAAATTCTATATTTTCTGCCCAACTCGATGACTTTATTTGTATTATTTCTCATTTCATTACTGATACGACATATGCTTGTTTCACTTTAAAAAATTAATTTGCCAAAAATAAGGCATATGAAAATTTGGCAGAGAGTTTTTAGAATGTGATTCAGAACCAATGCTAACCAATCATAAACAATGCTCTGCTTATAAATGCATCTATAATATATGAAAATATGCTAAGTTGTCCAAAATTATATGGCATTTTTCATTCAAAGCAACTGCACAGTCTCTGCACTTACCCTAATTATTTATGAAACGAATATCAAAAGGAATATCAGTGTTCTCGCCTTTATTTATGTATTCCAAATGACACCAGTAAAACACAGCTGTTGCTGGGGTGGAGATGGCAATGAAAGTTCAAGCAGAACTGAAACAGCCCATTACCTGTGAAATCATGTCCATACAGGCATCTCAGAAGACTGATTTCAGCAACACCAATGGACTGTGAACTACATTGTTGTATTATAGCCCAGGTTCATAAAGTTTTTGTAATGCAGATGAAGAAAAACATGAAATAAGGCTGCAGATGAGATATACAGAAATTCCATTTACCTACAAGTTGTTATTATCTATAAGAAAGGAATTTGAGATTGGTTTCTAGGACTGAAATTTAAATGGCTACTAAAGATTTGCATAGTTTCAAACATGTTAAACCAACATAGCCATGATGTGAAAGAGCCACTTTGGGTCTTATCTTGACAATAACTAGTTGTTTGCAACTTCTGAAAACTGAACGATAAAGCACAATGTGGTCATATTCATCTGTTTTCTTTCTGTAAGGACTGAAACAAAAATTATTCCTTTATTATTAACCAGGTCTGAAAGCAATATGAAATAAAGATTTTGTGAGATAAGAGGCAACTGAACTGCCTTAATAGAAACAAACCTAAAACAATGTATACCCAAACATGGATTATAACAACTGGAGTATTTCTTATGACAGATTTCTGGGTTTGACCCAGATCTAAGTCTGACTGTCTAGTAAATGTTGTCTATCATAATTGGAGAAGTGTAACTTTAAAGAGATAATGTACAAAGAAACTCAGTCAAAAGTCTGTTACTAACGACCTGAGAGAAGTTGGACAAGTCATTTAATCTTCTAGGTACCTTAAAACTCTGAGATCTTATGGATTCTACCCTACAATTGTACAGGAAATAAATAGACCTCTATTTATAATAGGGATGAGTGAGACCTATGAGTGGGTGGTGGGAAAACTGAAAAGGAATGAAAGCTAGCTTGTTTCAGGCCATGATTTGTATTTTTACTTTTTGAATTGAAGAGGATAGCAAACCATTTCACTTCCCCTCTCTTAAAATATGAGTATATGTAAGTTTAATCCCACAAAGTATATAAGCTAGCACTTACAGATGTATAACACAGAGAGGTAAACTACACTGTAGCCCAATAGCAGCACAGTGTCATTCTAGAAAATACCAATAAAAAATAAGAATAATTTTAAAGTAATTAAGGTATTTATTGGTCTCTGAAAAAAGTAACACATCGTAAAACTTCATGAAACTCCTAGTCTTCTACCTATATCAAAGGATACTCAAACTGTCATGGACGCTTTTTTCCTGCCATGTTTCTTCTAGCCAATAACTTGGATTCTTTATTCAAGACATAAAAAAAATACTTCTTCCTTAAAAGAAGGGGATGTAACAATCACTAATAATTTGATATCTTTCATTTTACATGAGACTATCTGATTTGAATTCTTACAGTGGATGACTGCTGTACTCACCATTATTTCTATACTTATTAGACTGAGACATTATCCACTTATTATCCACTAAATATAAAAAGTGTGTAGATGGGAATTCCAAACTTCCTTCACACAATCTATTGAATTTAATTTATTATTTTCACATTTTCAATGTTTATAAATTTGTATTCAGTTCTTTAACCATAAATCTCACTTTTACTTGGCATTAGTTTTGATTTAAACAGGCTCAATCCATTTATTTATAACTCATCATAATTGCACCAGTCCATTTGTTTATAACTCATTATAGTTCCTAAACCCTTTATTTTGAGTCATCTCTGTATTTCATTATCAAACATGTCAGATATGTTCTTTTAATCAGTTGGAATATAGATTTGCCTTGAAATTTACAGTCCCAGTACCATGAAACAATGGAAGAAAGGGAAACCCAGAATCGCTTTACTGAAGCATGAAAAGTACCTGAAGGGAGTCAAGGGCAGATAATAAGTATCTACCTAAGCAGAAAGTTCCCTTCCTCTCTACCATTGCTACTGCTATCAATATACTAGTGGAGGTGAACAAGGGGCTAGAGAAGGTTCACAGTAAGTTACATTAAGATGTAACTTAATGGTATAGAGAAAATAAAAATCTTTTAAGAGAGAATAAAGAAAACAACATAACAAAAATGAAGATATGTGAGAATAGCATTGGATTACTTAAGAACAATATTGGATGCTAAAAAGCAGTGAAGGCAAGCATCCACCATTGGGAGGAAAAATGATTTTCAATCTAGAATGTTCCATCCAGACAAATCATCAGTCAAGCATACCGAGAAAATAAAACATTTTCATATACACAAGGAGTATTTAGCCATGGCTAAATGCGAAGAGGAACTAAAAAGCCTCTTGATGAAAGTGAAAGAGGAGAGTGAAAAAGTTGGCTTAAAGCCCAACATTCAGAAAACAAAGATCATGGCATCTGGTCCCAGCACTTCATGCAAAATAGATGGAGAAACAGTGGAAACAGTGTCAGACTTTATTTTTCTGGGCTCCAAAATCACTGCAGATGGTGACTGCAGCCATGAAATTAAAAGACGCTTACTCCTTGGAAGGAAAGTTATGACCAACCTAGACAGCATTTTAAAAAGCAGAGACGTTACTTTGCCAACAAAGGTCCGTCTAGTCAAGGCTATGGTTTTTCCTGTTCTCATGTATGGATGTGAAAGTTGGACTGTAAAGAAGGCTGAGCGCTGAAGAATTGATGCTTTTGAAGTGTGGTGTTGGAGAAGACTCTTGAGAGTCCCTTGCACTGCAAGGAAATCCAACCAGTCCATTCTGAAGGAGATCAGCCCTGGGATTTCTTTGGAAGGAATGATGCTAAGGCTGAAACTCCAGTACTTTGGCCACCTGATGCGAAGAGTTGACTCTTTGGAAAAGACTCTGATGCTGGGAGGGATTGGGGGCAGGAGGAGAAGGGGATGACAGAGGATGAGATGGCTGGATGGCATCACTGACTCGATGGACATGAGTCTGAGTGAACTCCAGGAGTTGGTGATGGAGAGGGAGGCCTGGAGTACTGTGATTCATGGGGTCGCAAAGAGTCGGACACGACTGAGCGACTAAACTGAACTGAACTGAAATGCCCCAGTAATAAAACAAAAGCATTTCAGGCAGACCCTTGAATGCTGACATTGTGCCTCCTCCCAATCCAATGAAACAAAAAGCAGCAAACATCCAGTTAGTTGTATTTATGATCATAAGATTCACCCATTCTATGCAGGCTGCATTGGCCACAGAACTTTGAGAACAATTTGAGCCATTTTTATACCTCCTCTCATGTATTTTTGCAATTTTGTCTAACAATTTAGCACAAATCAAAGTAAAAATAATTTGAGCCAAATGCAAGTAATCTTTGTCTCCAATCTTGAACCTAGATGCGGTCTATGTAGCAGCCTAATTCAAAACATTTCCAATATTTACTTCCTTTTTTAGACATCTAAAGAATACACTCCAACCAAAGGAAGGAGTAAACCAAGAAATAGGAAGAAATAATATTCAAGAAATAAGATATCTAGCAGAGGGGAGAAACTGTGGGAAATACCAGGATGATTATGAGTGTTATTTCTACACAATAACTTTTCCAGATCAGAGCAGAGGGATAGAGATTTCTTGTAAAGAGATTTACAAGAAAATGAAATGGAACAAATTGTTTAATAAGTTGGAGTGTTTAGAAATATTATCATTGGTATTTATTAGATTATATTGGGAAATCCTGGAAAAAAATAATCATGGGTATATATAAAACTGAGTAAATGGAAAAATGAGTCAGTTACTAACCAGGCAAAAAACAACGATGTGATGGTATAAGCAGAAGGGATAAGCTTGAACACCGCAAAAGTTATAGCCCCTCAACATCATAGTAGTAAATACACACTGCCTAAAATTGGTGTTTTCTAAAACCACATTGAAAGAGATATCTAAGTAAATAATACATGCTATTGATAAAGAGTTGGAAAATACTGCCTCTGGAGTTTGAATATATGCAAAGGCAGAAGCAGAAAGGCAGTAGAGCAGGAGATCACTGTTTTTTTCTATGTAGACACTTAAAAACAATAGTTTATTAATGTTCAATATATAATTTTGATTTTTAAAAAAGCTTAAATTTAAAAGGATACATTTAATATGATGTTTGTAAAAGCATATCTTCTTAAATCACAAAGCACATCATCTCAGCCTAAAGTCCTCTAGAAAACAGAGCCTATAGCAAAGCGGAGAGAGAAATGCTTTATTTGAAGACATGTAAGCAAACACAAGGGCTTCCCTGGTAGCTCAGATGGTAAAGCGTCTGCCTACAATGTGGGAGACCCAGGTTCGATCCCTGGGTTGGGAAGGTGCCCTGGAGAAGAAAATAGCAACCCAGTCCAGTACTCTTGCCTGGAAAATCCCATGGACTGAGGAGCCTGGTGGGCTACAGTCCATGGGGTCACAAAGAGTCGGACACAACTGAGCAACTTTACTTCACTAAGCAAACACAGGAGGTGACAGTGAGGGAAAAAACAGAGTGAGGGAACAAGAGATGTGAACCAATGTGATATAATATAGTACCATACTAACTACCATTTCACATGCTCCACAGTAAAAAAGGTCAATCACCATCAGGAGAAAGTGGAACATCTTCCAAAAGGCCACAAGGAGGCATTTCATAGTATAACCTTTTATTGGCTCCCTGGCTTCCTATTTCATTCCCTGTGTCTAATTCCTGCTGCCTTACATCACACTTTTAATAGACTGTTTGCATTTAAGTTGTTTCATGCTCTGCTTTTTTAGGGCTAAGACAGCTACCCAGAACTTCTTGAATTCTTGCAAATTCTAGGCCTTTGAAAAAAGTGCATGATTGAATATCAAGACTGAAGATAATCTTCCTCCAGAGAGATTTAGAGACATTCCAAGATAGAGAAAAGGAAGGTCTTTCCTTCCTGACGTTTTTGCTTACATTTCAGGGTTCTAAATCTTGTAATGCCTTTCTCAGCCACCCCAGAGGAGACCTTCTTACTCTCCACAGTAATCTCTCTCCAGAATGGAAGATAAGAACACCAGCAGCCCCAGTAAAAGCTCAGACTCTGCTTAGATTGGGATTTTTTCTCCCATGGTACAACCCACTGCAAATGGAAATAAGTATCAGGCTCATCTTCTCACCCTCTGGTAACAGGACCATGAGAAGCTGATGTAAGTTATTTCTCTGGCTGCTATGTTTTGCTGAAGGCAAAAAGATTTCTCTCTCTCTCTCTGACCCAGAGAACTTTTCTTCTATGTTACTCTGTGTGTGTGTGTGTATGTGTGTGTGTGTGTGTGTGTGTGTGTGTGTGTGTTCGGTTCAGTCACTCAGTCATGTCCAACTCTGCGACCCCATGGACTGCAGCACACCAGGCCTCCCTGCCCATCACCAACTCCCAGAGTTTACTCAAATTCATGTCCATCGAGTCGGTGATGCCATCCAACCATCTCATTCTCTGTTGTCCCCTTCTCCTCCCGCCTTCAATCTTTCCCAGGATCAGGGTCTTTTCAAGTGAGTCAGCTCTTAGCATCAGGTGGCCAAAGTATTGTAGTTTCAGCTTTAGCATCAGGACTGATTATTCAGAACTGATTTCTTTTAGGATGAACTGGTTGGATCTCCTTGCTGTCCAAGGGACTCTTGAGAGTCTTCTCCAACACCACAGTTCAAAAGTATCAGTTCTTCAGTGCTCAGCTTTCTTTATAGTCCAACTCTCACATCCATACATGACTACTGGAAAACCATAGCCTTGACTAGACGGACCTTTGTTGGCAAAGTAATGTCTCTGCTTTTTAACATGCTGTCTAGGTTGGTCATAACTTTTCTTCCAAGGAATAAGCATCTTTTAATTTCATGGCTGCAGTCACCATCTGGAGTGATTTTGAAGCCCAAAAAAATAGTCTGTCACTGTTTCCACCATTTCCCTATTTGCCATGAAGTGATGGGACCAGATGCCATGATCTTAGTTTTCTGAATGTTGAGTTTTAAGCCAACTTTTTCACTCTCCTGTTTCACTTCCATCAAGAGGCTCTTTAGTTTTTCTTCACTTTCTGCCATAAGGGTGCTGTCATCTGCATATCTGAGGTGATTGATATTTCTCCCGGCAATCTTGATTCCAGCTTGTGCTTCTTCCAGCCCAGTGTTTCTCATGATGTACTCTGCATGTAAGTTAAATAAGCAGGGTGACAATGTATAGCCTTGCATTGCTGGGAGAACACCATGAATAGTGTGTGTGTGTAAACTGTGGCAAATTATCAGACTCCTTACAGTTTCTGAACTAACAGGTTATTAGAACCCCTCTTACTCTTAAAAGGGCCTCTCTTCTCTTATTTAACAGAAATATATTAAGTTCAAAAAGCTTTGCCTTACAAAGAAAACCAGCTTCACTGCATGCTAACCTCAAGTCTAACTACTGCTGACAGCTGATCTATGTATTCACAAGAAGCAGACTTCGCCAACACATAGATTTTGAACAATTTTGTCAGTAGGGTGATATAATGGAAAGAGCATGGTCTTTTGAGTTAAACAGTTATCTGTTTGAAATATATTACCAGCATGAAATAGCTATGTCATCTTGAACAGTTTACTTACATTCTCTAAGCCATGTTGTCTGAGCAGGTGAAATGTATCCCTGAATTAAAGAAAGAATTAGGAAACAACTGGCAATTGGCAACAAACAACTGTAGAGCAACTGGCAGAGCACCACTCAGTACTTTAAAAATGCTAATTCCCTTCCCTTTGAGGATTACCACTATGCGTTTAAAACTAGACTGTACATTCCACATAGTCTTTTGTATTTTAAATAAATCATTCACCCAAAAAAAGGTTTAAGGGAATTTATTTGCTACCAGTTGGAGAGAACCTCTTAGAGTTAACATTTATAGTCATTTGAGCACTGTAGAGTCTAGTCTAATCTGGCTTGGACATTTTTGCTGTTGTTTTCTTTTACTAACAGAGTAACCAAAATTTAGAGAAATTGACATTCTTTGGTAAAGAAAAAGGCACAGTAATATGAATAATGTCTTTTCTGCAGTTAGTTACTTATTTAAAAATATAAAAATTCTTTGTGATAAAGTAATCAGAAGACAGTATCTACAGAAATAACTTTCTATAGACCATGAATTCACCTATCTCCTGCTGTTCTATATTGTACTGTTCCCTAGAGAAGGATAAATCAACATTTAAAAGTATGTTACATAAAAATAGAACATACTTTCAAAATTTGTGTGTATATATTAATACTATCAATATATATCATTCATATTTTTCAATTTACTGCATTCTTAAACTCATATATTTTAAATGAGAAGAGTATATTAACAATTCACACTAGTGTTTTCACCTTTACTACATATTAGTTTTAATTCCTGTAAAATATTATTAGTTTCATAGAGAAAGTATGAATAGAATTTTTTTCATTGTGTCATTGGGAAGATAGTGTGAGCAACACTTTTCAAAAACAATAAAGCAATTGGCATTATAGTAAGTCCAGCTCTTGAAAATACCTATTTTTTTTTAAATAAAACTCTGCATCAAAAGTTTCTTTAAAGAAAATATTCTTGATTTTTATTCTATTATTTTATAATAATGTTAAAGCCTATTATTATTGCTTTTTTAAGATTTATTCATTTATTCATTCATTTGTTTTTGGCTATGCTGGCTCTTCATTGCTGCACACGGGCTTTCTTTAGTTGTGGTGAGTGGGGACAGTTCTCTAGTTCTGGTACATGGGCTTCTCACTGTGGCTTCTCTTGCGGACCACAGGCCCCAGGGCACTGGCTCAGTAGCTGTGGCCTATAGGCTTCCTTGCACCGTGGCACATGGGATCTTCCCAGACCAAGGATTGAACCATGTCCCAGACCACATCCCCTGAATTGCAGGCTGATTCTTAACCACTAGTCCATCAAAGAAACCTTATTGTCTTTAATTAATGTGATTCTTAACCTTTTTTTGTTAAAACTATAATTCTCTCATATGAACTCAGAAAGTTCCCAGAGTTGATTTGACATCATTAGAGACTGGAAGAAAAAAAAAATGACTTCTTGATTTATTCCCAGAAAACAGTAAATCTTTCTCATCAATCTAAACCTATCAGTGATATAATTATGTATACAATTTTTTCACTTAAGTTTATTATCTGGAGGGAAAGTGATACTGTTTATGGGCCATATTGGCTACAAAAACATATTTTTCATTAGAAATCAGTTGTCTCCACTGTTGGCATATATGGTTATAGATCAGCAAAACAAGTACCAGCAAACTAGAAGGTACTTGGTAAAACATGATCTGTGCCTCAGAATTATATCTTTTTTCTTATGGTTTTTTCATGGGGAATTGAATTCCATGTTAGCTCCAGAAAATGTGTTTGCCATTTTATAGATCTTTAGGGAAAATTATAAAACACCTTTGTGTGACTTTCTGTAGGAATGGTTCATTATAACCAGAGAGAATGATAGTCTTTTCTTCAGTCTAATGATGTTACATTTTATGAGATTTCAAGTCAATGGAATTATTTTTGATGCCAGATGTTACTTATGAAGCAATGGGTGATCTATCTTAATCACAGATTAGTCATCTATGAAAGTATGATGTCTTTCCAATGATGTTCTCTGTAATAAGAACTAAGACAGGGAGAAATAAACTCAATTTATGATAAATAGTCATCCAGGATCTTTCATTAACACATGAAAGAAGGGAGGGGGAATACTGGCAGGAATCTATATTGTGTATAATAGCTAGTTCTGATCCTTAACAGAAAGCAGATATACCACACCTTCTTGAGGAATTCCTGAATGCCTGAGTATAAATTAAGCAAAACCTTTATTCCTACAACATTACTCCCACAAAATCAAGTGATTCACACATCAGACATCTTTTTGTTTTCTTCAAGATACCAAATTCTCTCACATTCATTGACTCCACTTTAAACATTTTCCAGAGCAAAACATGAAAAGTGCAAAAAAAAAAAAAAAAAGGTAGCAGAAACATATGCAGCCTCCAATTTATAAAGGATTGGTACTGAAGTCTGTTTCCACATCAGTGATTTAGAATGCATTAATATATTTATTCTTCAGATACAGTGATCACATTCCCAAACTAGCTCAAAAAAAGCCTAATTCCCAGGTAAACTCTTTTTGCTAATTATTATCTTTTGTTATTTCTTAAAATGAATTATAAAGAGTTACCATTTTATTCTCTATATCTCCAATATATATATATGTTTTTGACTTTCAGAATCCTTTTCCCATACTGACTTACAGTTATTTGTGTACATGTCAATTCTCTCCCAAATGAAGTATCTTAAAATGATCAAAGTCAGGTAAAACCAAAAGATACTTTTGAACAAGAAAACTGCTAAATGAGTTATACTGAAGATGAATATATACTCACTTAGAGAAGACCTTTTTAACTCTTAAGCACTTAATTAGCCTCTATATTAAACAATTACAAAAACAGCTATTTCCCCAGGGAAGTGTCTAACAAAAGCCTGTGTGGCCTGACAAAATCTGCTTCTTGCAAACACTTTGATTTAGATTTGGTTCTTGAGGGAAATTTACATAAGGGTCAAAGAGACTTTGAGAAAGGGAATCACATCTTTTGCCCTAATTTTCAATTTAATATTAGCTCTGATGGATTGAGATGGTCTCAAGAGAGAACTGCTAATGGGGAAAAGAAAACCAGACTCCAAAAGGAATCACAATTGAAGAAAGAAGTCAGAACCAGGAACTCGGGCTCAACACCTAAGGCTCTGAAGTTGATAAAGAAAGGTTAATTCTGTTCCCCTCATAAAATGGTCACTGTTTGAGAAGTATGCCTTAATGAAAAAGAGTTTAAGTTTTAAAAGCTATAATCCTCAGAACCCAACAGGGTGCAACTACTGGGGCCCAGGCAGCAATTTGAGCCACCGAGCTTTTCATCACAAAGTGGGCAAGGTTGTATTCATCTATGATGTTTAAATTTTCAACCATGCTAGAAGCAAAGGGCCACCTGACATTTGAAAGCAGCACTGATTTCTTTTAACTAAATAAGTACCTCATTGGCTTAGACAACTTGAAAGAGAAAATTTTCAAAAAGGCAATAACAGATTCTCCTAATAGGGTCAAAAGTTTGCATCAAATAATTGGGGCAGGGAGAAATAGAGAGTGATGTAATAAAATTCTGATCCCGTACTTTAAACATTTTTTCATTAAATATTAGCTCTTACAATTCTACCGTAAACTTATTTATTGAGTGTTGCTGTTTGAAAAGCAACTTAAATATAAGATAAAGAGATAAGCAAGGATTTTGATTTGTGGAGATTTAGATTCGGAACATTACAGAATTTTTTAAAAGCTGTATTTAATGATAATGATTCATTTTGATGTCTCTTTGCATATTAAGATTTATAGGCTTTCCCTCCTCATTGTTGTATTTTTAATACTAGTACTATATTTAGTAATTAGAACTTCCATATGAAATTGCTAGTGGAGATGATTTTCCTGAAATAAGTAACCAAAAATAAGGGGAATCAGAAAAATTAGGAGTCAGAGAAAGGAAGATGAAAGTGAAAGTCTATGTGTACATGTGAGCAAAAGATGTTTGGATAAAAATGCACTAAGCTTTTGCAAGTAAAAGAGGAATTTGGCAGTATGAAAGGCAGCCAAATAGATTCCTCAAGAGTGAACGATTACTAGCATTTCCACACATGATTGTGGTGATGGGTATTTTTATACCAACCTTTCCACTGAGAACATTTGGAAAAACCAAAATAATGTTTCAAAATTTGTTGGAAGATACTACAGAGCCATTGTAGTTGAAGAATTTAGGGGGCAAAATCCCAGAGAAGGGGGAAAAAAAGGCATAGAAACCTGGTATTTGACCCTGCTTATCCTCAATAACCATTTGCTGTGTAATAAGCTGTGGCCTATGTCCAGGCTGCAGGGGAGTAGAAAGCAGTGGCTGAGACACTAAGCAGACTTGGGGTAATCTCATGGAAGGTTGAATAGCACTGAAGTAAGCTCAAGAAGGGGCCTCCCTGATGGCTCAGATGGTAAAGAATCTGCCTGCAATGCAGGAGACCCAGGTTTAATCCTGGGTCAGGAAAATCCCCTGGAGAAGGGAATGGCAACCCACTCCAGTATTCTTTCCTGGAGAATTCCATGGACAGAGAGGAGCCTGGCAGGCTACAGTCCCTGGGGTCACAAAGAGTCAGACATAACTACTAAGGAACTAACACTTTCACTTTTTTTTTTCAGGCTCAGGAAGCATCAAGGAGGATCATAAGAAACATCCCGATTCCTGCTTGACCCCTCAATGGCTATATTGTAGATACTGCTGCTGCTGCGTCACTTCAGTCGTGTCCGACTCTGTGTGACCCCAAAGACGGCAGCCCACCAGGCTCCTCCATCCATGGGATCTTCTAGGCAAGAGTACTGGAGTGGGGTGCCATTGCCTTCTCCAATTGTAGATACAGAGCTAATTAAAAGTCATCTTACCTTTAGAAAAACTGAAATAAGATTATTGATCTGCATGTTCCCTAACAGTTTGCCAGAAGCAACAATAAGTTCTTGCTAAAGGAAGAAAAGATTATTCAGGGCCATAAAGAACACCAAAATAATTACAACATCCAGCATTTAACCAAAAGCTACCTAGCATATCAGACAATAAGATCAAAATACTAAAAAGCAAAAGAAAAAAGAGATAATAGAAACATGCCCACAGAAGATCCATATACAGGTTTTCCCCATTATCCAAAAGTAGAGCATTTCTGTGAAGCCAAAATAGCAAAAGTCATAGATAGATGCAGTTTCCTTGGGATACATCTTGCTAATGGATGCACAAGAGAAATCGAGATAAAGCACAGAGTTCTCAGAAACAGCTTGATGCTGAGATGCTGAGTGTAGTTCCCCGGGAAGGAACTTGGTTATACCATCTCACTGGTAGGGGTGCATACTGCCTTTACAATGGCAAAACAAATGCTGAGAACTGCTGTTCCCTTTTGCCTGTTTTTGTGAAAGCAAAGTCCTCTTCAGATTTCTTTCTGTTAGCAAAAGCAAGTACTAGTTTAGGTCTTTTATAAAAGCGAAGTAATGTAAACTTTCCAAAAGAGGTGAAATCTGTATCAAAATTATTAACCATGAAGTTTAAATGTGTGCTATTAATATATTTAAGAAAAATAAGGTTGGAGAATCAGCAGAAATTCAGAAAATATATTAAAGAACCAAACAAAAATTCTCCAATTAAAATTTCAGTTCAGTTCAGTTCAGTTCAGTTACTCAGTCATGTCCGACTCTTTGCGACCCCATGAATCACAGCATGCCAGGCCTCCCTGTCCATCACCAACTACCGGAGTTCACTCAGACCCACATCCATCGAGTCAGTAATGCCATCCAGCCATCTCATCCTCTATCGTCCCCTTCTTCTCCTTCCCCCAATCCCTTCCAGCATCAGGGTCTTTTCCAATGAGTCAACTCTTCGCATGAGGTGGACAAAGTACTGGAGTTTCAGCTTTAGCATCATTCCTTCCAAAGAAATCCCAGGGCTGATCCCCTTCAGAATGGACTGGTTGGATCTCCTTGCAGTCCAAGGGACTCTCAAGAGTCTTCTCCAACACCACAGTTCAAAAGCATCACTTCTTCAGCACTCAGCTTTCTTCACAGTCCAACTCTTACATCCATACATGACCACAGGAAAAACCATAGCCTTGACTAGATGAACCTTTGTTGGCAAAGTAATGTCTCTGTTTTTCAATATGCTGTCTAGGTTGGTCATAACTTTCCTTCCAAGGAGTAAGCGTCTTTTAATTTCATGGCTGCAGTCACCATCTGCAGTGATTTTGGAGCCCAGAAAAATAAAGTCTGACACTGTTTCCACTGTTTCCCCATCTATTTCCCATGAAGTGATGGGACCCAATGCCATGATCTTCATTTTCTGAATGTTGAGCTTTAAGCCAACTTTTTCACTCTCCACTTTCACTTTCATCAAGAGGCTTTTTAGTTCCTCTTCACTTTCTGCCATAAGGGTGGTGTCATCTGCATATCTGAGGTGACTGATATTTCTCCCAGAAATCTTTATTCCAGCTTGTGCTTCTTCCAGCCCAGCCTTTCTCATGATGTATTCTGCATAGAAGTTAAATAAGCAGGATGACATTATACAGCCTTGACGTACTCCTTTTCCTATTTGTAACCAGTCTGTTGGTCCATGTCCAGTTCCAACTGTTGCTTCCTGACCTGCATATAGGTTTCTCAAGAGGCAGGTCAGGTGGTCTGGTATTCCCATCTCTTTCAGAACTTTCCACAGTTTATTGTGATCCACACAGTCAAAGGCTTTGGCATAGTCAATAAAGGAGAAATAGATGTTTTGCTGGGACTCTTGCTTTTTTGATGATCCAGTGGGTGTTGGCAATTTGATCTTTGAGATCAAAAACTTGAATTGATTTAGTAGCAAATTATACAGACATAGCTGAAGTGAAGAAAACAGACCAGTAGAAAATATCTATACTGAAATAGAGAGAGAAAATAGTGGAATATACAAAAAAGATCATAAGAGAAATATAAAATATCGTGAAAAGCTCTAACATATGTGCAATTAGAAACCAAAGACCATATTAGAAAGATTAGGCCAAATATTTTAGAAAATTTCAGAAGACACAAAGCCTCAGATTTGAGATTTACTATTAGTTTTCTTGATACTTAAAGTATCTTGTATTCATTCACAAGGCAAATATTTTTAAATTATGCTTCTATAGAGTAATAATCATACCAATGACCATTATTCTATGGACTTCACACTGATTAATTCACTTAATGCTCACAAGAACTCTACAAGGTAACTATCTTTATTATTCTGATCTGCAGTTAGGAACTGTGGCTCAGAGGTTTTAAGTTATTTCCCATGGTCATAAACCCAGTATGTGGCAAAATCAGGATTCAAATCCTCACATATACTGCTTGAATCCGGCTCCTAACCACGATGCTTATTTTAATGTATGATGAATGACATTTTTATATGAACTTTTTATCAAATCTTTCCCTGAGGAATTTAAAATCCAAATTATTTTTAATTGTAATTAATTCAGCAGATCTTCAGTAGAAAATTGCCCCAAAATTCAAATCGCTTAAAACAGTATGGCAATATACTTTTTAAAATGATTTATGGATATTTAAAGTCATTGCTTTAAAAAAAATTCAACACTGATCTGAAGTTGCCAAGAAGCATATGCACTTTTTATAATTGGTAAATAATGTAAAATGCCTAATAACGTGATTGGTTCTATGTGCTGTAGTAAATATTGCATCTAACTTATGTGCAGTAAAATGTACATTTCCATTTCATATTCTCTTCTCCAGTGAATTTGTTTAGTAGGATACAGCAAAGAACTAAGAAATCAATGAGATTACTAAAGTACCTCAAGTCACATCATTACATGATAATTATAAAATAATGCTTATTTGTGTATACAAAATATCCACATGATTGGAGTTTTCCCAAAGTACGAAAACATCTTCCAATACTGAGAAACTGGATAATTGAAAACTCCAGGTATATGAATCTTCTTGAACAAGAGGGAGACAGTATGAGAGCATTAGGGTCTTTGTCGTTGGCCATCAAGTACCATGAGTGTCTCAGTTTTCTATCCTTCCACAGACTTGAGTAATCAGCTATGCCACTCGCTCTATTAGTTACCATAAAACCCTTTCAACAAATCCCTTCTTGCATAGTTTGATTTGTTCTACTTTTACAAAGGGTAAATAATACATCAAAAATGGAAGAAAGAGAGGAGGAGCCAAGATGGCGGAGGAGTAGGACGGGGAGAACACTTTCTCCCCCACAAATTCATCAAAAGAGCATTTAAACGTCGAGTAAATTCCACAAAACAACTTCTGAATGCCGGCAGAGGACATCAGGCACCCAGAAAAGCAACCCAACTCTTCGAAAGGAGGTAGGAAAAAATATTAAAAACAAAAAAAAAGAGACAAAAGAGGGAGGGACGGAGTTCCGTCCCGGGAAGGGAATCTTAAAAAGAGAGAAGTTTCCAAACATCAGGAAACCTTCTCACTGCCGAATCTGCGCCGAGTTTTGGAAGCACAGAGGGCAATATAACAGGGAGAAAAAATAAATAAACAATTCAAAACTCGCAGATTGCGAGCCCTACGGTAACTCCCCCAGCAGAGAAGCAGCGCAGACGCCTGCATCCGCCATTAGCAAGCCGGGGCTGGGCAGGGAGGCGCGGCGCGGGCTGCATCGCTGAGGGTAAGAATCTGGCCTGAATACCCTGAGCGCTATCTGAGCGAAATAATTTGGGCTAGCAAACCAGACTGTGGGATACCTACCACGCGAAAAGCCAGCCCTAACCTAAGACCGCCAGGCCCGCGCACGGAACAAAGGACTGAACAGAGTTAGCCGGCTGCAGACCTTGCCCCTCCGGTGACAGGCAGCCAGAGCCGGAAGGGGGCAATCGCAGCCCCAGAGAGACATTATCTATAAAACTGTAAGCAGGCTTCTTTGCTAACTAAAACTTCTTGGGGGTCTGGACGGTCAACATCGGCCTGAGAAGGTGCGCCGGTTTTACATCCAGATATCCGAGTGGCGGGGAGGCGATAAGTCACAGCATTGGCGCTCGCCGGGGAAGAGCAAATTGGCGCTCGGACCTGGGAAGAGCACAAAACGCAGGCCCAACTGAGTCTGCGCCTCTGAGGACTACCCGAGTGCCTGAACCTGAGCGGCTTGGACCTGGGAGGTGCATGCAGCCCAGGGCCAGCCTCGGATTGTTCCCGGCGGAACAACCTAGAGTCCGAGCAGTGTGGACAGGGAGGCTACACGCGCCGTGAGCGGGGGCAGACCCAGGGTGGCTGAGGCACTGCGAGCCCACGCCAGTGTTATTTGTTTGCAGCGTCCCTCCCTCCCTCCCCACAGCGCGACTGAACAAGTAAGCCTAAAAAAAAAAAAAAAAAAAAAAAGTGTCCTCCACCGTGCCCTTTGAGTCAGGGCGGAAACCAGATACTGAAGAGACTAGCAAACAGAAGAAGATATAACAGAGGGAAACGCCTTGGAAGCTACAGGCAATAGATCAAAACCCTGTGGTTACTACGGACTACATAGGAAGGGGCCTATAGATCTTGAGAAATATAAATCTGACCAAGGAACTAGCCAAAAATGAACTGAACCCACAACACCCACAAAAAAAAAAAAAACCCAAAAAAGCCCTAGATATATTTTTATTATTTTTACGATCATTCTTTCTTTTTTTTTTTTAATAAAAAAAAAAAAAAAAAATTTTAAGTCCTCTATTGTTCCTTTAATTTTCACTTTTATAACCTATTACTTTGCAAAAAAAAAAAAAAAAAAGACCCTATTTTTTTCTTCTTCAGCAAACTTCATATATATATATTTTATAATTTTTTGACCTTGTTTTTTTTTTTTGTTTGTTTGTTTTTTTTCTTCTTTTCTTTAACACTGTATTTCTGAAATTCCAAACTCTACTCTAGATTTTTAATTTTCGCTTTTTGGTATATGTTATCAATTTTGTACCTATAGTTTTTTTTTATATAATTTCTGTGACTTTTTTTTTTTTTTTTTCTTCTTCTCTGTTTCTTTCTCTTCTTCTTTTATATAACATTGTATATCTGAAATTCCAAACTTTACTCTAGATTTTTAATTTATGCTTTTTGGTATTTGATATCAATTTTGTACCTGTATTTTCTTTATAATTTTTGTGACATTGTTCGTATTTGTTTGTTTGTTTTCTCTCTTTATTTTTCTTCTTCTTCTTTTTTTTTTTTTTTTTTAACATTGTATTTTTGAAATTCCAAACTCTACTCTAGATTTTTAATTTTTGCTTTCTGGTATTAGTTATCAATTTTGTACCTGTACTTTCTTTATAATTTTTGCGACCTTGTTTGTTTTTGTTTGTTCATTTTTTCTTTCTTTTCCTTCTTCTTTTCTTTAACATCGTATTTTTGAAATTCCAAACTCTACGCTAGATTTTAAATTTTCGCTTTCTGGTATTAGTTATCAATTTTGTACCTGTACTTTCTTTATAATTTTCACGACCTTGTTTGTTTTTGTTTGTTCGTTCTTTCTCTCTTTCTTTTCCTTCTTCTTTTCTTTAACATCGTATTTTTGAAATTCCAAACTCTACTCTAGATTTTTAATTTTTGCTTTTATGTATTTGTTACCAATTTTGTACCTTTAAGGACCCAATCTTCAGGACCCATTTTTCACTAGGGAGTGAGATTACTGGCTTGACTGCTCTCTCTCCCTTTGGACCCTCCTTTTTCTCCACCAGGTCGCCTGTGTCTCCTCCCTAACCCCTCTCTACTCTACCCAACTCTGTGAATTTCTGTGTGTTCCAGACGGTGGAGAACACTTAGGGAACTGATTACTGGCTGGATCTGTCTCCCTCCTTTTCATTCCCCCCTTTTATCCTTCTGGCCACCTCTGTTACCTTCCTCCTTCTTCTCTTCTCTGTATAACCCCGTGAACATCTCTGAGTGGTCCAGTTGTGGAGTGCACATAAGGAAGTGACTACTGGCTAGCCCACTCTCTCCACTATTGATTCACCTCATCTCATTTGGGTCACCTCTAACTCCCTCCTCCCTCTTCTCTTCTCCATGTAACCCTGTGAACTTCTCTGAGTGACCCTCACTGTAGAGAAACTTATCATCTTTAATGTAGATGTTTTATCAGTGGTGCTGTATAGAAGGAGAAGTTTTGAAACTACTGTAAAAATAAGACCGATAATCGGAAGCAGGAGACTTAAGTCCAAACCCTGACTCCAGGGAACTCCTGACTCCAAGGAACATTCATTGACAGGAGCTCATCAATTGCCTCCATACCGACACTGAAACCAAGCACCACACAAGGGCCAATAAGTTCCAGGGCAAGACATACCAAGCAAATTCTCCAGCAACAAAGGAACACAGCCCTGAGCTTCAAGATACAGGCTGCCCAAAGTCACCCCAAAACTATAGACATCTCATAACTCATTACTGGACATTTCATTGCACTCCAGAGAGAAGAAATACAGCTCCACCCACCAGAACACCGACACAAGCTTCCCTAACCAGGAAACCTTGACAAGCCACCTGTACAAACCCACACACAGTGAGGAAACGCCATAATAAAGAGAACTCCACAAACTGCCAGAATACAGAAAGGACACCCCAAACTCAGCAATTTAAACAAGATGAAGAGACAGAGGAATACTCAGCAGATAAAGGAACAGGATAAATGCCCACCAAACCAAACAAAAGAGGAAGAGATAGGGAATCTACCTGATAAAGAATTCCGAATAATGATAGTGAAATTGATCCAAAATCTTGAAACTAAAATGGAATCACAGATAAATAGCCTGGAGACAAGGATTGAGAAGATGCAAGAAAGGTTTAACAAGGACCTAGAAGAAATAAAAAAGAGTCAATATATAATGAATAATGCAATAAGTGAAATTAAAAACACTCTGGAGGCAACAAATAGTAGAATAACAGAGGCAGAAGACAGGATTAGTGAATTAGAAGATAGAATGGTAGAAATAAATGAATCAGAGAGGATAAAAGAAAAACGAATTAAAAGAAATGAGGACAATCTCAGAGACCTCCAGGACAATATTAAACGCTACAACATTCGAATCATAGGGGTTCCAGAAGAAGAAGACAAAAAGAAAGACCATGAGAAAATACTTGAGGAGATAATAGTGGAAAACTTCCCTAAAATGGGGAAGGAAATAATCACCCAAGTCCAAGAAACCCAGAGAGTCCCAAACAGGATAAACCCAAGGAGAAACACCCCAAGACACATATTAATCAAATTAACAAAGATCAAACACAAAGAACAAATATTAAAAGCAGCAAGGGAAAAACAACAAATAACACACAAGGGAATTCCCATAAGGATAACAGCTGATCTTTCAATAGAAACTCTTCAAGCCAGGAGGGAATGGCAAGACATACTTAAAATGATGAAAGAAAATAACCTACAGCCCAGATTATTGTACCCAGCAAGGATCTCATTCAAGTATGAAGGAGAAATCCAAAGCTTTTCAGACAAGCAAAGGCTGAGAGAATTCTGCACCACCAAACCAGCTCTCCAACAAATACTAAAGGATATTCTCTAGACAGGTAACACAAAAACGGTGTATAAACTCGAACCCAAAACAATAAAGTAAATGGCAACGGGAACATACTTATCAGTAATTACCTTAAATGTAAATGGGTTGAATGCCCCAACCAAAAGACAAAGACTGGCTGAATGGATACAAAAACAAGACCCCTACATATGTTGTCTACAAGAGACCCACCTCAAAACAGGGGACACATACAGACTAAAAGTGAAGGGCTGGAAAAAGATTTTCCATGCAAATAGGGACCAAAAGAAAGCAGGAGTAGCAATACTCATATCAGATAAAATAGACTTTAAAACAAAGGCTGTGAAAAGAGACAAAGAAGGTCACTACATAATGATCAAAGGATCAATCCAAGAAGAAGATATAACAATTATAAATATATATGCACCCAACACGGGAGCACCACAGTACGTAAGACAAATGCTAACAAGTATGAAAGGAGAAATTAACAATAACACAATAATAGTGGGAGACTTTAATACCCCACTTACACCTATGGATAGATCAACTAAACAGAAAATTAACAAGGAAACACAAACTTTAAACGATACAATAGACCAGTTAGACCTAATTGATATCTATAGGTCATTTCATCCCAAAACAATGAATTTCACCTTTTTCTCAAGCGCACATGGAACCTTCTCCAGGATAGATCACATCCTGGGCCATAAAGCTAGCCTTGGTAAATTCAAAAAAATAGAAATCATTCCAAGCATTTTTTCTGACCACAATGCAGTAAGATTAGATCTCAATTACAGGAGAAAAACTATTAAAAATGCCAACATATGGAGGCTGAACAACACGCTGCTGAATAACCAACAAATCACAGAAGAAATCAAAAAAGAAATCAAAATTTGCATAGAAACGAATGAAAATGAAAACACAACAACCCAAAACCTGTGGGACACGGTAAAAGCAGTCCTAAGGGGAAAGTTCATAGCAATACAGGCACACCTCAAGAAACAAGAAAAAAGTCAAATAAATAACCTAACTCTACACCTAAAGCAACTAGAAAAGGAAGAAATGAAGAACCCCAGGGTTAGTAGAAGGAAAGAAATCTTAAAAATTAGAGCAGAAATAAATGCAAAAGAAACAAAAGAGACCATAGCAAAACTCAACAAAACCAAAAGCTGGTTCTTTGAAAGGATAAATAAAATTGACAAACCATTAGCCAGACTCATCAAGAAACAAAGGGAGAAAAATCAAATCAACAAAATTAGAAACGAAAATGGAGAGATCACAACAGACAACACAGAAATACAAAGGATCATAAGAGACTACTATCAACAATTATATGCCAATAAAATGGACAACGTGGAAGAAATGGACAAATTCTTAGAAAAGTACAACTTTCCAAAACTGGACCAGGAAGAAATAGAAAATCTTAACAGACCCATCACAAGCATGGAAATTGAAACTGTAATCAAAAATCTTCCAGCAAACAAAAGCCCCGGTCCAGACGGCTTCACAGCTGAATTCTACCAAAAATTTAGAGAAGAGCTAACACCTATCCTGCTCAAACTCTTCCAGAAAATTGCAGAGGAAGGTAAACTTCCAAACTCATTCTATGAGGCCACCATCACCCTAATACCAAAACCTGACAAAGATCCCACAAAAAAAGAAAACTACAGGCCAATATCACTGATGAACATAGATGCAAAAATCCTTAACAAAATTCTAGCAATCAGAATCCAACAACACATTAAAAAGATCATACACCATGATCAAGTGGGCTTTATCCCAGGGATGCAAGGATTCTTCAATATCCACAAATCAATCAATGTAATACACCACATTAACAAATTGAAAAATAAAAACCATATGATTATCTCAATAGATGCAGAGAAAGCCTTTGACAAAATTCAACATCCATTTATGATAAAAACTCTCCAGAAAGCAGGAATAGAAGGAACATACCTCAACATAATAAAAGCTATATATGACAAACCCACAGCAAACATTATCCTCAATGGTGAAAAGTTGAAAGCATTTCCTCTAAAGTCAGGAACAAGACAAGGGTGCCCACTTTCACCATTACTATTCAACATAGTTTTGGAAGTTTTGGCCACAGCAATCAGAGCAGAAAAAGAAATAAAAGGAATCCAAATTGGAAAAGAAGAAGTAAAACTCTCACTATTTGCAGATGACATGATCCTCTACATAGAAAACCCTAAAGAGTCCACCAGAAAATTACTAGAAATAATCAATGACTACAGTAAAGTTGCAGGATATAAAATCAACACACAGAAATCCCTTGCATTCCTATACACTAATAATGAGAAAACAGAAAGAGAAATTAAGGAAACAATTCCATTCACCATTGCAACGGAAAGAATAAAATACTTAGGAATATATCTACCTAAAGAAACTAAAGACCTATATATAGAAAACTATAAAACACTGGTGAAAGAAATCAAAGAGGACACTAATAGATGGAGAAATATACCATGTTCATGGATTGGAAGAATCAATATAGTGAAAATGAGTATACTACCCAAAGCAATTTATAGATTCAACGCAATCCCTATCAAGCTACCAACAGTATTCTTCACAGAGCTAGAACAAATAATTTCACAATTTGTATGGAAATACAAAAAACCTCGAATAGCCAAAGCGATCTTGAGAAAGAAGAATGGAACTGGAGGAATCAACCTACCTGACTTCAGGCTCTACTACAAAGCCACAGTTATCAAGACAGTATGGTACTGGCACAAAGACAGAAATATTGATCAATGGAATAAAATAGAAAGCCCAGAGATAAATCCACGCACATATGGACACCTTATCTTCGACAAAGGAGGCAAGAATATACAATGGATTAAAGACAACCTCTTTAACAAGTGGTGCTGGGAAATCTGGTCAACCACTTGTAAAAGAATGAAACTGGACCACTTTCTAACACCATACACAAAAATAAACTCAAAATGGATTAAAGATCTAAACGTAAGACCAGAAACTATAAAACTCCTAGAGGAGAACATAGGCAAAACACTCTCCGACATACATCACAGCAGGATCCTCTATGACCCACCTCCCAGAATATTGGAAATAAAAGCAAAAATAAACAAATGGGACCTAATTAACCTTAAAAGCTTCTGCACATCAAAGGAAACTATTAGCAAGGTGAAAAGACAGCCTTCAGAATGGGAGAAAATAATAGCAAATGAAGCAACCGACAAACAACTAATCTCAAAAATATACAAGCAACTCCTACAGTTCAACTCCAGAAAAATAAACGACCCAATCAAAAAATGGGCCAAAGAACTAAATAGACATTTCTCCAAAAAAGACATACAGATGGCTAACAAACACATGAAAAGATGCTCAACATCACTCATTATCAGAGAAATGCAAATCAAAACCACTATGAGGTACCATTTCACACCAGTCAGAATGGCTGCGATCCAAAAGTCTACAAATAATAAATGCTGGAGAGGGTGTGGAGAAAAGGGAACCCTCTTACACTGTTGGTGGGAATGCAAACTAGTACAGCCACTATGGAGAACAGTGTGGAGATTCCTTAAAAAACTGGAAATAGAACTGCCTTATGATCCAGCAATCCCACTGCTGGGCATACACACTGAGGAAACCAGAAGGGAAAGAGACACGTGTACCCCAATGTTCATCGCAGCACTGTTTATAATAGCCAAGACATGGAAGCAACCTAGATGTCCATCAGCGGATGAATGGATAGGAAAGCTGTGGTACATATACACAATGGAGTATTACTCAGCCATTAAAAAGAATACATTTGAATCAGTTCTAATGAGGTGGATGAAACTGGAGCCTATTGTACAGAGTGAAGTAAGCCAGAAGGAAAAACATAAATACAGTATACTAACGCATATATATGGAATTTAGAAAGATGGTAACAATAACCTGGTGTACGAGACAGCTAAAGAGACACTGATGTATAGAACAGTCTTATGGACTTTGTGGGAGAGGGAGAGGGTGGGAAGATTTGGGAGAATGGCAATGAAACATATAAAATATCATGTAGGAAACAAGTTGCCAGTCCAGGTTCGATGCATGATGCTGGATGCTTGGGGCTGGTGCACTGGGACGGCCCAGAAGGATGGTATGGGGAGGGAGGAGGGAGGAGGGTTCGGGATGGGGAGCGCATGTATACCTGCGGAGGATTCATTTTGATATTTGGCAAAACTAAAACAATTATGTAAAGTTTAAAAATAAAATAAAATTGGAAGAAAAAAAAAAATAAATAAAAAATTAAAAAAAAAAAAAAAAAAAAAAAACCAAATATGGAAGCTGAGAAACAGAAAATGTATTGCCTTAAAATTACCCAAGTCAATAGCCCCTTGGACAGTGTATACCTTCAGGGCTACTTATATTCCAGCTTAACCACCACTGTCTTATGTTCTTCTGCACCATCATTTAGCTTAATAAACACTGATACTTAAAAAAAAAAAAAAAAAAAAAAGGAAGAAACTTTGAATATGTCACCTAACACCTTTGAATCTTTCTTCCTCATCACTAAAGTGAAGGAGAAATAATAACTGAAAATAATTATTATCATTTATTGAGTACTATCTATATACCAATCAATTTGCAACTATTGTTTTAATTAATGCATAAAACACAGAGAGACTAGAACTCAGCTGAAAGAATTAAGGGACCCACAAGCACTGGTTGAGAAGTGCATTGGCTAGTTGGAGATGTATCTATTAGGTCAAGAGCCAGGCTAATGCATATCTCAGCATCAAACAAGTTAAAGCAACAAGAAAGTTATCTGAAACTTATTTCATTAAGTACAATTTCAACTCATAAAATAATAAATTAATGATTATTTTAGTGACTATTCAAAGTACCTTTGGCCACCTCATGCAAAGAGTTGACTCATTGGAAAAGACTCTGATGCTGGGAGGGACTGGGGGCAAGAGGAGAAGGGGACGACAGAGGATGAGATGGCTGGATGGCATCACTGACTCTATGGACGTGAGTTTGAGTGAACTCTGGGAGTTGGTGATGGACAGGGAGGCCTGGCGTGCTGCAATTCATGAGGTGGCAAAGAGTCGGACATGACTGAGCGACTGAACTGAACTGAACTGAAAGTATCTAAATAGCAAATTCAATAGTAACAGTTAAAATTTATTGAGTACTTATTCACAGCTCCTCAAACTATGCTAAAGTATTTCTATATTTTATACCATTTAATCCTCACAACCACCATGTGAAGTAGCTGCTTTCATCTATATTTTACAGATTAAATAGCTGAGACTCCAAGATATTAAGAGGTTTTCTTTAATGATTATGGATATAGATACAGTCAGATTCATCACTATTGATATAAATTTTTCTCGGTTAGGAGATTTGGTATTTATATTAATTAGAGCACAGCTAAGTTACTGTGAGAAGCATAAATAAAACTGATTAACAAGATCAAAGTTTTCTTTCTCAGTCACATAGAATCCAGGGCTAAAAGGAGGCCTCTACCTTTCTAAACACATTCTAAACACACTCCATCTCTAGGTCCCAGCGGTCTGTCCTAATACTCCCTTCTGCCCTAACAAAGAAAAGAGAGTGCTTACCCTTTATGGTGTAACCTAAAAGTTGGGCAAACATATCCATGGCATATAATATGGAAAAGCAATTACTAAAATATTATGTGCATATTTTATTTTGCAATAGGTAACACCATGCATATGCAAAACATGTGAATAAGCCTTTTGCTATGTGCAGTATAACAGAGAAAAGTCCCTGATGGCTTTTTATATAGTTTATTGCTGGAAAATGTGCTACAGGGGATAATATTTTTATTTTGTAGTATATACTGGGATTAATCTTGACAGAGCAGCTTTTTTGTGTCTAACAAGGAAAAGCACTACTCAACAATTTTTTAAATGTGATACTTGCATGCCAATCCACCACATTGTCATATCCAGAGAGGAAAAAATTGTGAAAACTTTCATTATGACCACATTTCATCCACTGAGCATGTATATCTTTCAGCATATTATATCAAGAAACTGACAATAATTACACAAATAACTTTCCTCATTGAAGCATACTGGTAAGGAAAAGTTTTATTAACCAAATTCAAAATAGAATATCAGATGAAAAACACTTGACAACAATAAAGCCTAGAAAAGTCATTTGAATGATTACACATGGCTTGCTTTAGTGGTACCGCTCAGTGATATGTTCAGGATCTTAAAGGACCTAAAGCCACCAATTCAGCACCAAAATAGCAGAACTTTTATTGGTGAAGACAAAAACAAAACAGGAGAATTTCTTAGATCAGTCACTCAGAAAGAATCTCACTTTCTTAGCATTTGAACTTTTTTTTTTTTTTTCATTGACTGGAGAAAGAAATAGGTTAAAAAAATTCAAGCAATTTACAAACAACCTCCACATACAACAATAGAACAGATGTTCCCCAGTTGAAAGCAAAACAAAGACTGGATCAGGAACTAATGAATCTGACTTCCAAATGGAAAAGTTTCATTGACTCAGAAAGAAATATGATTTAAATATCCAGAGTGATCTAATTATTAAAACCTCATGATACCCTTATTGTGAGATACGATTTTCTACTTTAGTTATGAATATTAAGAATATAGAACAAAAATTGGCTGGATGAGGACTCTAACCTGCCACTCAAGTTAAGTATTATCAGACTTAATAGGTATATCTTTGTGAAAATCATCATCTTTCTCATGCCTAGGAGGCTGATATAATTCCTACTTTAATATTATTTTTTAAATGCTGAAACATATTGTTAATCTAAAATTGACTGCTTATGTATATGTTGAATGTTCCCAAGAGTTATATTTGAGAAAATCTCTTCTTAAATTTTTACAATTATTCTGCTTATTTAGGGAAGATGTACAGGATGAAGGAAACTTTGATTTGGCATTGAGTGGGCTTCCTAGGTGATGCAGTGGTAAAGAATCCACCTGCCAATGTAGGAGAAATAAGAGATTATAGGCTCAATCTCTGCGTCAGGAAGATCCTCTGTAGTAGTAGTAAATGGCAATCTACTCCAGTATTCTTGCCTGGAAAATTCCATGGACAGAGGAGCCTAGCTTTCTACAGCTCGTGGGGTCACAAAGAGTTGGACATGACTGAGCGACTGAGCACACACACACACACATCAACATCTACATAAGCAGAAATAACTGAAGTACAAAAAGCTGAAAACCATACAGCAAACTTCAGAAAAATTTAAATTTGAATATAGCATTATCTTATTTCTACTCTGTCAACACCCTTTAAATCAAAGTATATATTAATAGCATAATATCATAATGTCAGCTTTTGGATTTAATATTCTTCATTATTTGAACTTGTTTTCCCTCCTGACATGTACACTATTTTTATTGATTCCATCTTCAATTTTCTAACTAGTTTTATGTCTTTGCACTAGTGAACTAAGCAAAATAATCACGATTTACCTATATATCCTTTTTTTTTAACTACGTATAAAGCTTTTCTTTATCTACCATACCCAGCACTATGTCATAGAAATGATTAGTTTAGCAAATTTATTTTGTATACAACTATGATACCTCTACTGTGTTTCTTAGCCCTTTGAATTTTTTTCATTGGCTTATAATTGCTTCACACTTTTGTGTTAGTTTCCGCTGTATAACAATGTGACTCAGCTCTAGATATACATATATCCCCTCCTTCTGGAGCCTTCCTCCCATCCCCTCTTTTCCAACCCTCTAGGTGAGCTAAGCACTGAGCTGAGCTCCTTGTGTTCTGTAGTAGCTTCCCACCTGCTTATTTCACACATGTATGTATATCATTGCTATGCTCTCAATTCTACCCACCCTCTCCTTCCCACGCTGTGTCCACAAGTTCATTCTGTGTGTCTCTATTCCTACCCCACAAATAGGTTAATCAGTACCATTTTTCTAGATTCCATACATATGCATTAATACAAGATATTTGTTTTTCTCTTTCCGACTTACTTGGCCATGCCCCACAGCATGTGGGATCTTACTTTCCTGACTAGGGATCAAACCCTCGCCCCCTGCACTGGGAGCACGGAGTCCTAAGCACTGGACTGCCAGGAAAGTCCCCTTCCACTGTTTTTGATAAAAGTAAGTATTAAGGTTTTTTTTTTTTTTTCTTATTTATGGGATATCGATGGTGGGCTTTTTTTTTTTTTTTTTCATATTTACATTGTTTTAGTGCATTCTGAACCCACACACCAATCAAAAAAATAATGATTTAGCATCTTCTGTGACTTTCCCTACTTGATTCCCCCTATTTTCAAAACAATCATGCAGCAGAGATCCAAGGCTGCAAAACAAGATGAATTGAGAAGAAGATCATTAGGAGGAACAGTGTGGCACTCATCATTTTGTGCTGTCACAACACCATCTGTGTTGTACCAGACCAGAGTAACTTTGACATGACAAACAAACCTCTTAGGGGAAATAGAGATTCTATTCATTGTTCCACTGTCTGGCCAAACACTCTCCTCTAAAGCAGCACAAACACAATTGTTATTATTGAATTAACAATAGCAATAAATTATAATTTTTAAATAACATTTTTTCCTCTGGATAAAAAATAAGATTTAAAGTATCTCAGTCTCACTAGGGTGATATAAATATATTAATGCAGCCTTCTAACTTTATTTATACCTCACCTGGGGTACTGACTCCAGAAATATTATTTTCTTCAACCTGCTTATAAATATTGTTCAGTGAAACTACATCACGTGTCCTCATGGTAGTCATTCCCCTCAACTGCAAAATGTGCTGAGGTTATTTATTCAAATAACTTTTGACTTACAGGCACTGACCTTTTCCCGATCATTACTATTATTAACAACAACAGTTAATAATTAACAGTAATGACAGCTAAATGAGGGTTACTGAGGTTACCAGCTGCCCTGCTAACCATCTATGTGGATGAGTCTCACTAACCCTATAATTTTATAGATCAGGTGTTAGCCAATATTTTTGGTATGGGGTAGATAGAAAATATTTTTAACTTTGCCAGCTTTACAGTCTGTAACAGATACTCAGTTGCTACTGTGGTGCAAAAGCTGCAAATAATCAAATTAATGTAACTGTATTCCAATAAAACTTTATTACAAAAAAAGTTGGGGGGCAGCAAGCTGGATTTTGTCTGTGGGCCACTGTTTATCTATCCTTGTTGTAGATGATGAAATTGAGTTTGAGCAAGGTTAAACAACTCACCCAAGGTCACTAAGTAGTGAGGTCAACATTTGAAAACAGACTAACTCTAGATGTGAGCACCTAAACACTGCTATACTGTCTCTAGGTTCTGTAGTATCTTGTATCCTCCGTGATGGAAAGACTGAGGAAATGTGAAAATTGTAACATCTTAACAACTGGCACTGAAATTTCTCTCAGAGAAGGAGTTTATTTATCCTAAAATGGTCTTGATAAGTTACTTGGAGGAAGTTGAGGACCAAAAGGAAATTATCAGCAGGCCTTACAGTAAGAGAAAAGTTATGAATAGAAATTTTGAGGTACAGCATGAGTAAGTAGAGAGAAGAAATAGCTGAAGGTGTTATGGGTGATTATAGCCTGAATTACAGGGGGAAAGTCAACAGATATAAATGATTTTTTTTTAAGCAAGGAGGAGATGGAGAATTTTTAACATTATGTTACCTAGACGGTAATAGTTATTATTCCAACAGCCTTTATAGAAAGACATTTTTCTTACACAATATAAATAAAGAATGGGATAGTCTCCAGGGATGATATAGTACAGATCTAGCTCTGCTTCTCTGCATCACCTCAGCTCTCCCCTCCTCTATGTGTCAATTATATTATTAGAAAACCTTCTCCATGGTAGCAAGACGATTGCCGGTAGCAGCTGTGGGGATATGCTTTCTTGTTCATGTATAGTAAGTAAGACAGGGCAAAAAATTCAATTTCCTAATTGTGGGGTAAATATTTTTTCTTCCTATCCGAGTAGGCCAACCTCCTTGAATGAATAAGTAGCCCAACCAGGGACTTCCCTGACAGTCCAGTGATTAAGAATCTGCCTCCCAATGTAGGGGATGCAAGTTCAAACCCTGGTCAGGGAATGAAGATCCCACATGCCACGGAGGGCAACTAAGCCCAAGAGCCACAACTAGAGCGAGAGGCCCACACGCCAGCCCATGTGCTCTGGAGTCTGTGCCCCACAACAAAGAAACCAGCACACAACTAAAGAAAGCCGGCACTCCACAAGGAAAACCCAGCACAGTCAAACAAAAAACAGCCCACTGAAAGTTCCAAGTGTTTGGGATTTAATTATGAATTCCCAAAATCATTCTCTGGAAAGAAGCTTGAATTTTTTGAGATTGGCTTACTGGACTAACCATCACATTAACATTAACATGTAAACATAGTTAACCATGTTTAACTAACCCTACAGCTTCAAATGTGACCATTTCCCTTGAGTCATACGGGCTGTAGGGTGATAGATCACTATCTGAACAAAGCTGAAATTCTTTTAAGAACATAGAAGGCCCACGTTTCTAACTCATATGATCACGTACTTAGGCTGTTCTGGAACAAGACTAACTCAAAACAACAAATAAGCCAAAAGAAACAGGGCTTGCCATTAACATCAAGCTTATCTTTGGCTTAGAGCCTGTCCTACTGCATGATAAGTCAACACACACTGAGGTTTTACCTTAGTCAAGCAATGTGGCAGACCTCCCTTATAAAGAAAAACTGGCAGGCACTTGTGGGAAACAAAACATAAATAGATACTTTGAAGCAATCTGGGGAGTGGATTTAGAGTGGCTACTGCTAGTGCTATGGGTGTGCTCCAGACTGAAGGATCAGAGATGGCTTCTAAAAGAGATGTTTCATTCTCTTTTATTAATTAAGAAAATTCAAAAATAAAGTTATATGACACATTTTCATAACATATACAAGGACACTTCCAGCAATAAAATATTTTATATTTTATATAAGAACCAGTGTCTTAAGAAATAGTTTTACTATCAATCTACAGTTTAAAAATAATATGTATCAATGAAATTCCTACTTATTAATAATTTTCACTGTAGAAAGTATTCGTTTGTGAAAAATAATGAGCAAGGTGTTAAATTATGGAACATCTTCAAGATTTGCATAAGTTATTAAAACAGCTTGGGGGTCATGAGAATTTATGGGGCCAGTAGAGATAAAATCAAATCATAGTGATTCCAAAATTTGCACAGGAAAATATTGATTATGACATAGGAAAATATCACTTCTGGTCTTGGATCTATGGTATGTACACAAAGAGGGAGTAAATTATCCAAGAAATGTGACAAATAATGAGGGAAACAAACCCTAAACCAGGATAAACAAGGTCAAGTATAATTAAGGCAGTTAAAAAGTGATGGTAAGTAAAGAATTAGGAGGAGCAGTGACTCTCAGGAATCAAGCTCTCAGTAATAACAAGGGTCATTCTCTCTCTACACATTTTTTTGTGTATCACTTAGGGGCCTAGGTAACATCGAAAGATAGAAAGAGTCTGGCTTGAAGAATCCCAAGAGGCATTTTTAACCATTTTATAAGGAAATGTCATTAGATGGAGCCAAATATCTTAAAGTATATATAAAATATTTTTGACATACAAATTAGAGTATACATATGTCCATACTTGTTTTCACATAATCTTTTTCAATCTGGCTCTCTGTTTAAAATACCTAATACATTGCCTGCCACACAATGGTGGTGGTTTGGCCATTAAGTCATGTCCGACTTTGTGACCCCACGGACTGTAGCCTACTGGGCTCTTTTGTCCATGGGATTTTCCAGGCAAGAATACTGAAGCGGTTTGCCATTTCCTTCGCCAGGGTATCATCCCAACCCAGGGATTAAACCCAGATTTCCTGCACAACAGGCAGATTCTTTACTGACTGAGCTACTAGGGAAGCCCTGCCACATAGTAAACACAAATAAATATTTTTAATAAATAATTGAATATTTAAAAAATGATTTGTTTCTTCTATTACCATGACAAGCAACATTCCATAAATAATAGCTGTTAGCACGAAAGTCCTCTTTTAAGGTCTTTATCTTTTTTTTTTAATCATTCAATTATATTGGAATGTCAAAAGTAATCCAGATTCTAAAGTCTTCAACTTTTCATGACTTCATAGTATCCACAAGCTTTTAAACCCTGACACCCTCAAGTAACTTATGGGATATGTTAGGTAAGAAAAAATTAGTTTCTTATCTAGGGAAACCAAAACAAGTATTGTAGAGAAAAAAATTACAAGATATTATATATAGTATTATAAAACACCCACAACATAAAAGAATGTTTATGCATTAATAAAATACATTCAAACAATCAAATATTAATTTAAATGAATTAAAATAATTTGGCTTTGAATAACTAAGACTTCATGAAGTTTCTGACCAGGTTAGACAGAAAAATTCAAAACAGGTTTTGTGTTTCAAGCATTTTTCTACAGCAAAATTCTCTTAAATCCATTTTATATTTTAGGATTCCATATGCTTAAATGTTAGAATTCCCTGGCATTAGGACTCTGTAAGCAAAATAAGGACTAATATTCAGAACCCAGAGATCTCATAGATCCTGAGATCAGGAAACAGTGGAAAGTCAAAGCCAGATATGCCATCAGAATGCAAAAAAATATTCATTTTCATGCTCCAATGGGACATAAGAGAGATCAATATTTTCCAATTCCACCTGCATAATATGATCACTTGTAGAGCTTAACATGGACAAAGGAGCCTGGCAGGCTACAGTCCATGGAGTCACAAAAATGTTGGATACAACTTAGCGACTAAACAACAACAGCTTACATAGTACTACTGTCCAGATGCCATTCTCAGAGATTCAGTTTTAATTGGTCTAGGTTGGGGCCAGAACCTCAACATTTTCTAAGAGCTCCATAGGTAACTCCAATATGGGAACACTGAGATATAGGAATAATTAAAGTCTAAATAAGCAGTATCAGGAATGAAGAAATGGGAGTTAGCTATTTTTAAAATATACCACCTACTATTTTATTATTTGTTAGTATAATTAATTAGATGTATTATGGTCAGAAGCCACAAGGCAACATTTGTCAGTATATATCTGTGTTTGCAAAAGTAAAAACTCATAGATGACAATTTTGGTCACTGCATAACAACATGAAATATAAATATCTTCCTTTTCCTCTCACTAAAATCTTTGTTAGCATTTTTTAAGTTTGAAATATTTTTCAATATTAAAAGATGTGATATTTTATTGTGGAAATCAATAGAGTTCTTTCAGTGAAAAGATTCCTTTCCTCCAATGATAGCACAAAAATATTGGGACAGACCAGGCTAATTCCATTACAAATCAGTGGTCAGTCTATTCATACCATGGCAAAGAGATGATGACATGAAATTATCAAGATGTCTCCAAAAAATTAAGAGCTTAAAGGAAATGACTGTCTTTTATATGAACTCATCCATTACATCAATTTATCGGAAAATTAAATATAAACTTTTTGACCTAAAGAATGCTGATAAAGTGAAAATCTAATCAATGGGATTTTACCAAAGCAACTGCATAAACTTTGGATGGGGCTGCCCCAGTTGTAGTTGATTTTTAATGATAAATGGTCTAATGAGATTTCTTATAAAGTACACCTATATGAGGACTTCCCTTGTGGTTCAGTTGGTAAAGAATCTGCCTGCAATGCGGGAGATCTGGGTTCAGTCCCTGGGTTGGGAAAATACCCTGGAGAAGGGAAAGGCTACCTACTCTAGTATTCTAGCCTGGAGAATTCCATGGACTGTATAGTCCATGGGGTTGCAAAAAGTTGGACACAACTTAGCAATTTTTACTTTACTTCACTTCACACCTGTATGAAACTTACAAATAACAGTTTACACATATTCTGAGTCTGAAATTAAATGACAGAGAACTTTCTGAGAAAAATAATAAACAGCATAAACATACAAAGACAATGAAACATAACAGTAGCAATATTTTGGGAGCTAAAAAAGCACTTGAGAGAGTGATAAGCCAAGCCTACAATACAGGATCAAGTCTTAGCATGTAGAGGCACTAGCTGTCTTCCAGGACTACCCCAGCGGATGAAAATAAGTTGTTGTTCCATTCAACCCCAGTAGAAAATGGTAGTTTTACTCTACAGAAAATGGATCCAGAGAGAACCAAAACTTGCCACTGATAGTATACCACTCCCAAACGAGTTTTGATCCAAACTTCTTCATCTGGAAACAAAAAGGCCATAGTTAGTATAAATAGATTTTTTTAAGAGATTTTTTTTCTCCCCATGGCCATTAAGTTATAATTGCAAAAATTCATATTAAATGTATTCTAAAGAATTACAACACTTGGATTCTTTGCCTTATATCAAAATTTGTGCTTGCAAAGTTTAGGAAGGGAGAAACATTGCAGCAGTTAAGACTGGAATCCAGAAAGAGTAAGTAGAATGTGCTACTGATTTGAGGACACATCCAACAATAAAATATGTTTGAGGCTACCCCCAAAACATCTCCTGTTCTGAACTCCCTACTTGGTGGAGAAGTACCATCAAGGGAGACGCAGATTCTGGGCACTGGGAAGCTCTGCCTTACCACTCCAGCCTGTTGCTTCATCCTGATTTGGGCCGTCATTTAAGCCAAGGGAATCAAGCTGAGACCTGAGAGACTTAAAAGGTACAAGACCTGCTAAGAAGCAGAAACTGCAGAGCAAAGACCCAGATGCAATTTCTTACTTTATTTACTGCTAAAAGATTTCCAACAAATGAAATTTACAGGCAACTACACATAGATCTTGGAAGCTTGGGCTTCCCAGGTGGCACTAGTGGTAAAGAATCCACCTGCCAAAGTAGGAGACAGAGGAATGTGGGTTCAACCCCTGAGTTGGAAAGATCTCCTGGAGTAGGAAATGGCACCCCATTCCAGTATTCTTGCCTGGAAAATTCCATGGGCCTGGCGGGCTACAGTTATTGGGGCCACAAAGAGTCAGACATGACTGAGCGACTAAGCATGTACTTAGAGCTTAAGAGAGAGAGAGGAAGAAGAAGAAGGGGCAGGAAAGGAATGAAAAAGAAAAAGGAAGGGCTAGAAAGAAGAAAGGAAGGAAGCAAAGAAAGAAAAATACTTAGGAAAGAGAAACCCCAACCATGGTGAACAATGGTACATGATTATTTAACTGAGGAAGCAATCCACATGGTGACAGTAAGACTGTTCTCTAGAGGTAGACCATTCTTCAGCCAGTGAAGCCTTATTAATAGCTCTTTAGATATGTCTATAAGGAACATTGGAAAATGAAATTTTCCCCATTGGCAGAATCAGGACAACAAAATATATGATCAAGAAACTCACTCTGCTTTCTGGAAAGTGAGTCAACCTATGAATGAATCTTAATGTTCCAGCCTAGCTAGATAATACGATAATAGCTAATGCCAGTGGGAAATTCACTTAGCATATCATGTTTAGGCACTGTGTTAAGGTTTTATTGAATCCTCAAAACAATCTCATTAGATTGTTTCTATCATTATTTTGTAGAAAAGAAAACACGCTTACAGAAGGTAAGTCCATTGCTCAAACAGAAAACGTGTGATAGAGTCAAAATCTAAACCCAAAAAATTTGACTCCAAGACAGAGTGATCATAATTACTGCACTCTAATGAATATAGTGGTTTGGACGTTTGACAACTCGTGATACTTCACATTTGCCCCCTAATTCTATGGTTCCTTGCTGTTAGTGATTTTGCCCCTCAGAAGATATTTGGTAATGTTCGGAGATGTTTTTCATCACCATGACATGAGAAGAAGGAGATGTGCTACTGATATCTGATGGGTAGAGGCCAGGTGTGCTGCTACACAGTCCACAATGCACAGGTCAGCTCTCAAAAGGAAAGAATTATCAATAATTATCAATAATTGCTGATATCAAAAAATATCAATACTGATATCAAAAAATATCAATAATGACAAAGTTGAGAAACTCCACCTTTGCCAAATGGAAATCTTCATTGCGTGCTGTGAGTATCAGGTGATCAAATATACCATTCAATACATAAATGGCCGGCCCATGAGAAACCACATCTGGGCTTGATAGAAATGACATCTCATCCTCAAGAGTCTAAATTTAAGGTTGAATTAAGCAGTTTTAATTGTTACCCCTTGAGGGAAAGGGTAAGAGAGTTTGTGATTATGCATGAAAGAGTTAGACATAACACATAGTCCTTTAAAAATTATACATGTGGGAAAACAGATGTGGGTGCTGTGCATTCATTCGGAGAGTAGATTCTTACGGGTATTTGTTAGTTTTCTTACCTGTAACCTCCCCTCTCCCCTTAGTGGTAAGGTCTTTGTCTTTCCAATTGAACTGCCAATGATAGTAGCCTACCTTTCTAGTCAAAAACCTGAAAACACATGATCCACACATAGCTGCATCTCATCCCCCAGCCCAGAGATTATTCCAGGGATGGTTACATGGCTAGATTAGTCCAACAAGAGTTTCTCCTTAGTATTTTTCTAAATGAACATTTTGGATAAAATTCTCTCCTCCTCTGCAATCTCTGATCTAGAGAAATGTATTTATACAGAGGAGTCTAAAAGACGAGTCTATAGCCACAGAAAGGTAAAAATAAGATTCTAAGAGAAAGAAACCTGGCAGCACCAAGCCTCCAGGTCCCATGTCTGAGATCTGCAGAACAGTCTTCCCTTCTTTTGTGAATTATGTCATTTTCTTCCTAATTAAAAAAATGTTGTTTTCCTTAAGTTAGATTTCTTCCTATTGTTGCTCAAAGAATCTTGGTGAATACAACATCCTATGGGTATGGCTTTTCACAGAATACTAACTGAACGATTTTAAAGGAGATTTTTAGAAAATCTTTTCTCAGTATAAAAGTCCTGTAACTCTCATGGAGCTTGTCTTAGCTTTGCGCATCATCAAGCAGAATTAGCAAACATTTTAAAAGAAGCCAAAACTTTATTCACACATTCTGGACACTACAATGCCGTTTAGGCCATTCTCAAAAAAAATTTATTTTGGCATCCTCAAATCTGAAAGTTTTGAGCATACAATAGATACAATGAACCACTTAAAACTCCTCCTATCTCCACCCTGCAAATCCTAGATTAGAGCAGCTTTTATAGTTCTAAAACTAGTTTTCAAGGTGAAAGATGTGTGGATTGTTATACACAACAGCTGCCTAAAGCATAATCTCAGTTTTCCTCCATGTTATGAACTGAATTATGTCAGCTCCCAAATTTTTATGTCAAAGCCTTAACTTCTAACATGACTATTTTTGGAGAGAGGTCTTTGAGGAGATAATTAAAGTTAACTGGGCCCTGATCTGATAGGATTTGTGTCTTTATAAGAAGAACAGAGCGGAGAAGGCAATGGCACCCCACTCCAGTACTCTTGCCTGGAAAATCCCATGGATGGAGGAGCCTGGAAGGCTGCAGTCCATGGGGTCGCTGAGGGTCGGCCACGACTGAGCGACTTCACTTTCACTTTTCACTTTCATGCATTGGAGAAGGAAATGGCAACCTGCTCCAGTGTTCTTGCCTGGAGAATCCCAGGGACGGGGGAAGCCTGGTGGGCTGCCATCTATGGGGTCACACAGAGTCGGACACGACTGAAGTGACTTAGCAATTAGCAATAGCAAGAAGAAGAGAGAGATCTCTCTCCTTCAAGAAAGCCACCATCTGCTAACCAGGAAGACAGACTTTACCAGAAACCAACCATGATGACACTTCGATCTTAAACTTCTAGTCTCCAGAACTGTGAGAAATTTTCATTGTTTAAACCACCCAGTCTGTGGTTCAAACTGAACAGACTAATACACTCCATGACTTCTGTTTCTGGCCTGTTCAGTTAACACTTGCACATATGTTGGCACTTATTATCTTTATGTATATCAGCTTGCTCATTCAATAAATGTTTATTGCCTATTGTATGCTAGAATTTGTCTCAATTCCAATGTCTTTGTTCTCTGCACTGAGATTCACGGAAAAAGCAAAACTAATAGAAGATATATAGATATGGATATATAAACATAAATTATATATATACATACACACACACACACACATATATAGTCCATGGGGTTGCAAAAAGTCAGGCATGACTGAGCAAGTAACACTTCACAGCCATACTGAAGTGGGTAGCCTTTCCCTTCTCCAGGGAATCTTCCTGACCCAGGAACTGAACCAGGGTCTCCTGCATTGCACATGGATTCTTTACCAACTGAGGAGTCAGGGAAGCATATATATATATATATATATATACACATATATAATAGGAATTGGCTCATGCAACTACAGAGTCTGAGAAGTCCCACAGTCTGCCATCTGCAACCAGGAAATCCAGTGGTATAATTCGGTCTGGGGCCAAAGGCCTGAGAAGAAGAGTACCATTGGCGTAAGTCCCAGAGTTCAAAGGTTCAAGAACCAAAGCTTACAATGTCCAAGAGCAGAAACAGATAGATGTATCAGCTCAAGAAATAAAGAGAAAAAATTCACCCTTCCTTCACCCTTTTGTTCCATTCAGGTCCTCAAAGAATTGGGTTATGCCTACCCACATTGGTGAAAGAGAAAGTGAAATTCGCTCAGTAGTGTCTGACTCTCTGTGACTATACAGTCCATGGAATTCTCCAGGGCAGAATACTGGAGTGGGTAGCCTTTCCCTTCTTCAGGGTATCTTCCCAACCCAGAGATCGAACCCAGGTCTCCCGCATTGCAGGCAGATTCTTTACCAGCTGAGCCACAAGGGAAGCCCAGGAATACTGGAGTGGGTAGCCTATCCTTCTCCAGCAGATCTTCCCAACCTAGGAATCGAATCAGGGTCTCCTGCATTGCAGGTGGATTCTTAACCAACTGAGCTATGAGGGAAGCCCCCACATTGGTGAAGGTGGATCTTTTACTGAGTTTATTGAATCAAATACTGATCTTTTCCTGAAACACCCTCATGGGCACATCAGAAACACTATTTTTTTTACCAGTTATCTGGGCATTCCTTAGCCCAGTCAAGTTGACATAAAATTAGCCATGGCATTTTCCAAAAGATTCTAAAATCAGATGCTCCTTTTCCTAGATCGGAGACATTAGAATTAGCCCAGCTTGTTTCCATTGTTCCCCTTTCTTTATAACCACCAAATTAGAGAGCTGAGCAATATCCACACTGTAGTCAAAGAAGGTCAAAGAATTACTTTCTTCCATTCCTAGTCCTCTGTTAAGAAGGAGAAGGAAAGGAAATAACATTTATGCAAAAAATTATGTTAGATGTTGTGTACTTTATTTACTTAGCAAATATATAGGATAGAAAGCTTTGGGAATTGTAATTGTTTAAGATTATTTTATAGAATTAGAATTCAAAATACCAGCAATTTATTTTTAAATTTTAAATTTAGGAAGTTGGCTTTAAAAATTAGACTAATACTTTCTCAACAATAACAACTTCGACCTCCATAACATTTCTACAAAGCCTACTGTGCACTTTAAAATTCCATTTTGCCTGAGCTGCAACTTGGCTTTTCTAATACCTCATGTAAAATTGAAATACTAATGCAACTCAATGGTCCAAGCTGGCTAAAATGGAAATGAACAGCTAGCTGTAATAATGGCTCAAGGCAATCAGATACAGCATCTAAAAGCACATATCATCTACAGAATTAAAGCAGTTTAGAGCTTTTTAGCAGTCTTTTTGAATTTTTAACTTCCATGGCATCTGCCACTTTCTATTCAATTAGTAGATGATATATAGCATAGCAGTAAACTTGAAATCTGTTAATTTTGGTTTTCTCTCTTTAGTTTTATAAGCATTGTGGAATGTTCTACCCTATGGGCATATGAGCATGATTTAAAAATATGTAGTAAGTATATTCAAGTACAAATCCTCAGCTCATAGGACAGTACTTATAGCTAGAAACAAAAACAGCAATACATTAACACATTCTCAGTATATCTCTGTCAACAAGTTTAATTTAGATTCCCAAAATATTCATCCCTGGGCAAAAATGCCAAGAAATATTTTAGGTTTTGTTAAAATTTCTGGAACTCTTTCAAAATTTCACAAGTTCTGAATTCTACTAAGTGATATTTTCCTTCCTCTTAATTTGTTTGGGTTGCAAAGGAAATAACTTTTTCCAACATATTTCTAACTTAAATCTATGTTTTATGCTATGCCAACATAATTTCTCAACTTGGAGAAACAGCATTTCTGACTCTAAACAGCTCAAATGCAAGCAGTAGCTGTTCATGAAGCCTTTGGAGATGACATGCTTGGTCCAAAGGGCAAAAGTAGAATCAAATTTAAGTAAGGAGAAGCCACATGACACAGTATGCTCTTACATAATTGAACTCTATTTAAAACTTCTCATCTCTTTTTTAGTGGATCTACAAAGGAATTGGACTGGTAGAAAGACTACATCTATTTTTATAAGTTTGTATGTGTATCTTTAATTTCCCAAGAATAGTTTGCTATCAATGAGCTAAGATGTGGATAAGTTAAAAAAAAAAAAAAGATATGCAGAGGGAGAAAAAAATAACAATGCAATTTTTGAAAGCTTTAAGCATATAATAATTTCCCCAAAATGCTTATTTGTATTTGTTTAAATACACGTCTTTGTTTTAAATGGCAATTGTATTCATTAGTTCTGATTGTTATAATGTAATACTATTGATTGGGTGGCTTAAACACAAAAATATATTTCTCACAGCTCTGGAGCTGTCTGAGGTAAGGCCTGGTAGAGTCTGTTTCTGGTGAGAACTCTTCCTAGTCTGCAGAGGCCACATTCTTACTGTCCCTTCACAGGGAGAAGTAAGAGAGAAAGCCCTTTGGTGTCTCTTCATATAAGGACACCAATCCTATTGCATTAGGGCCCCACCCTTACAACCTCATTAACTTTAAACTACCCCAATAAAGGCCCCATCTCCAAATACAGTCACATTGGGAGTTGGAGATTTCAACATATAAATCTAGGGAGGGGTGGGAAATACCATTACAATTGGTTCATGATAGAAATATTCTACCTACCAGAGCAAATCAATCTCTGCATAGTGGGTTTGATTTGACCTAACTGACAGCTGGGAAATTGTGAAGTGGACAACAGTTTAAACCAAATATTCTTGTACTTTTCCTGTAAATCAAAAGGAAGTACAGACTACTTGTTAGTACATAGCATTATGAGAACTTTCCCACCTTGCTTTGTGAAGATAGGAAAATGGTTCAGCACAGTCTCAACAAAATCCTTTTATATAAAAACCTATAAACACATGATGCATGTTGAACATCTCAGTATATTAATTTTTTCAGGCCATTGATGTTCCAGACAGATTATCTTAAATGTAGGCTCAACAAAAAATACCTACAAAAGAAGAAAATCAAATATTTTCTGAACCCCTATTATGTGGAAACATTATTAGCCATAATAGAAGGACTTTTCCACAAGATCTATATGGCTATTTCCAATAGTTTGTAGCACTAATAAACACTATACACCCAAAACTTGGTGTAATGATTACACTGTTGCATGTGAGGCCTTTCTACTGTGTCCTTTATTACTAATATAAAATAAAAGGGATGTTGCTGTAAGGAAAGAAATGGATCAGGCAGTCATAAATGTGACACTCAAAAGAAGTACAAGTTCTCTAAAACTTTGCTTTGAATTTCAATAACTTCATCTTCTCTGTTTCTCCTTTCCCACAGTACAAAGGTATAAAGCCCTTTCTATGGTATAACATTGCCCAAAGCTTGCTTCATGAGAAGCAAACATGATTGTAACTTTATCTGGGTTCAAACTCTGAAGAACACTCTTTTCTTAAGTCCTAGTTCTACATTAGTTAATAATATGAACTTGAGTTAGTCATTTTGCAGCTCTCATATATAAAAATCCGGAGAAGGCAACGGCAACCCACTCCAGTACTCTTGCCTGGAAAATCCCATGAATGGAGGAGCCTGGTGGGCTGCAGTCCATGGGGTCACTGAGGGTTGGCCACGACTGAGCGACTTCACTTTCACTTTTCACTTTCATGTATTGGAGAAGGAAATGGCAACCCACTCCAGTGTTCTTGCCTGGAGAATCCCAGAGACGGGGGAGCCTGGTGGGCTACCGTCTATGGGGTTGCACAGAGTCGGACACGACTGAAGTGACTTAGCAGCAGCAGCATATACAAAAATCTTTGAAAAGATTTTTGAAAGGCTTTGAAAGAGAAAATAAGCACAGATTGCTTTCAGTTGTGGAATGCTACAATCTAGTTTTTGAAATTTATTTTTATCCCACCTAACATGTAGTGACATTAGCTTATAGAATTTTCTTCCCTACATTATGGCCAAAAGCTTCATAACAACATGTCAAAAGTTTAATACACCCTTGTAACTGTTTGCTTTTTTTTTTTTTTTTTCCCAGAGAGAAAGTAGAAAGATTCTGTGGTAAGAATTGAAATTATTTTCCTCTCGGGCACTATATGAATAGGAATTAAGTTATTCAATAACCTAGGTTCTCAATGTGCTGACGTATCTCAAGGGAGAGCCTGGACATTTTAATTGCCTCTGTTACACAAAGCCTGCTCAGCTTGAATTGTCAGAAAGTGCTACAGTGGTTTTACTCAAATGTTTTTGAGGCCCCAGGGTTTCTCTATACAAGTACCGATGGAAGCTCAAGTTCTAGGACTGGGTTTATGTCAAAGATCATATTTTCTCCCCTGTACATACCCAGCTCTAAGAATGAACTTTTGTAAATGCTTATTTGTTCCCTTTTGAAAAACCCTAAAAACTGGGAATTCAGTAATGAGTTAAAATCACATTCCACAAAATGGAGTGTTTTTCCCTAAGCCTCCAGATTTTACATATTCCACATTTTTGAATCTTATTATTCTCAATATTTGCTTTTCACTTTCTGAATGTTTCCTCTGGTAAGACATGGCATTTTGTCCTTGAGAAGTGAGTGCAAGTTACTATATTTTCCTTCTTAGCCGTCTCATGAGACAGGCCATGAAATGCCAAGAATAATGTAAACTATATAGGAAAATACCATGACGTACTACACCTAGAAATATCTCAGCTTAATAGGTGTTGTGCCATTAACGGTGAATTTTATGGAGGTAAGGAGATGTAAATCTGTCATGTAGACAAAGATTTACAGTAATACCCACTTCAGTGGATGATTTTCATCACAGTTAGGACTGTCAGGCAACTTGCGTGTTTTCTCGAGTCTCTTAAGTTATGAAGGCCTCCTCGTATTAATCCAAGGTTGGTATCTTGACCTTCCTGGAGTCGATGCTGATGATGTAGTTTGCCATTCTTTCTTTGCATTATCACTGATGTGATTTTTAGTCAGTGGGGTGGAGTTTTAGTTAAATAAAACTGATTGAAAACACTGGTTGGAACAATGTAATTGGCAATAATTTTCTACAAATAATGGCTTTTTATTTTTGTTAGAGTGTTAATATATATTTTTTATTAATCATATCTAGACATATACTTCATTTTCAAAAGATACACAAAGTATATTAATGTGAAGTCACTGGAAGGCAACTCTTCTTATTCAGTAAGCTAGTCACAGATTTGGAGGATATGATTACACTAGGAAAAGAACCACAACTAAAAACAAGTGTTCTAGTCTTAATTTTAATGAAGAAAATTATTTTAACAGAAAAAGTACATAAGAACTTTCTTAGCTGTTTTGGTTACAAATTTAAATTTTTAACTCAATATGCTAAATAAGTATATGATTATTTTTTAAACCCATAGTCCACTCTTCTCTTTCTATGTACTTGGATATCACAAAAGATATGAAATAATCATATGAGATAAGATTGTAACTTGCATTTATATATGTTAAAATATCTTAAGTGGGATTTCTAGGATATTGTCTACCTTGGGGTCCTAACATCATGAGTTTATAAGTTACTCATTGGGTATTGTACAAAAGTTTAAAGTAAAACTACATGTATGTATTTGATATTTGCTCAGTTGTATCCGACTCTTTGTGACCCTTTGAACTGTAGCCTGCCGGGCTCCTCTATCCCTGTGATTCTCCAGGCAAGAATATTGGAGTGGGTTGCCATGCCCTCCTCCAGGGGATCTTCCCAACCCAGGTATCAAACCTGAGTCTCCTGCATCTCACTGCTCTCTAGCCAAGATACAAAGGCATGAGGAGGAAGATTGCCAGCCCCCTATAACAGTTACTACTTGCGTGCATTATCTTTGTTTTTAAAACTAAATGTATTTATTCTTTACAAGATGTGATATGATGGGGATAAAACATATTTCCTCTATAAGATCCTGAATAATCCATTCTCAACTGAAGGAAGTTGGGTGAAATTTCCCAGATATTAATATACATAGTACCATTAACTAAACAAATTGAGTTATTCATAAAGTCCACCACCTGGTGACTACATGACAGTCAGCATAAAGGATACAATATTTTCAAAGATCTGGTAGTGTGTTTTAAAATATTTCAGATTTTATTTAATTTTTAGTTATTGAGTTTTATGAAACCTAATTAAAGAAGTTTTTCATAGAAAATGAATGAATATTGTTACTGAAGAAGACATAGTATTAACATAAGTAGTTAGCATCTTAAAATTCAATTTTCATTTATTCAATCCAACCCCCAAAGGAAAACATGTTCATGCTTACCTATATGTTTTAGGCACTAGTATTTTTATGCATTTAAGGATTTAGTCCTGATATCTGCATACATCAGTTTGTTTGGAGATTTAGGACGAACAGAAATGAGGAAGTATAATATAACAAATTCTACTTATTAGTCATCTTGATAATTTAGATTTACATTAAAAACAATTTACTCTTCCTATGTTCTATATACATAGCTTCCATTGTAAGCACTAATTATTTAAATTTCTGTATATCCAATGTAGGAAAAGAATAAATATTCATGAAAATATATGTATACATTTTCTTTCATATTTAAATAGAAAGAAGTAGTATAAAAAGGATACAAATATGTTCTACATCTATTGTCCCATGAGAAGCACCAAGAGAAAAGGATTTCATATTTAAATTAGAGTACAAAATGCAGCTTGTTATGCCTTATTTTAGAAATTCACAATACTCTATTTGCATTTCAAAGTTTCTGAAAAATTATGCTGTAAAGAAACCTGTGTCACTAAGTTTAACCCAGAGTACTGCCAATTCACTTAGCCATAAAGCTCCTTTTTTAAATATACTATGAATATTTTGAAGTGCTACTCTAATTAATGTCATTTAAAATTTTGATATAAATATGAGCCTCTGAGACTGCTTAATAGATAAAATACTTAAAGTTAGTTTAAACATATATTACATAATCTTAAATATTGTATTGGACCTATTGTTCAATTGAAAGATTTCTCTTCAAACTTGTGATGCTAATATAAACTCTTCTTTCATTTCTGTAAAATCTAAAGAACCCAGTGCTATAACAAAAATTTCACAGACATCAATAAATGAAAAATGGAAAAAGGAACTATATTGTATAAACCTTTCCTTGATAACTATCTTCAAACTATCAACTTAATCAAAAGCAGGAAATAACACCACATAATTAGCAAGGCAACCAGAGAATTTTGCTTTATGTCAATAATGCCACTCCAGTTATAAGTGGTAAACCTCTAATCACTATTCATATTTCTCCATCCTAACATACCCACAAAATTCCAAAATTCCACTTTTATATTAAGGAACCAATATAATCTAACAGCAAAATTTAAAATATACAATTTTGTACTAAAATTTAATTTTGAATTTGATTTTAAGCAAAAAAACTGTCAAATTTTAAATAGACTAATAATTTATTAGTAGATATTCTTAAGGCTTGATTCTAAGGAGTCCAGGGATTCTCTGTACCATCTGCAATTTTATGCTATATATGTGTGTGTGTGTGTATATATATATATATATACATATATATATATATATGAATATATATTTTATATATATATATGAACAATTTTATTGTGAGGGACTTTATAATCTTCATAGTGTTGAAGCTTCAAGAGGCCTAATAAACTACACAAATATTTCAAAACTAAGTTCAAAAGCAGCCAAAAGATAGACACAGGAATGAAGTAGATAGGCACTCCCAACTTATCAATAATAAGTTCTTTGAAGAATGTGGAGATTAAGATCTGATCAAAGGACTAGGCTTTGAAACTGTGCAAAATGGAGCTCCTGAACTTAAGACCACTTAGTGTATGGGAATACAAGACCACCTTACCTGCCTCCTAAGAAATTTGTATGTAGGTCAAGAAGCGACAGTCAGAACTGGACATGAAACAACAGACTGGTTCAAAATTGGGAAAGGGGGCACATCAAGGCTGTATATTGTCATCTTGCTTATTTAACTCATATGCAGAGTATATCATGTGAAATACTGGGCTGGATGAATCACAAGCTGGAGTCAAGATTGCTTATAGAAATATCAATAACCTCAGATGATAACACCCTAATGGCAGAAAGCAAAGAGGAACCAAAGAGCCTCTTGATGAAGGTCAAAGAGGAGAGTGAAAAAGCTGGATTAAAATTCAACATTCAAAAAGCTAAGATCATGGCAACCAGTCCCATCACTTCATAGTAAAAGAAGGGGAAAAAAATGGAAACAGTGACAGATTTACTTTATTGGGCTCCAAAATCACTGTAGATGGTGACTGCAACCATGAAGTTAAAAGACGCTTGCTCCTTGGAAGAAAAGCTATGAGAAACCTAGACATCATATTTAAAACGCAGACATCACTTTGCCAACAAAGGTCTGTATAGTCATATGGTTTTTCCAGTAGTCATGTGTGGATATGAGAGTTGGGCCACAAAGAAGGCTGAGCCAAAGAATTGAGGCTTTTGAACTGTGGTCCTGGAGAAGACTCTTGAGAGTCCCTTGGACAGCAAGATCAAACCAGCTAATCCTAAAGGAAAACAACCCTGAATATTCATTGGAAGGGCTGATACTGAAGCTGAACCTCTAATACTTTGGCCACCTCATGCAAAGACCTGGCTCTTTGGAAAAGATCCTGATGCTGGGAAAGATTGAAGGCAGGAGAACAGGGTGACAGAGGATGAGATGGTTGGGCAGGATCACCGACTCAATGGACATGAGTTTGAGCAAACTCTGGAAGAAAGCAAAGGACAGGGAAGCCCGGCATGCTGCAGTCCATGGGGTCGCAAAGAGTTGGACATGACTTAGCAACTGAACAAGTGAAGAAATGACTAGAAAAAGTCTATTTAATAGTATAAAAAGAGATGGAAATGTACCTATATTTGCCAGGGTTCTCTATGGAAAGGATTGGTGATGATGATGATAATGACAATAAAAATACTAATAATAAAGCCTTCCCTGGATATTTACCATCATAAATCTCTTTGCCTGTGGTTAACCAGCATCATAGTTGGGGAAACCTCAAACTGAATATTTTAAATGGTCCCAAATTCTTTACAAACACTGGTATCCAGTAAAAGCAAATGCAAATTCTCTTTGGAATTCTGCCTTCAATCTGGGCCACAAATTCCTATAAATTAACTACAGTTCACAATTGTCAAATAAACAAGGAAAGACGCCATTATGAGTGAAAGTCAGTTGCAACAATAAAAAACAATTTTAGGTTTCCCAGTGACTTCAGAAGATGTAAATATACAGTAAACTATGTAAAATAACTACTGATCAAATCTTTAAAAAATTAATTCCCTCTTTGATTTCTGAGTTCCACTATGTCCAACTTTTTTACATAATAAAATTTATCACAGAATATATGATGAGATCCAGAAGCTGGCAAACTATAGTCCATGGGTCAAATCTGTCTGTGACCATTCAATTACATATTGTCTGTGTCAGCATATGAGAGATTTGGATACAGATCTTCCTTGACTTATGATGGAATTATCATGGTCCCAATAAACCCATTGTAACTTGAAAATATCATTAGTCAAAAATTCATTTAATATACCCAATCTGTGGAACACTATAGTTTAGCCTAACCTACCTTAAACAAGCTCAGATCACTTACATTAGCCTATAGTTGGGTAAAACCATCTAACACAAAGCCTATTTTGTAATAAAGTATTAAGTATCTCATATAATTTATTGAATACAGTACTGAAAGTGAAAAACAATGGTTTCTTTCTGGCTTACTTCACTCTGTATAATAGGTTCCAGTTTCATCCACCTCATTAGAACTGATTCAAATGTATTCTTTTTAATGGCTGAGTAATACTCCATTGTGTATATGTACCACTGCTTTCTTATCCATTCATCTGCTGATGGACATCTAGGTTGCTTCCATGTCCTGGCTATTATAAACAGTGCTGCGATAAACATTGGGGTGCACGTGTCTCTTTGCCTTCTGGTTTCCTCAGTGTGTATGCCCAGCAGTGGGATTGCTGGATCATAAGGCAGTTCTATTTCCAGTTTTTTAATGAATCTCCACACTATTCTCCATAGTGGCTGTACTAGTCTGCATTCCCACCAACAGTGTAAGAAGGTTCCCTTTTCTTCACACCCTCTCCAGCATTTATTGCTTGCAGACTTTTGGATCGCAGCCATTCTGACTGGTGTGAAATGGTACCTCATAGTGGTTTTGATTTGCATTTCTCTGATAATGAATGATGTTGAGCATCTTTTCATGTGTTTGTTAGCCATCTGTATGTCTTCTTTGGAGAATACTAACACATATATATGGAATTTAGAAAGATGGTAAACAATAACCCTGTGTACGAGACAGCAAAAGAGACACTGATGTATAGAATAGTCTTATGGACTCAGTTGGAGAGGGAGAGGGTGGGAAGATTTGGGAGAATCATTGAAACATGTATAATATCATGTATGAAACGAGTTGCCAGTCCAGGTTCGATGCACGATACTGGATGCTTGGGGCTGGTGCACTGGGATGACCCAGAGGGATGGTATGGGGAGGAAGGAGGTAGGGGGGTTCAGGATGGGGAACACGTGTATACCTGTGGCGGATTCATTTCGATATTTGGCAAAACTAATACAATATTGTAAAGTTTAAAAATAAAATAAAAAAAAAAATGGTTTCATGGACACAAAACTGTTATTTGTATGCTGGTTATTTACCCTTGTGATCACATGATTGACCGGGAGCTGCAGCTCCCCGTCACGGCCCAAAAGCATGAGAGAGTTCAAAAAAAAGACAAAATTCAAAATTCAAAGTACAGTTTCTAGTTGAGTGTGTATTGCTTTCACGCCATTATAAAGCTGAAGAATAGTAAATAGAAACATCATAAGTTAGGACTGTTTGTAGACATAACCAAAAATACGTGATCCTCTGAATCTAAAATGCTACTTTGCTGTTCAGTCTCCAAATCACCCTTTTATTTCTGGCCAACTTGTACTCAAACTTGGGCAGAAATGAAAGTTAGCAGTTTGCTTTATTCTTGATAATAGGCCTCCATATTCCAGCCTACCTGAATTAACTGAATCCTCCTAAAATCCCTTAGGACTTCTGCCATATGGGTGCCAATGATGGTCAAGCCATTACACATATTGTTGACATTAGATAATTTAATTTCCAACTCTTAGGGATTTCCTGGCCATTTTATTTTTATTTATTTATAACAATCCATTCTGGTCAGAGAATTTAGTCTCTGCGTGATTTCCTTTATTTTAAATATTTTTAGACGGGGGTATCTTCCTCCCTTTCCAATTAATGGTAGTATTTCTCTCAGGACACTGAAAAAAAAAGTGGTAAAAAAAGGCTATAGGTTATGAACCAAGCTTTAGCTAGTTTCCAGTAAGTTCATTCAACAGAAAAAATTATATTATGAAATAGAGTTTGTAGAAAGAATTCTTAATTCACCTGGCATCTGTTTCTCTTCTCTGCAGAAAACAATTCAAGTGAATTCTCCAACATCAACCACTAGTCGACATGCATTATGGGAAACAGTATTATTTTCTTGCTCTAAATCTCTTTCTTAGGGGAGAGTATAATTGCATCCATTTCTGAGAGACCTTCCCATTTGCCACTCTCTCTACCTTTCCATTTAGTACTTGCTTTTAGCCATAACTTCCAAGCCACGGTATGGTTCTCTAGTGCTTACTCATAAAGCAAACAGTAACAATAGACTTGCCAATGTCTCTCCTATGCCCCATTTCCAGGAAAGTATCATAGAATCTTTCTGGTAAAGGATCACAGACTACCTTTACAGTGTACCAAGTGTACTTCATTTACACTTAGCCCTGTTTTGGTTTTATGACATAAGGTTATAACCTACTCCCAAAGTATCTTTAGGAATGTGCTCCAAGTTAATGACTGAGATAGCAGGTCTCATGCAGTGATACCTTTCCCTACTGGCATGCACAAATTTGATTTTAGCCCCAAGATAAACAGAACAGAAAAAACAAAAGTATGTGCATTATCTGCTTTACCTTCTCATATTTAATTGAATAAACAGTCTTTCAAAACTTGCCCCCATCTATTTTAAATATGAAATGTTTTAATTTCCCATTCCAACTTTTAGGGAACATAGCTCAACAGGTCAAAGAATGTGATATATTCATGTAATGTTACATTTTCTTGTTCTTTCTTGTACATCAGTAGCAGTAAAATGTTTTTGTTGATCAGAAGAAACATATCTTGGTGAGTCAAAATAAAAGAATTTTCTGTTCAAAATTTAACTGCTTCCCTACTGTTTCTTCTCTTTCAAGATAAGCAAAGCCCAGAATATATGCACATGTATAATTCCAGTTAGCCTCCATTTGTAGCCCATAGGAATTGTATTGGTAGGAAACCCACACAGTCCACTTGCCAGTTAGAGGGAAGAGAAAGCTTGCCTTCAGGAAATTCTGACTACGATCATGCTTGGGTGATTTCTGTCCTGTGGAATTTGGTTTCTTTCAGTGCCAAGGAAATATATTGTTATCGGACCTGACCATGCATGACATAGGCACCTGTGTGTCATTTAATGAAACAGTGATCAGTTCTAGGGCTCTGGCTAAGGCTTCACTTTTCCTTTTCCTTCATACTTCATTTCTTTTAGTTTTTTGTTCAATTAAGAACTTTTCAGAGACATCTCCAACTACTTTGTATGAGAAAATTTTACTCTCATCTACCGTTTCACACACTGCCACCATCCCCAACACACTCTGTCTTATCCTCCTTTATTTTCTTCAAAAATATTTTATGAACATCTAACATATTACAATTATTTTATTTATTACCATTCTCCTCAACAGAATTTGAGCACCATCCCAAAGGAATGTGTTCTTGTCTTGTGCTCAATCATTTGTGCCTTAATGCTTATAGGGTAAATATTTGAAATTATAGTTGAACAAAAAATAAATAAGTGCAAGAATTTCTCTAATTGAAAATCACCCTAACAGATTCATGAATGAAAATCATAATAGATATTACCAAAGCCTGTACTCCCACTGGCCTAATGAAAACCAAAACCTCTCCAGATGTGGTTATTACTCCATATATGCATGTTTCAGCCCTTGTATAATGCCCCAAAATGATGTCCTTTTCATTACAGGGGACTGGAATGCAAAAGTAGGAAGTCAAGAAACACCTGGAGTAACGGGCAAATTTGGCCTTGGAGTAAGAATGAAGCAGGGCAAAGGCTAATAGAGTTTTGCCAAGAGAAAGCACTGGTCAGAGCAAGCACCCTCTTCCAACAACACAAGAGAAGAATCTACACATGGACATCACCAGATGGTCAACATCGAAATCAGATTGATTATATTCTTTGCAGCCAAAGATGGAGAAGCTCTATACAGTCAGCAAAAACAAGACTGGGAGCTGACTGTGGCTCAGATCATGAACTCCTTATTGCCAAATTCAGACTTAAATTGAAAAGTAGGGAAAACCACTAGACCATACAGGTATGACAGAAATCAAATCCCTTATGATTATATAGTAGAAGTGACAAATAGATTCTAGGGGTTAGATCTGACAGACAGAGTGCCTGAAGAACTATGGACAGAGATTCGTGACAGTGTACAGGAAAAAGGGATTAAGACATCCCCAAGAAAAAGAAATGAAAAAAGGCAAAATGGTTGTCTGAAGAGGCCTTACAAATAGCTGTGAAAAGAAAAAGAAGCAAACGACAAAGGAGAAAAGGAAAGATATACCCATTTGAATGCAGAGTTCCAAAGAAGAGCAAGAAGAGATAAGAAAGCTGTCCTCAGTGATCAATGCAAAGAAATAGAGGAAAACAACAGAATGGGAAAAACTAGAGATTTCTTCCAAAAAATTAGAGATACCAAGGGAACATTTCATGCAAAGATGGGCTCAATAAAGGACAGAAATGGTATGGACCTAACAGAAGCAGAAGATATTAAGAAAAGGTGACAAGAATACACCAAAGAACTATACAAAAAGATCATCACGAACCAGATAATAATGATGGTGTGATCACTCACCTAGAGCCAGACATCCTGGAATGCGAAATCAAGTGGGCCTTAGGAAGCAACAGTACAAACAAAGCTAGTGGAGGTGATGGAATTCCAGTTGAGCTATTTCAGGTCCTAAAAGATGATGCTGTGAAAGTGCTACACTCAATATGCCAGCAAATCTGGGAAACTCAGCAGTAGCTACAGGACTGGAAAAGGTCAGTTTTCATTCCAATCCCAAAGAAAGGCAATGCCAAAGAATGCTCAAACTACGGCACAATTGCACTCATCTCACACGCTAGTAAAGTAATGCTCAAAATTCTCTAAGCCAGGCTTCAACAATACGTGAACCATGAACTTCCAGATGTTCAAGCTGGTTTTAGAAAAGGCAGAGGAAACAAAGATCAAATTGCCAACATCTGCTGGATCATGGAAAAAGCAAGAGAGTTCCAGAAAAACATCTACTTCTGCTTTATTGACTATGCCAAAGCCTTTGAATGTGTGGATCACATCAAATTGTGGAAAATTCTTAAGGAGATGGGAATACCAGACCACCTGACCTGCCTCTTGAGAAACCTGTATGCAGCTCAGGAAGCAACAGATAGAACTGGACATGGAACCACAGACTGGTTCCAAATAGGGAAAGTAATACATCAAGGCTGTATATTGCTTATTTAACTTATATTCAAAGTATGTCATGAGAAACACTGGGCTGAATAAAGCACAAGCTGGAAAAAGAATGCCAGGAGAAATATCAATAACCTCAGATATGCAGATGGCACCACCCTTATGGCAGAAAGTAAAGAAGAACTAAAGAGCCTCTTGATGAAATTGAAAGAGGGGAGTGAAAAAGTTGTCTTAAAACTCAACATTCAGAAAACAAAGATCATGGCATCCAGTCCCATCACTTCATGGCAAATAGATGAGGAAATGGGGAAACAGTGGAAATAGTGAGAGACTTTATTTTTGGGGGCTCCAAAATCACTGCAGATGGTGACTGCAGCCATGAAATTAAAATTTCTTACTCCTTGGAAGGAAAGTTATGACCAACCTAGACAGCATTTTAAAAAGCAGAGACATTACTTTGCCAACAAATATCTGTCTAGTCAAAGCTATGGTGTTTTCAGTAGTCATGTATGGATGTGAGAGTTAGACTACAAAGAAACCTGAGCACCAAAGTACTGATGCTTTTGAACTGTGGTGATGGAGAAGACTCTTGAGAGTCCATTGGACTGCAAGGAGATCCAACCAGTCCATCCTAAAGGAAATCAGTCCTGAATATTCATTGGGAGGACTGATGCTGAAGCTGAAACTCCAATACTTTGGCCACCTGATGGGAAAAGTCAACTCACTGGAGAAGACCCTGATTCTGAGAAAGATTGAAAGCAGAAGGAGAATGGGGTGGCAGAGGATGAGATGGTTGGATGGCATCACCAACTTAATGGACACAAGCTTGAGTAAACTCCGGGAGTTGGTGGTAGGCAGGGAGTCCTGGCGTGCTGCAGTCCATGGAGTCGCAAAGAGTCGGACATGACTGAGCCACTGAACTGAACTGAACTGATAATATTTCTTTATGCTATATAGTTTTTCTCTAGTGATGGAGTATGCCCTTAGTGGTTTATATACCTTTTTACTATTTCCAAACTCTTTCAGGAAGGCATAACTGATCTATAATATTTTAAACTCCTCCATAAATTGGCCCTTTTCTTCCTTTTATGTAAGTTTGTTTCTGGATCTGTCTTTACTTTTACTTTGATTGGTGGTCTGATCTTTATTTCCCTAACATATTTCTCAAGATTTTCCCTGTGGGGATCCTAAAATAGGTAAAGTTAGTGAGTTCTAGATCTGCTACAATCATTTATTGCTTGAAAGAAGCTTGTCCACCTTCACCTCCCTGAGCATAACAGTAGTTAACTGCATGGACCCTGTAGCCAAACCACATAGATTCTAATCCCAAATCTATAATTTACTAACTACATTGCCATTGATAACGTTACTTAACTTCCCTATACCTCAACTTCCCTATACCTCAACTTCCACAGCTATGAAAAAAATGATAATCGTGCATCTGTCATATAAGATTATGTTAAGGATTAAGCCACTCGATATGTATAAAATGTTTGGTACAACATCTCAACATAGTAGCAACTCTATCTGTGTGTGAGTGTGTGTGTGTATGTTCAGTCACTCAGTTGTGACTCTTCGTGAGCTCGTGGACTGAGCCCACCAGGATCCTCTGTCCATCGGATTTTCCAAGTGAGAATATTGGAGTGGCTTGCCATTTCCTCCTTCAGGGGATCTTCCCAACACAGGAACTGAACCCATGTCTCCAATGTTTCCTGCCTTCACAGACAGACTCTTTATCTCTGAGCCAGCTGGCTGACCCAGGAACTCTATGTGCTGTGCTCAGCAGCTCTGTTGTGTCCAACTCTTTGTTATCCCATGGACTGTAGCCTGCCAGACTCCTCTGTCCTTGGGGATTCTCCAGCAAGAATGCTGGTGTGCATTGCAGTGCTGTCCTCCAGGGGATCTTCCCAATCCAGGAATCGAACCCAGGTCTCCCACATTGTAGGTGGATTATTTACTCTCTGAGCCACCAGGGAAGCACAGTTAGCTATTTCTAATATAATTCCATGTAGTAGCTATTCTCTCAGACAAACATCTTAACCAGGCTTGGGCTCACTCGATCGACCTTAGTTCCACCATACTCCCATGTGGTATCTCTCTTCCTTCCTTTAGAACATTGGTTCTCAGATGTATTCCTTGGATCAATAGCATGAGCTTTACCTGCAACTTATTAGAAGTGCAAGATCTTAGACTCTGTCCCAAGCCAACTGATAATAACTCTAGGGTGGGATGAATCAATCCTTTTTAACTAGCCTTCCCTGTGATACTAATACAAGCTCAAGGTTTTGAAACCATAGATTCCTAATTCAACCATTTTAATTATGTTTTCTCCATAAACAAGCAGTAACCCTGTAACTTTATCACCATGAAAATTATGCCTTATTTTTCTCTAATGCTTATCTTCTTAACTTTCACTTTCAAATCTATTCAAATTTTCTGATACTAGATGGTGTGGCCATTCCATTCTTCTGTGAGGTAGCTCCCCAATCACTCATTTTGACCCTTAGGTGCCACTTTAGAGATTATGATGAAAGCGGTTGGGATGTGCCTTGGCCACTAAGATTTTTAAAAGAGTGCTTCTAATGTGCAGCTGGGTTGAGCATATTGATCTACACTCTTTTGGCACAAGTGATTCTGAAATCCCTTTGTGCAGATATTAATTTGAGAACAGCGTTTCCCTGCCTTCCCTGGTAATTTAAATTATTTGGCCCTTAATAAAAATACACATTCCATGGCCACATCTCAGTCCTGGCAAATCAGAATCTCCAAGAAAGCCCCAGGAGGTGGTATTTTTTTTAAACAAGTACCCCCAGGTGATTCTTCTCGTTATGGAAATTTAAGGTCATGCTCATGCTCAGCCTCTTCAGTCCTGTCTGACTCTTTGCAACCCTATGGACTGTAGCCCACCTTCTCTGTCCATGGGATTCTCTACACAGGAATACTGGAGTGAATTGTCATTTCCTTCTCCAGGGGATCTTCCCAAGCCAGGGATGAAACCCACATCTCCTGTATCTCTTAAGAAAGAGTGATATATTATAAAGAAATAAATATGTATGTCTCTTGCTACTTTTAATTGAGGGACAAGAATACTATCTAAATCAGTGCACTAAATCTTAGTCTTCACATTTTATTATCTCTGCACTCAATAATTATGTCATAAGCCAAATGATGATTCTATTTAAATTTCCAAGGGAGGAATATATGTGATTTGGATTTATGTTTTAGAAAGAAAATTAAATTTCAGAGCAGTTTTCAGCAAGAATGAAACCTAAATTCCCTGCTAATTTTGAAAGGTTAACCTTGTTTGCTTAACTGGAAAAAATGACCAAGTTCACCATCCCATGTATAAAAACTCCCACTACTACTCTGAAAAAAAAATTTTAATTAAAATGAGCATTTAGTTTAAAAGAAAAAAAAAACTTTTTTTTAAGTAAGATTATAACCTTACTGGTGATACGATAGCTAAATACCAATTAATTACTAGAAAGTTAGCATTATAGAGGTTAAGTAATCATTTGGCAAGAAAGATTACAAAATCCAAATTAAAACACCAAGAAATTTAATTTGTCAAAATTACCATAAAACTCGCACAGTGTTTCTTTGGAATTAATAAGACAGAACTCAGTGTGGTAGTGACATTACAGGGTAACTTTATGTATTTCTAATATAATAAATGTGCTTCTATCAATTAAATACACAGTTTTAGTATTTAACTTGTAATGGTTATCTTGCTAAATGACAAGAAGTACATTCATTAGGTTATGTGATTTAATTTATTATCATAAAATTTATTCAGCTTTACAGATTCTTAAAATAGCTGAATTCATCTCACCAGATTTAGGACTCATTTAGACAACATAGCTTCTATGTTTTGCTTGAAACTTTAATCTTAATTGAGATCATTTGACTCAGGCAAAATGCATCTGTAGCCAGGCTTAACAATCATGGGTACCTAAAGAAGATCTGATACCTTCTCCTTGAATTATTCAACAGCTATGACTGTATCAGTCATATCAGTCAGTCCCTATTCAAAATAGGGAGGGCTCAGAAACCATCTATCTGTTCCAGCCTGCTGCTGCTGCTGCTGCTAAGTTGCTTCAGTCATGTCTGACTCTATGCGACCCCATAGACGGCCGCCCACCAGGCTCCTCTGTCCCTGGGATTCTCCAAGCAAGAATACTGGAGTGGGTTGCCATTTCCTTCTCCACTGTTACAGCAATCAAACATTAAAGCATAATGAACAGACTATAATAATAATTTGTCCATGCAGCTTTGCTCAAAATTCAAAATATAAATAAGTGACATAGATAGGATAGTTTTGACCAAAGAAACAGCAATATAGTTGAGCACTTTTTAATACTGGGCTGAAGGGTCCCTGGAATCCTGGTGAAATCTGCCCTGCTTACCTTGGTAGCCAGTTCTACACACAACTTGTTCCTACCAAAATGACTCAAGCCTTCTACCTATTTCTAATGTAATAAATATGCTTTTATAAATTACACAGTTTTAGTATTTAGCTTGTAATGGCTATCTTGCTAAATGACAAGAAGCACATTCACTCCGCTATGTGATTTATTTTATCTTCACAAAATTTATTCTGCTTTATAGATGCTTAAAATAGCTGAATTCCCTATGTTTTGCTTCCAACCTAATGTCCCAATTGTTGTAGCTCACCCTTCCATCCAGGCTTCCCTGGTGGCTCAGATGCTAAAGAATCTGCCTGCAATACAGGAGACCAGAGTTAGACCCCTGGGTTGGGAAGATCCTCTGAAGAAGGAAATAGCTACCCACTCTGGTATTCTTGCCTTGAGAATTCCACAGACAGAGGAGGTTGGCGGGCCACAGTCCATGGGGTCTCAGAGTTGGACATGACTGAGTGCCTAACACACACACACACCCCCTTCCACCCAAGAGCTCCTCTTCATGTCCTACTTCCTTTCTCTCTTCGGGGTGACAGCTAATCTAATTAACTAAGCAGCTATAATTAAATCCACTGCGTCTGCTAAAACAATGATCCTCACACTCTAATCACACTTGTCAAAATGCAAATTCCAGGGCCTGTGATTTTGCAGTTTTGTCCTGCTTCAGGATCCTGTTGAGCCAAAGATCACACTTTGAGTAGAAAGAAGCTAAAAGGTCACTCTTTTCCTTTAACTTAAGCACTGTTTTAACTTAAGCAGTGTCTTTTCAGTCTAGTCCAAAAATTCAGTGCCTCAGAAAAATGAAGAATTCTTGGCTTAATTGCAGACCTACTGAATCTGAATCTCTGTGGAATGAACCCAGGAATCTACAGTTTTAATAATCTCCCCCATGTGATTCCTGTACAGATCAAAGGCTAAGTTACAAGTTCATCTCCAATCTCATTCCTAAATCTTCCAGGTCATAGCTATGTGTCTTGAGAGCTGTTTTTTTTACAGATTTGGCCCCAAATAAAAAAGCAAATCAAATAGTGGAGGCAGAAAACAGAATGACAGTTTAGGCGAAAACTCATTTTGGGAGAGTAAAACATGCAAATCATCCATAGAGCCATGAACTCATTCTAAACTACAAAGCAGCCCTTTAATTTCCTCTGATGTGGACACCTTGGAGATTACAGAAACATTTTTGTAAATAAAGTTCTTTTGTGCTGCTAGCAATAGCGGAAGTGCTTACCACAGCATGTGAGTCTCTGAGTTATCTCACTTGGCTATCTCCAGCTTGCCAAGTTTCTCTTATTGACACTGCTTCCAATTGCCATTACTTGGTACCACATGGCGGGTACTAAGTCATCGCCAGTAATTACATGCTTCAGTAGAAGCTCAGAGCCTACATGTTCAGGAGCATGTAAAAGCTGTCATGAAAATGTAAAAATCGAGACTCAAGCATGGGGCTTCTCAAAAGATCTACATGCAGCTTCAAACAGCAATGTTTTAATAAAAGTAAACATACTCCAAACTGAGCAGCTTTCTCCTAAAAATGTAAAGATTAAATGATTCATTTTGATATATGGCAAAACCAATACAATAGTGTGAAGTTAAAAAATAAAATAAAATTAAAAAAAATAATAATAAATAAATGTATCCAGGTTAGTATTTTATGGACACATCACCCAAAAAAGGCATAAATGAAATGACTTTCTGAAAGTACAGCATTGAAACTAGCCCACAAATACATATAGACCTCATGTAGCACTTACCCTCCATGAACACTGCCTCCCCTTTTTCCCAAAGGGAAGTCACTGACGAATAATCCAATTCACTTGCTGAGTCTAGAGGTTTACTACTGTGCAGACAAGTATGTCGAGCTTATTGAGATATTTCCGAGAAGTGATACTCTGAGTAATATTTCTTTCAGACATTACTTTGCATTCTTGAAAGAGCTTGCTTTTAAGTACAGTGTATTTTGTTGCTCAAAGGAGAATGTGGAAGTAAGTCAAGACCACAAATTCTGTACAGAGGTATGCAATTTAAAACTTCGACATTTTCAGGAATGTGTAAGGATGCAAGTCAAAATTAGCTTATTCTAAATCATTCTGCCTCACCCTAGGGAAAATCAAATAGAAGGAGAATTCTTTGACATCAGGGAAAAGAAATACTTATTGCTATATCTACATGTGACATATATGGCAAAGATAAAAGGGAAAGAGAAAAGGACAAAAAAGTTAAAAAAAAGAAAAGTGAATCCAATTAAAATATAATTCCAGTAAATTAAAAACTTGAACACTAAATTTTCTTAATATATTTGATCCTAACTAAGAAACTCTTTACTTTTACTCCTTATTTTAACTCCTCACTTCATTTTATAAGTGGAATGCTTTTTTTTAATGTATGTTGATAAATGAAAATTTAATTCTGTTTTAACAAAAAAGAAAAATAGTAACTAATATTAGTTCTAAGATGCAAAACTCCAGTGTGGGGGTGAGATTATAAACTATAAACTATACTCTCAAGACGATGGTGATCTAATGCCTGGGAAGTGGGGAGAAGGTTAGACAACCCTACAAATATCTATATTAACAATCAATGTAAGTGATGTAAGAGGGTAGAAAACATTAATGTGGTTCAAAAGGGTGATACCATAGGGTTGAGAAATCAAGGACTGCTTCATGCAGTAGATGCTTTATGATTGGGACCCTGATGCTTGTGCAAGATTTTAGAAGGATTAATTTAAAAATTAAGAAGATTTAGGAAAAGCTACAACAAAAATAGAAAGGTTGGAAAACATAGAATGTGTTTGGCTGAATTATGTGTGTATACTTCCTTTTGGGTTCATATAAGAAAAAAGTGAAGAGGCAGCTGATAAATTAGTAGGGAGCCATGTCATAGAGGCACTTGACTAGCAAGCTAAGGACCTTTTTCTTGATTCAACAATGGAAAATCTTTAAATGCATTAGAGGAAATAGACATAATTTGTCTTTCTGTATGATGAATTTGAATACAGATTAGACTAGGTAGAAAGTAACTATGGAAGCGCTGTCTTGGAGATACACAGGAAGAGAAAGCCAAGGAGAATCAGATGGATAGGAGAGATATTGAGGAGACACAAACTATGGAACTTGATAATAGGGTGGATAAAAAGTTTAACCTCACAGCTAAGCAGGAGGTATAGGAGAGGGAGGGCTTCGCAGGCATAGCTATGCAAATAAAATACATGACTGCTTTGCTTCACTAATCTTGCTGCTGCTAAGTCGCTTCAGTCGTGTCTGACTCTGTGCGACCCCATAGACAGCAGCCCACCAGGCTCCCCTTCCCTGGGATTCTCCAGGCAAGAATACTGGAGTGGGTTGCCATTTCCTTCTCCAATGCATGAAAGTGAAAAGTGAAAGTGAAACAATAGGAACTGAGCTGATATATAAACAGACTGTATAAGTCGCCAGTCCAGGTTTGATGCACGATACTGGATGCTTGGGGCTGGTGCACTGGGACGACCCAGAGGGATGGCACGGGGAGGGAGGAGGGAGGAGGGTTCAGGATGGGGAACACGTGTATACCTGTGGTGGATTCATGTTGATATATGGCAAAACCAAAACAATATTGTAAAGTTAAAAAATAAAATAAAATATTTAAAAGATAAATAAAATAAAAAGAATTTTAAAAAAAAGAAATATTCCTCAAAAATTTTTGCCTGAATTTGCTTATATAATTTCAGTTTTCAAGCAATATTATACATGTAAACATCTTTAGTACAGTTTTATATATGGGACGTTCATCACTGGACAACAAAAATTCACTGAGTAATTACTGTACCACTGTTACTGCATTTTTATGACATGATAAAGGTTAGCTATAGTTTGGTTGATCAGTAACATTTTCCTAAAATATTTATGCTGTCTCAGGCACTGTGTTAGAGGTGTCAACGTTGAAAAAGAGGCTGGCTCACTTTAAATAAATTATTGTCTAAAAGCGTAGAAAAGCCATTTAAGTATAACACAGCTTGAGAGTTCAGGACACAGTGCAACTGTGGACAAAAGTTGAACACCTAGTGCTGGTTTGATAGATCAAAGAAGGCTTCTTCAGCCTGATCGCAAAGGATAACTTGACCAACTGAAATAAATGAGGCAGACATGAAAGAATTTCTCAGCAGGGGAGGTGGCAGTGAGAAAACAGAAAGAACTGTGGGTGTTAATAAGGGAGAGGACTATAAGGAGAGGAAGACGAAGAAAGGTTTATGTGAAAGAATTTGGGATTTTACCCAGAAGGAAAGGAGTCCTGAAATCTTTAAGCAGTCAAGAGGCTTAATCAGATGTGCGTGTTACAGAGGTTACTCCAGGTGCCGAGCAAAGAAACAAATAGACTGGATTGAAAAGAGAAATTGGCTTTCAGGATATTGTAGAAAATGAAAGGAGATGCTAGTGTATTTAATTAAATATTTGAAAGAGAATATAAGTAAAGTATACTAAGACATAGCAGAATGGGTAAAGGAATAAATGAGGCAGATAAGATCTAAGGTAATGCCAAGATCCTCAGATTGAGCAACCAGGGAGATAGTTGATGTATTCACTAAAATAGGGTGGGTAGGAAAAGACCAACTCTGGAATTATTGAACTTTATGTATATTGGGGCTTCCCCAGTAGCTCAGTCAGTAAAAACAGTCTGCCTGCAATGTGGGAGACCCAGGTGCAATCCCTGGGTCGAGAAGAGCCCCTGGAGAAGGAAATGGCAAACCACTCCGTATTCTTGCCTGGAGAATTCCATGGACAGAGGAGTCTGGTGGGCTACAATCCACGGGGTCACAAAGGGTCGGACATTACTGAGTGACTAACAGTTTCACTTTCTTTCTATTGGCAACTGTATACACAGGTTTGAAGCAAAGAAGAAACAGCAGGTCTAGAGATTACTCATCAGCAACATATATGGCAACTTAAATAAAGGAAGTAGATGAGATTGCTAAGGGATACTATTCAGACTGACAAAAAGAGAAGACAACGGATGGAGCCTAGATAATACTAAAATTTAATGCAAAAAAAAAATGTTAGGAATGAAACAGGAAAATGAGAAGAGTGAACTACAATAAAGCCAAAAAAAGCGTTTATAAGAAAAAATACATTAATGCTGCTGAGTGGTCACAGATGATAAGAACTGAAAAGTATCTACTGGACTCATTAACAAGAATGTTATGAGCAAACACAGGAAGAATATGTTTCTGGATTAATGGGGGCAACTTAGCTTGCAGTGAGTAAGAGAAGGTAAATTCCCAAAAGTAATTACAGACAACTCTTTTAGAGTTGGAAAGATATTTAGAGAGGGACATAGAATAGATAAAAAAACTATCTTAAGGAGGAAAAGACCTGGCATGATAAATGCTCACTGGAAGTATGAGTGCAGAGTGACTTTGAAGATACAGGATGGAATCAAAACACCTGCCAGTGAAATAATTAAATTTAAGGGAGAAAGTATTTTTTCTTTATATGAAAAAGAAAATAATGGATTCAAATTTTTTCTTATCTAAGTGTATTAGTTTTCTATTTCTGTCTTAAAAATTACTACAAACTTAGCTGTGTACAACTACACAACTTACTTATCTCACAGTTTTCATGGGCTGGATAATGGTTACCTAAGTCATCCCAGGGCCTGGTGAAGTAAAATCAAGGTGTTGGCTGGCCTGTGTCCTCATCTGGGGCTCAAGTCCCCTTCTAAATTTACTAGTTGTTTGCAGAATTCAATTCCTTGCAACTGTGAACTGTAGTCCCTGCTTTATTGCTGGTCATCAACCAGGCACTGTGCTAGCAAACCACCAGCTGTCCCTTTCATGTTATCCTCTCCACAAGACGACAATTTGCTTCCTCAGAGCCAATGAGAGAATAGTACTGGCTGCTTCAAATCTCTCCAACTTCAGGAAAAGCTCAGACTCTTTTAATGGGTCACCAGTTTAGACCAGGCCCACCAAAGGTCGTTTCCCCTGAGATTAACTCAAAGTCAACTGATCTGCAACCTTAATTCCACCTGAAAAATGTCTACACCTTTGTCCTATAATGTAATCTAACCATGGAAGTGACATCCATTCTATTCACAGGTTCTTTCCATACCCACGGGCGGGGATACTACAGACTATATACTCCAGAAGATAGGAATCTCGAGAGCCATCTCAGAATCCTGCTTAACATATCAAGAAAGCCATCACCCTGAGTTGAAATATTTTTCTTTTCTTTCTTAAAAGGAAATTTGTTCACTATTCACTTAATAAGTGTACTCTTGCCTGGAGAATCCCATGGATGGAGGAGCCTGGTGGGCTGCAGTCGATGGGGTCGCTAAGAGTCAGACACGACTGAGTGACTTCACTTTCACTTCTCACTTTCATGCACTGGAGAAGGAAATGGCAACCCACTCCAGTGTTCTTGCCTGGAGAATCCCAGAGACGGGGGAGCCTGGTGGGCTACCGTCTATGGGGTCACACAGAGTCGGACACAACTGAAGCGACTTAGCAGCAGTAGCAGCATCTCTAAATACATATATTGTTTTATGCTTTTACTGAAGTCTTTCCCAATTTTAAGAGAACAAATCTAAAAAAAAGAAAAAGAAAACTAAAAGTTTAATATTTTTTGAAAAAAGCAACACACTTGAGAGCTGGTGGGACCCTCCTAATGCAAAGTTGGGGTAAGGGTAGAATTGCAGACAGATCCCATTACTCTACATAGAGATCTAAATCATGGTATTCAATAAAACTGAAAAAAAAAAAGATAACAGGAAAATAAAGGCAATTCTTACAACTGTCTATTACAACTCTCCCCACCTGTCTTGATGAAATTGTCCTTGGGAATTTTCGCTTGGGCTGACACTAACTGTTGTCCCTCTTTGGGACAACATGGGCCCAGTTTTTGAGGTAGCACTGGCTTTCCCTATTCCCTAAAGGTTTAGTTTCCATAAGCATACTCGGTTTTGGACTTTCTCAGGAAAGGAAGAACAGAGTGTTGAGGACTCTTTACCTTTTGAATTCTGGATCTCTTCATAAATGAATGGAGACTAACAGGTGGGAGGTAGGTACCTATTCATAATGGAATCTGATCCTATTATCAGCCTTCAAAATTACTTTCAAAACATAGGTGGCACAAACTAGTTACCACTTACTGTGTTCTTTCAGTATTGCAAAAAACTAAACTATAATAGAATTCAAAAGACAAAATTGAGAGATGATGCAACAAATGTATCTTTTCTTGAATGCAATTTGTACTGGAAATTATAACACCTATCAAAAAAAAGTATATAACACAGTATCCCTCAGCAAATTTATAAGATGATTAGGTTCTAAGACCATCTAAACACAGTGCACTTAACAATTAACAGTATCTTTCATGGCGTGGAAAGAGGATGAGGGTATGAATGTTAAGTGTAATTAAGATATATTCATACACGTGAGCTAGGAAAATAATGTAAGATAGTTAAAAGAAAAAAAAAAAACAATAATAGCTATTAGTCATTGAATCCCTGTGCTGTTATAGCCATTAAAGTGGATATTGTGTACACATCATCACAGGTGTTCACAATGGCCTAGCAAGTAGATTTGTATCATTTTTTGAAATCTTGCAATAGGCATAGACAGAAAGAAAGGTTAAGAAACTTATCCAGGGACACAGAAAGAGTGAGAGGCTGTAATGTGTCCTCGAGTTTAGCTGACTTCAAGGCCAGTGCAATTGCTCATATATCACATTGCCTCTGGTGAGAAAGAACACCAGTGAGGAGTCTGATGTCATATGTCTCCAGAGCACTGGAGTAGCACATGCTGAAATAACTTTAGATTCTTCTGATTGCTCAGCAACCATATTTTTTAGAAAAGTGCCACAAAACATAAATTGATTATGTCCTCTTGCCCTGCATATGAGAATACATCCTCAGACTGGTTTATTTTCATAATACTTTTAATAACAAAGACTTTTTAAAAACAAACACCTTATCCATAAAAGATTTCTGTATCAGAAATGTTTTTTTTTTACATTTTTTTAATTTTATTTTATTTTTAAACTTTACATAATTGTATTAGTTTTGCAAAATATCAAAATGAATCCACCACAGGTATACCTGTGTTCCCCATCCTGAACCCTCCTCCCTCCTCCCTCCCCATACCATCCCTCTGGGTCGTCCCAGTGCACTAGCCCCAAGCATCCAGTATCGTGCATCAAACCTGGACTGGCATCTCATTTCATACATGATATTTTACATGTTTCAATGCTATTCTCCCAAATCTTCCCACCCTCTCCCTCTCCCACAGAGTCCATAAGCCTGTTCTATACATTACTGTCTCTTTTGCTGTCTCATACACAGGGTTATTGTTACCATCTTTCTAAATTCCATATATATGCGTTAGTATACTGTATTGGTGTTTTTGTTATAGATGATTCTTGGATTTGGTCATTTCTTTTCTTCTGGTTAAAACTAAATTTTAAAAAGACCCCAGTTAAACAATACTTTGAATAAATAATGCACAATACATGAATTTCTCAGACTTCTTCCTAGGCTTTAGCTGGTACAAATCTGCACCTGTCTTTTTGGTAAAAAAATATTATCTGAGGGAGAAAAAGACATACTACTTTAGTAACATACTTATGAGTCCTGGGAATGACTCTATAGCTTTTGTGTTATTAGATGTGGATATAACTGCTGTTTCCTTCCTTTTTGAGAAGCCAACATAAGAGACTTCTGCCTGCATGTGCAGAGCCAGAAACTCATTTCAATAGCAGCCCTGCAAGGCAGTGCAGGGAACTAAACTGATATGTATTGCTAGTTTTCTAGTGAATTGAACTACACAATCACAGCAAATAGTAAGAAAACCCTGAAGGCTGATTTTGTGTGTATTTATTTTAGCAGTATTCAAGGCAAAAACTAATCAGAGAGGGATATTTGTTAAAATGAATGTTTCCTTGGCTAAGAGAGTCCGGCTTTAACAACTTTTCATTGATATTCTGACATGTATTCTGACAAAAAATACTCTTTTGTATTTCATTTTTCTAAAAGATTCATTTAGATGGAGAGTATGAGGAAAGAATTTTGAGCATTACTAGCGTGTGAGATGAATGCAATTGTGCAGTAGTTTGAGCATTCTTTGGCATTACCTTTCTTTGGGATGGGAATGAAAACTGACCTTTTCCAGTCCTGTGGCCACTACTGAGTTTTCCAAATTTGCTGACATATTGAGTGCAGAACTTTCACAGCATCATCTTTTAGAATTTGAAATAGCTCAACTGGAATTCCATGGCCTCCACTAGCTTTGTTTGTAGTGATGCTTCCTAAGGCCCACCTGACCTCAAATTTACTCTAGTGAAGTAATGCTCAAAATTCTCCAAGCCAGGCTTTAGCAATATGTGAACCATGAGCTTCCAGATGTTCAAACTGGTTTTAGAAAAGGCAGAGGAACCAGAGATCAAATTGCCAACATCCGCTGGATCATTGAAAAAGCAAGAGAGTTCCAGAAAAACATCTATTTCTGCTTTATTGACTATGCCAAGGCCTTTGACTCTGTGGATCACAATAAACTGTGGAAAACTCTAAAGAGATGGGAATACCAGACCACCTGACCTGCCTCTTGAGAAACTTATGTGCAGGTCAGGAAGCAACAGTTAGAACTGGACATGGAACAACAGACTGGTTCCAAATAGGAAAAGGAGTTCGTCAAGGCTGTATATTGTCACCCTGCTTATTTAACTTATATGCAGAGTACATCATGAGAAATGCTGGGCTGGAGGAAGCACAAGCTGGAATCAAGACTGCCAGGAGAAATATCAATAACCTCAGATATGCAGATGACACCACCCTTATGGCAGGAAGTGAAGAACTAAAGAGCATCTTGATGAAAGTGAGAGTAAAAAAGTTGGCTTAAAAAGTTGGCATTAAGTTGGCTTAAAAGTTGGCATCCAGTCCCATCACTTCATGGGAAATAGATGGGGAAACAGTGGGAAAGGGTGGCTGACTTTATTTTTCTGGGCTCCAAAATCACTGTGGATGGTGATTGCAGCCAAGAAATTGAAAGACGCTTGCTCCTCAGAAGGAAAGTTATCCAACCAGTCTCTGTTAAAGCATATTAAAAAGCAGAGACACTGCTTTGCCAACAAAGGTCCGTCTAGTCAAGGCTATGGTTTTTCCAGTAGTCATGTATGGATGTGAGAGTTGGACTATAAAGAAAGCTGAGCGCTGAAAAACTGATGCTTTTGAAAACAAGAGAAGACTCTTGAGAGTCCCTTGGACTGCAAGGAGATCCAACCAGTCCATCCTAAAGGAGATCAGTCCTGGGTGTTCATTGGAGAGACTAATGTTGAAGCTGAAACTCCAATACTTTGGCCACCTGATGCGGAGAGCTGACTCATTTGAAAAGACCCTGATGCTGGGAAAGATTAAGGGCAGGAGGAGAAGGGGACGACAGAAGATGAGATGGTTGGATGGCATCACCGACACGATGGACATGGGTTTAGGTGGACTCCGGGAGTTGGTGATGGACAGGGAGGCCTGGTGTGCTACAGTTCATGGGGTCACAAAGAGTCGGACACGACTGAGTGACTAAACTGAACTGATGAGGAAAGAAAGCTTTGTGAAATTTGTCAGCTGAATTTTGCAAAATTTTGTAATAAATCAGGTGTTGACTTCCTCTTGGACAGATTTAGGAATCAATTAGCCAAAATAACCAACCCTCCCTTCTGTTTATATTTTCCCATAAAAATTATACAAGGAATAAGATAAATACACTAATACTTTGTGGTATCATTCTTTGTATTGAGCCTATATACACACAAAGGGATCTGTGGTCCTTAAGAACTATTTGATGTAAGTTGCAAACCTGGATAATTTAGTGAATAAAACTGCAACTTGCAAGTTCAAAAACTCATCTCAAGCAGTGATTGCTTAAAGTGAGCAAATTTATGTAAATTGGTCCTTACCTGTTATTTTATATTCTTATAACAAAAAGGAAAAACTTGCAATGTGAAGGAGTTTAAACTTGCATATAATTTTAAGTCAGACAACAGTGTTTTGGTTTGGTATAGGCCACGAGCTGTCAGAAAAATTAGCATAACTCAAAGGAACACACATTAAATGCTCATATGCATTTAAATGTGTAGAGAAACCAAAGAGAACTATCACATACCTCAATCAGTTCAGTCATTCTTTTCTAATTACTTTCCCCCTCTCCTTGCCATGCGTCTTTTTAGGTTGGTTTTTCTGCTAAAGGTCCCTCCTGCCTTTTCTTTCTCCTGATCTTCTCTCAGGCTCTAGAACAGGGATTGGGAAAATAGTAGTGGTGGTTTGCCAGGTCATATACCAATACAACTGAATTCAACATTCAGAAAACTAAGATCATGGCATCTGGTCCCATCACTTTATGGCAAACGGTGGAAACAGTAACAGACTTTATTTTGGGGGGCTCCAAAATCACTGCAGATGGTGACTGCAGCCATGAAATTAAAAGATGCTTGTTCCTTGGAAGAAAAGTTATGACCAACGTAGACAGCTTATTAAAAAGCAGAAACGTTACTTTGCCAACAAAGGTCCATCTAGTCAAGGCTATGGTTTTTCCAGTGGTCATGTATGGATGTGAGAGTTGGACTATAAAGAAAGCTGAGCGCTGAAGAATTAATGCTTTTGAACTGTGGTGTTGGAGAAGATTCTTGAGAGTCCCTTGGACAGGAAGGAGATCCAACCAGTCCATCCTAAAGGAAATTCATTATTCATTTGAAGGACTGATGTTGAAGCTGAAACTCCAATACTTTGGCCACCTGATGCAAAGAACTAACTCATTTGAGATAGACTCTGTTGCTGGGAAAGATTGAGGGCTGGAGGAGAAGGGGACAACAGAGGATGATTTGTTGGATGGCCTCACCAACTAAATGGACATGAGTTTGAGTAAACTCCGGCAGTTGGTGATGGACAGGGAGGCCTGGTGTGCTGCAGTCTATGGGGTCACAAAGAGTTGGACATGCTGAGTGACTGAACTGAACTGAACTGAACTGAACACCAGTATAAAGAAGATAAGGGTTGTTTGGGGCATTGGAGAAAAATGTTGTTTCCTATAGATCGCTTCCCCAAAGGATGATTGGTGAGAGGTAATCAAGTAACCTAGAACTTTGTGTCAGAGTAATGTAAAGATATTTGAGCTTTAGCCTCCCTCCAACCTGTGATCAGAAAACTCTCCACGCATTCTCCACAGGTATTACTGCTTGAGGGTGGCAGGTGAGGATGAAGAGATTTGCTCTACTCCTCAGTACTCATTTATGACTCTCAAAATTTAATCCCTGTGTCCAAAGAAAGTTTCATCATTGGGTTTTTGTCCTCTTTAAAAATACTCCATTAAAAATTATATATCCTTTAAAAAATGGATAAATCTTTCAAAATATAGCATTTAAAAGAAAGGTTATAAAGGTAAAATAAGAGCTAACATTATTCTCTATTGCCAAGTATATTTTAAAACATCATTTAATCAGTGGAAATTGCTGCAAAAAACAGAAATAAAATAGAGTAATAATTCCAATTGTATCCGTATACATATATACATATATGCACATATATGCTATATATTTATGTATTAAAAATGCTGCATCATAGATGTAAAGGGAGGATTTATTTTAAAACACTCCAAATTCCTCAGCAGTTATTTATTTAAAAATAACTGCTGAGGAATTTGGAGAAATAAATATCAATCATATACAACCTCACAACATGTATCATTATATGATATGTAAACTCCACATGCATAAAATAGCTATTTTACAATATGTAAAATTTCTTTACATTATGTAAAAAATATATAGAATGATAAAAATAATGATTTTAAAAGAAGAGGAAAAACATTTAGATAACTATCTGCAGCAAATTTTATATATATATAAACTAATATATATGCTATATAAAAAGTATATGGAAATTAGTATGAAAGATAACACTAAAATGAAAAAAGTGACATGAACAACTTAAGATTAATAAAGTAAAATATATATATAAAATGTTCAACTCTGCTGGTTCTTAAAAGAACATACTGAAATAAGAGTAATGTGCCTTTTTAAAAGCCAAAATAATGAGGGAATTTGGTAATCAAGCTGACACTCTCATACATAACATAAAAAGTAATAAATTGGAAGATTCCTTTTGAAAAAATGATTTTTCAGTATATTTTAAGACATATGAATTTCTTTATCCCAATTATCTCACTTTTGGTAGGAAGATAAAGGAAATAAAAAAGATAATAAAAAACGAGGAAAAGTTAATACACATGAAAATATTTAGTGTAACAAATATAAAGCTATTAAAATTATGAGGATTCTATAACAGAAAATACATATTTATAACATTAAATAAAAAAGAACAGTTATATCTGTTTATTAATTATAAATATTTTAAAAATCATGCCTAGATAGGAATTATATGGGAGAAAAGAATACTTAAAGAAGCTTGACTCATTAAATCTTTGACTGTGGATCATTTTAATGCATTGTATTTTGATCCAGTCAATGTTGCAATCTTATTTATCTAGCAAAAATAATTCCTTCAAAGTGAAAATTCATGGCAGTGGGTAACAAAACTCTTGTGGTTCCTCACTATCCAGTCTCATTTTTCACAAAAATTTTATCTGGGCTTAAGGCCACCAGAATTAAGGCAACATGGCTCAGTCTCCTTTGTAGCCAAGTATGACCATGTGCCCAGTTCCTGGGCAACGTGCTAGGAATATGGGTGCTCTGCAGCAGCTTCCTGAACCCTACCTTACCAGACGGCTGTCACGCGGCTTCCCTCCTACTTATACATTGCTTCCTCCTGCTGCTAGGCAACAGATGCCAACCTGGACAAGGGCCAGTCTAAAGTGACAAGGCAGCATGAACTGGAAGGAACCTGGGTCCTTCAAGAGGCATATTTGGTCCTTCAAGAGCAGAGGCATATATATTTCAGCTCTGGCTTGCCCATCTCTGCCCTTTGTTGACATAAAGAAAAGAGTAGGGACTAAACTATCTTGCATAAAGCACTACTAATTTTCACTTTTCTGTTACTCACAGCAGAATCTTAACCTACTAAATGCCAAGAAGGTTACCCCAAAAGCCAGTTAGCTGACAGCCATAATCAGTTGAAAATTGCTGACAGCAAGTTAGAGACAACAATCTGGGTGCAGTAGGAAACTAAAAAGGTTGGCAAGATTAACCCTAAGGCATTCAAATTGACTGACTGGATCTAGGCAGTTAGTTCCTCCATGCCAAGCATTCTCAATGGGGGTGACATTGACCCAAGGGAATGAAAATTGGCTCTTGCGGGAACAAAAAAATTGTTAGCTATTATAATGGTCTATGGCTCTCCACCATGCCACAGTGCATAAAGGGACATACAATATATCTGTGGTATTAACATTTCATGGGGGTCGGGCTAGCATTTAGGAAAAAAAGGTCTAAAAATGCTCTTTAGGAGGGTGATAATGAAAAAAAAATGTTAAGGAATGCTGCTCACTGTGAAATGTCCTCCCCTGCCTGTTCTACCAAACGAATCCTACTCACTCTCTTAGACTCCTTAGCTTCCCCCAATCTTTTTAACCACTTGTCACATTGCTTTGTTAGTAATAGGTTATTTTTTCATCTTTCCCACTAGATTTTTTGCAGATTCTAAGAAAATGATTATGATTTTCAATTCTGCGTCTGTAACACACTGATTGACATATATTAATAGCACAAGAAATGTGAATGGTTGAATGAACACCCCCAGGAACAATTTCCCTTTAAGTCCAAAGCTCTAGCAATTCTCACTTTACAATGGACACAATTCTCCCTCTGCTTGAGTGCTGACAAACTAAGACAACCACTGAGAACACATAGCATTTTTCAAACAATATGTTGAAGAACTAAGTAAAAGAATCCAGTTCAGCCACAGGAACACCCTGTTTCTACTTAACATTTTCCTTTTTCATTTTAAACATTAAGTTGACTTGAAATCTGTTGTTTTAACAATAGGGCAGAGTCTGATATTTGGTATTTATACAAACATTTCTGGAAAGGCCACAGCTAAAGAGAATCTAAGTTTTTCCTGTTTATAGGAAATATCACAGATGTTAATTACGAACACAAGTCTGTTTGGTAGTGGTTTATTCTATCAGTGTCATTCAATAACACAGAGTAATTCCATTTAAACAGTAGTCACTGAGTACCTACAACATATGAAGCGTTGTGCAAGGTCTATAGGGAATTCAGAGTAAAATAAAGCATGCCACATCTTCACAATTCTTACCTTCTATTTGAGAAAATATCATACAAGGTAATATAGTTTGTGTTATGAACAATATACATATAGATGTTTCTGAATTTGAGAAAGGACATAAAATTCATCCAGATAAGATCTCATGGATATGTTGGCTTTCAGTATTCATTTTAAAGGAAGAATAGGATTATCATAGGAGATAGGAGACAAGGTATAGAGGCAATGAATAGCGCAGAACCAAGCAAGCACACAATACCTTTTGAGAATAGTGCATTATCTACATATGATTTATATGCACGTTAAATTTGAGAAGCACTTGAATAGCACCCATGTAGTAAAGTGAAAGAAAAGGGAATAGCAAGGTAGTCTAAAGCCATTTTCTAGAGAAGTTATTATGCTTTGACAAAAATGATAGCCAGTAGGGACCATTGGCAGCCTTTTAACATGCAAGCAGGAGCTATGCTTTTGGCAGATTAGCATAACATATTTACAAGGTAATTTACAAAGACTTTTAGATGTAAAGAGAACAACAATTCACTCCTGCAATAGTCTGGAAAGAGATGAACTAGAATTGTAGAAGAGAAATGCAAAATTGAGGATAGATAAAGGAACACTTATTTCAAAGGTTAAAATCTGCAAGTCTTGACAACTCTGTGAATGTCAACGATAAGGGAATGATATACAATAAGGAAATTTTATTCCTAGGCTTTGAGTCTAGGTGACTAGGAAAAAGATGTGACATCAACAAAAAGAGGAAAATAAGGAGGACAAGCTGGTATAAATGTTGAGGAAATAATGAATTCAGATCTGGACGTATTAAACCTCATATACCAGCAAACATCAAAATAAACATATTTAATAGGCAGTTTGAAATGCAGCTTCAGTAGTTGGAAACAAGTCAAAAATACTAAAAGTCATATATGCAAGGATGATGGTTGAATATGTGGAAATACTTGAAAATACAAAAAGTATGGGGATATAAGTTGAAAGAATCATGGAAAGAAACTGGAGGTTGCTACTTTAAGAGATAGGAGTAATAAAAGAGCAAAATGTCCACAGGATATGTGGGAAAAATCAGAGGAGCATATGCCATTAAGACAAGGAAAAGTTTGCCTTTCCAAGAAAGAATCAGCCTGCATGGCACGGCTGCCAAGGGGTTAGGGAAGAGGATGATAACTTATCATGACTGAAATCAATTTTGATAATCAAACACTATTTTAATTAAAGCTCTCTTATATAACGCCTATCATCTGGGGTTTTTTTTTTTCCAATATTTCTAAAGAACCATAAAGATAATGCAAAGCAAAATGAATATATTATGGAATAAATAATGCAACAATATTAAAATGTCTCATTTTATTTGGTATTGTACCCATGACCCTGAAAAGTCAGTTATACAATCTGTAATATGCATTTTCTGCATGTAACTTTAGAGGGTTTACACGGGTAACTCAATCTTTTTGAAACCATTAATAATCCAGAGATATTTTTCTTTGTTTTTCTATGGATACAATGTAAATTAACTCACATCCTGAGTATAGTTACAAAAAGTATTAGCTGTGAACTTGCTTTGTAAACACTAGAAAGTCATAACTTCTGTGGTCTCAGCTCTTTCCTCTGTTATACATCACAGGAGCTGATGAAATCTCTAAGGTACCTCTGATTTGATATATATTCTAATATATTCCTCAAACAGTATTTTTATTATTAACTCTTTTATTAATTTTTTTATTAACTTCCTTAATATATAGAAGAGCATCTGATTTAAAAAGTGAAAGCTACAAGATGAAGAACAATATGACAGACTATGTGTCTCAGATACATATTAAGAAGGGGGTATTAAGTTCAAAATATTTTATTGTAGAGAGGTTCCAGATATATGTTAAGAGACAGGAAATATAACCTTGGATGCTCAGCCATGCTCTTCTGCCCCAGGGAGTGACAGATTGGAATAGCAGCATTATTCTTAAAACAACATTATTTTAAGAAAAATGTTAGGCAAAAACAGAGATATTCCACTGGTGAATATCCTGCAAATACTAACAAGATTATTAGAGCTCTACCAGTGTTAAAATTATAGTATTTAATCCCTTTTTTAAAAATAGATAACACACACATAGGTCCTTCAAGGAGATTTTCTCAGTCTAAAGTTACTGGACTAAATTCAACACTCAGGTATTTAGGAGTCCTTAAAAGAATCTCTGCCAGGAAGATGAATGGTTGTCCAAATCCAGCACCTCCACTTACCACTCACCCCACTGAGCGTGCCTGCTCAGTCGTTTCAGTCGTGTCCAACTCTTTGCGACCCCGTGGACTGTAGCCTACCAGGCTCCTCTGTCCATGGGATTTCCCAGGCAAGAATACTGGAGTGGGTTGCCATTTCCTCCTCCAGGGGATCTTCCTGACCCAGAGACTGAACCCACTTCTCAGGCATTGGCAGGTGGATTCTTTTCCACTGAGCCACCTGAGAAGTCCGTTAACACACCATACTCTTTACCCCTTCTTTATTCCTAGTTCTATACGTTATTATCACAATTACATATGTCAGTGTCACCCTAGTCAGTCTGGTCACCTGAAACAACTCACTTTCCAGCAGAGTCCTCCAACATGTGCTCATAAGAAATTCCCAATATCCCTGAGTTCTGTATACTGACAAAAATTTCTACCTGATTTATGAATAATTTTGCTGGATATAAACTTCTTATTTTTACATTTCCTCTCTTGGTTATATTTAATATATTTTCATTATTTTCTGGTGTGAATCATTGTTGTCAAGAGTATAATGATGATACAATTTTCCCTTACTAAGAGGAAAATTTGCCCAGATGCCCAAAGGATTTTTTTTCTTTCAAGTCCAGGGAAAGTGGGAAGTGTTAGTCACTCAGTCGTGTCCACCTCTTTGAGACCCCATGGACTGTTGTCCACCAGGCTCCTCTGTCCATGGAATTTTCTGGGCAAGAATACTGGAATGGGTTGCCATTCCCTTTTCCAGGGGATCTTTCTGACCCAGGGATCTAAGCCAGGTTCCTGCATTATAAGCAGATTCTTTACCATCTGAGCCATGGAGTTTCCCTAACATAGATCTTGATGATTGGTCTTTCTATGTTGATATTCTTGAGTATAAAATGTGTTCTTTCAATAAGAGTTTAATGTCTCTTTTTTAGTATCCAGATAAACCTTCTTGAATTACAGTTTGAGTATTGGTTCTTTCCTTGCTTTGGTTTTCTTCTTCAGATACTCCTATCATCTGTGCTTGTATCTGCTTTGCTTATCTGTCTTTGTTCCTTTTCCTTTTTCCAAAAAATGGGATATCAATTTCTTTAACTTTTAACCTTTCATTTTTCTTAAGACATTATTTGCTGTGTTTGTTTGCCTCATCCAATATGACCTTTTATGTCTAATTCTTTCTTGAGTTCCTTAATCTTATTTCTGACTTTTAAAAAATTCAGATATGCCATTCATTTATATCTTACATTAGATTTTAATGTCATTAAACTTGTTTTGAAATAGCAGATTATAATTTTTATCTGTTTTATAGACAGATCATTCTAGCCTGTTTTCATCTTTAGTCTCTTTGTATCTTGATAATTATTTGTGTATCTATATATCTATTTTTGGCTCTGCTGGGTCTTTCCTGCTGCGCACAGGCTTTCTCTCGTTGCAGAGAGCAGAGACCATTCTCTAGTTGTGGTCTGCAGGCTTCCCGTTGCAGTGGCTTCTCTTTTTGTGGAGTGCTTGCTCCAGCACACTCGGGCTTCAGTAGCTGCAGCATGTGGGCTCACTAGTTGTGGCTTGTGGGCTCTAGAGTTGTGATGGAGGAGTTGTGATGCACAAGCCTAGGTGCTCCCCAGCCTGTGGGATCTTTCCAGATCAGGCATTGAGCCCATTTCCCCTTCATTGGCAGGTGGATTCTCAAAAAACCACTGGACCACCGGGGAAGTCCTGTATCTTGATAATTTTTAATGGGGTTTAGAACAATACATTTTTGTTACTCATTTTCATGTGAAATTATTTTCTTGAGCTTTTAGAAGTGATTTAGTTCAAATGACATTTTCTAACTTCAAAGTTTCCTTCTTCTAGTATTGGTGTGTTGTGTTAAAAAATGTATTCCCTTGTTATCTGAGATTTTTCTGTTCCTGTTTCCCTTTCCCACTTTTACAGAAACATCTTTTCTTATTATTGTCCATATGCAGACCAATTTTGTTTCTACTTCTGGAAGCTTCTCCCTAGTAGGGGACCCTAACCTTAAAGGAAACCTTGGTTAAGTTCAGTTCAGTTCAGTCGCTCAGTCGTGTCCGACTCTTTGCAACCCCATGAATCTCAGCACGCCAGGCCTCCCTGTCCATCACCAACTCCCAGACTTCACTCAGACTCATGCCCATCGAGTCAGTGATGCCATCCGGCCATCTCATCCTCTGTCGTCGCCTTCTCCTCCTGCCCCCAATCCTTCCCAGCATCAGAGTCTTTTCCAATGAGTCAACTCTTTGCATCAGGTGGCCAAAGTACTGGAGTTTCAGCTTTAGCATCATTCCTTCCAAAGAAATCCCAGGGCTGATCTCCTTCAGAATGGACTGGTTGGATCTCCTTGCAGTCCAAGGGACTCTCAAGAGTCTTCTCCAACACCACAGTTAAAAAGCATTAATTCTTCAGCACTCAGCCTTCTTCACAGTCCAACTCTCACATCTATACATGACCACAGGAAAAACCATAGCCTTGACTAGATGGACCTTTGTTGGCAAAATAATGTCTCTGCTTTTCAATATGCTATCTAGATTGGTCATAACTTTCCTTCCAAGGAGTAAGTGTCTTTTAATTTCATGGCTGCAGTCACCATCTGCAGTGATTTTGGAGCCCAGAAAAATAAAGTCTGACACTGTTTCCACTGTTTCCCCATCTATTTCCCATGAAGTGATGGGACCAGATGCCATAATCTTTGTTTTCTGGATGTTGAGCTTTAAGCCAATTTTTTCACTCTCCACTTTAAGTTCATGAGGGTTAACCAACCCCAGATCCTTAAAAGCACTCACCCACTATAGGAAACAGAAGAAACCTTTCCCACTTTTAACTGTTATTTTCTAATGGATGCACCACACTTTCCAGTGACATTTATTGGCTGGTTAGTGAGTTCTTATCACAGGACCTTCAGTCACCCTATTACTTCCTTTTGCTTCTTCTGATGAAGATGTTGCTATGCAGGCTTTATGGCTATTGGTGACTTGTTCTCACCTGTTTATATTTTGAAATCCAAAGCAATAGTTTGTGACCTAGTTGTGCTATAAATATTGATTATGAGTTTATTTTTTATTTTCTTTCCAGTTGTCAATATATTCCCAGAATTTCCCAAGCCATAATACTTTTAGATACAGTTATAGTTACAGGTGTAGATACAGATGCAAATAAAGTACAGGAAAAGATACAGTTATAGATATAAATATACACAAATATGTATAGATAAAAATACCTAGCAGAATAACCATTGAAATATATATTAGCAGATTGATGATGTAATGGATGAGTCTGTTTTGATAACAGTTTCTTTAAGTCATATCATAAAAAGGAAAACCAAGACTAGTACTTAGAGGTTTAAGAGAATTATCATCATCTGCTCAAGGATGTATGGGAATGGCCCTATTCAAGTCCCATCAGTATCTAAACCCCAGTCACATCAAATTCAATTACTTTCTTGCTTAACATTGTTAATTATCAGAGAAATGCTGATTAAAGCCATAATCAAACAAAAATAAAACCACCTCAAACAAGTCAGAAATGACTGTCATCAAAAAGACCACAAATAACAAATGTTGATGAGGATGTGGACAAAAAGGAACCCTGGTAAATTAGCACAGCACTGTGGAAAACACAAAGGTTATTTCTCTAAAAACTAAAAATAGAACTACCTATGACCCAGCAATTCCACTCCTGGGTGTATATCTGAGAAAAGTAAAACCACTAATTCAAAAATATCCATGCAACCCAATTTTATTGCAACATTATTTACAATAGCCAAGATATAGAAGCAATCTATGTGTCCATCAACAAATGAATAGATTAAAAAATATATGGTGTATATAGACAATGGAATACACTCAGCCAGAGAAAAGAATGAAATTTTACCATATGCTGAAGCATGGATGGACTTGGAGGGTGTTATGCTAAGTGAAATAAGTCAGACAGAGAAAGATATATACTATATGATATCACTTACATGTGGAGTCTAAAAAAAAAATAAAACAAACTAATGAATATAACAAAAAAGAAACAAACCACAGTTATACAGAACAAATTAGTGGTTACCAGGGGGAGAGGGCAGAGGGAGGGACAAGATAGCGGTAGGGGATTAAGAGGTACAACCTACAATGTATGAAATAAGCTACAGGAATATATTATACAACACAGGGAATATAGCCAATATTTTATAAATAACTATAAATGTAGTACAGCCTTTAAAAACTGTGAATAACAATGCTATATCCCTGAAACTTATATATTGTACATCAACTATATCTTAGTAAAAAAAAAATTTTTTTTAAGTAAAAAAAAAATTTACATTATCTTTCTCATTTCAAACACTGTATATTTATGCTCTTTAGGAAACAGCTTACTGTTCATTCTTCCTGGCCTGGCAGTTTTAGATGTGGATTCCATGCTTTGAATGCTCCAGTCTTCTTGGTATACATTCAAGCCCAACTTCTGCTGTTCTATTACAAACCTCTTTTTGTTGGAATAATGCACAGTTATTGCTTTTCAAACATTCTTCAGCTTTTTGACTATCTCCAACAGAAAATTACAAAAGCCTACTTGGGAACTATAAAGTCAGGAGTCTTTACAGGTTCTTTCTTGTTCTTTCTTGTTCTTTTTTCCCTAGGACAACAACTCTCACATTCACATCTAGTTTAATCATGAATTGACATATACACACTGCTATATATAAAATAGATAACTAATGACCTACTATATAGCACAGGGAACTGTGCTCAATACTCTGTAATTTCTGATATGGGAAAAGAATCTAAAAAAGAATGGATGTATGTATGAGAATAACTGACTCACTTTACTGTACATCTGAAACTAACACACAACATTGTAAGTCAACTATGAAAGTGAAAGTGAAGTCGCTCAGTCCTGTCGAACTCTTTCCCACCCCATGAACTCTAGTCTACCAGGCTCCTTCCTTTGTGGGATTTTCCAGCAAGAATATTGGAGTGGGCTGCCACTTCCTTCCCCAGGGGATCTTCCTGATCCAGGGATCAAACCCAGGTCCCCTGCACTGCAGGCAGACATTTTACCTCTGAGCTACCGTAGAAGCCCTTTGGAGTCAACTAAGCTCTGATAAAGGAGAAGGCAATGGCACCCCACTCCAGTACCCTTGCATGGAAAATCCCATGGACGGAGGAGCCTGGTAGGCTGCAGTCCATGAGGTCGCTAAGAGTCGGACACGACTGAGCGACTTCACTTTCACTTTTCACTTTCCTGCACTGGAGAAGGAAATGGCAACCCACTCCAGTGTTCTTGCCTGGAGAATCCCAGGGATGGGGGAGCCTGGTGGGCTGCCGTCTATGGGGTCGCACAGAGTCGGACACGACTGAATCGACTTAGCAGCAGCAGCATGCTCTGATAAAAAATTGTTAAAAGACAATGATCAGGAAACCCAGAGCCAGTGCTCTGAGACAACCCAGAGGGATAGGGTAGGGAATGAAGTGGGGGCGGGGGGCGGTGGTTCAGGATGGAGGGGACATATGTATACCTTTGGCCCATTCATGTTGATGTATGGTAAAACCATCACTTCAGTACTGTGAAGTAATTATCCTCCAACTAAAGTAAATTCATTAGTTTAAAAAAAGACGATGGTCAAGAAGGCAAAACAAAGTGGGTAATATTTCATTTTCACTTCTATATACAAGTGATTGTCTTTGGATAGTGACCTACCCTTGTTTATAGGTGTGGCAATGTTGACACTAACATTTTTGTGGGCATTAGTTTACCATTTGGTTACCATCAGACCTCTTCATAATACCTTACGGTCTTTATTACAGCATGTTTATACCTACCATCAATTAAACATGGCTATTGCTGGTCCCAAGGAGCAAAGGAGAGAAGAAGCCAACTATTGAAATAACCCTTGCATTTAACATTGTTCAAGGATAAACTGAGACATATTAAAAATCAAGAGTTTATTTGAGTAAATTTATTTGAATCAAGTACCAACTCAGAAATGATTAGGATCTCTCCCACTCCAGTACTCTTGCCTGGAAAATCCCATGGACCGAGGAGCCTGGTAGGCTGCAGTCCATGGGGTCGCTAAGAGTCGGACACGACTGAGCGACTTCACTTTCACTTTTCACTTTCATGCATTGGAGGAGGAAATGGCAACCCACTCCAGTGTTCTTGCCTGGAGAATCCCAGGGACGGCGGGGCCTGGTGGGCTGCCGTCTATGGGGTCGCACAGAGTCGGACACGACTGAAGTGACTTAGCAGTACCAACAGGAGGTAGGGGAAAGACTTTTATAGAGAAGAGGAATTAGCTAAAAAAGGAAATTATTGGGCTGACTATAGTTTAAGTGGTTACTTTATTTGGGAAAGCACAGTTAGCTGTTTGAGATTTATCATCCTTTAGGTTCCAATTTCTAAAATTTAAGGCATTAGAGGCTTAGGATTTGGTTTGCTTATGTAAGCTACTAAGGCCTCAAATCCACCTCAGCCTAATGGCCTCTTTGCTTAAATAATTTAACAAGGTTTCCGCCCTTTCCTGATATTTCAAAGGGATTTCTAAAGCACAAAGTTTTCTGGAAAAAATGTCCTTTTTCCTCTTTAGGCTCACTACCCTCTCTGTCTTTCCTATAGGTTTCACCATGTGAGATAACTGGTATGCAAGCATCAGATGGGTATTTGTAGGTGGAATTCTCAGCTGCAGAGACAGCAACTGCCCTGATGCCTTCCTCTCAGCAATACTCACCACCAAGTCTCAAGGACCACTTTATCTCAACTCTTCCAGGAATTGAAATAGTCAAGGGATACTCTATCATGATTTTATCCTGAAATTATGTTTTAGTAAGTACAGCCCCTTCTTCATGGTCACCTTTCAGCAAGTTCAGCTTTTGACTAATTTCACTGTTAATGACTGATAATAAAAATCACAGCACATCAAAAGCTGTTCCAGGTGTACCCTTACCCAGTAGAATGAGGCATGAAAAACAATCTAAGATTATAAAGTCGTGTTTTAAATGGTTGCAATGGCTTATAAATAAATGTATTCCTAAAAATAATTCTGAAGGTTTATAGATGAAGTCAATCTCAATACTGCCAAATGGAATCCTAAAAGTATTGCAAAATAAATGTTTATATGATGTGATTTTAATGTATCCCTTAATTTCTGTCAGTAGGTTTTGAAACAAGACACATCATGGAAGAAAATAAAAATGATTATAAAGTCATTCACAATACTTTCATATATATATATATATATACACACACACACACACACACACACACACACACACACACACACATACTGTGCTGTGCTTAGTTGCTCAGTTGTGTCTGACTCTTTGCAACTTCATGGACTGTAGCCCGCCAGGCTCCTCTGTCCATGGGGATTCTCCAGGCAAGAATCCTGGAGTGGGTTGCCATGCCCTCCTTCAGGGAATCTTCCCAACCCAGATATCAAACCCAGGTGTCTCACATTGTAGGTGGATTCTTTATCATCTGAGCCTCCAGGGAACCCCATATATATACTTTATTTTAAATTCTATGTTCTGTTTAATGAGTACTGAATTTCTGTCATGTGTCAATCACTAAGCTAGGGTTGGGGGTACAATGAAGTGCTCTTCAATCCGGCGGTAAAGGAGGCATCATCACCACATGTAAAATATCATGTATGAAACGAGATGCCAATCAGGTTCGATGCACGATACTGGATGCTTGGGGCTAGTGCACTGGGACGACCCAGATGGAGGGTATGGGGAGGGAGGAGGGAGGAGGGTTCAGGATGGGGAACACATGTATAGCTGTGATGGATTCATTTTGATATTTGGCAAAACTAATACAATTATGTAAAGTTTAAAAATAAAATAAAACTTAAAAAAATAAAATAAAATATCAGGAAAGAGTTATCTTTACCAAAATAACTGACAGGTAAATTGATAACACAACTGAAGCTAGGATTCACTCTGTAAGACTATAATTTCATATCATTTCATATCAGCTACTAATACTCCTATTGGATCATTCACTCTAATAACATGACTATATAATTTTGTCATCCACAGTAAAATTAATAGTAAGACTGCAGAAAAATCTAGTTTGACTTGAAACCAAATTTTCATACAGATTTTTCACTGGTATAAAAATACTTTTATATACAATCAAAACAAACATTAATTTCCAATTCTAAGTTGGTAAGTTTTTGTCTATGCCATATTTTGGTACTTTAAGGTGAAAGTAGTTGATGGAAGAGAGACTTTATCCCTGAACTGGATTTCTTAATCTAAAACTGTTCTGGTGCTCATTACCTATTCAGTGACTCACTGGCCTATCAGTCTACTGTAGAAATAAAAGCTGCATTTACTTTTCTTTCTTTAATCTCCTCGTTCTTAATTGCCATATTGACAAAAAAGAAACAGTTGTTTGCTTTCCAAATTCTCTGGAGCACCACTCAAATTAATCCTTTTAAGTGGTATTTCTTCAACTCCAGAAACAAGTAGCATGCAAAGTAGCAAAAGGGTCCCTTAAGAGACAGCAAACACAAGATGCCTAGACATTAACCTTGACTGGCAGAGCCCTGCAGGCATTTGCTTCTTACTTTGGAAATAGCCCTTAGTGTCTAAGGCGAGGGGGAAGTAACTAGGGATAGATTAAGGCATAGGCCTGCTGGTACTCAACCCAGCTCCCTGGAGTGTCAGTCTATAAGGGGAACATGGCAAACACTTCCTCTTAGGCCACTTTCCCTTCTTTCTTGAAAACAGAATCCCACTGTTGTTTCATAGCAATTTGTCCAGTCTGAGTGATGAATCATGATCAATGTGTACAATTCTTAATATTTCATTCCCTTTGAAAGACACTTTCATTTACAGTCTCCTTTGCATCTACAGGTGACTGTTTGATCTTATTCTGGAAAATACTATAAGATAAATAAAATATTAGGGTAGTAACCCTTCTAGGAATCAGCGAACTAAAATGGACTGGAATGGGTGAATTTAACTCAGATGACCATTATATCTACTACTGCGGGCAGGAATCCCTCAGAAGAAATGGAGTAGCCATCATGGTCAACAAAAGAGTCCGAAATGCAGTACTTGGATGCAATCTCTAAAATGACAGAATGATCTCTGTTCGTTTCCAAGGCAAACCATTCAATAGCACAGTAATCCAAGTCTATGCCCCAACCAGTAACGCTGAAGAAGCTGAAGTTGAACGGTTCTATGAAGACCTACAAGACCTTTTAGAACTAACACCCAAAAAAGATGTCCTTTTCATTATAGGGGACTGGAATGCAAAAGTAGGAAGTCAAGAAACACCTGGAGTAACAGGCAGATTTGGCCTTGGAATACGCAATGAAGCAGGGCAAAGACTAATAGAGTTTTGCCAAGAAAATGCACTGGTCATAACAAACACCCTCTTCCAACAACACAAGAGAAGACTCTACACATGGACATCACCAGATGGTCAACACCGAAATCAGATTGATTATATTCTTTGCAGCCAAAGATGGAGAAGCTCTATACAGTCAGCAAAAACAAGACCAGGAGCTGACTGTGGCTCAGATCATGAACTCCTTATTGCCAAATTCAGACTTAAATTGAAGAAAATAGGGAAAACCACTAGACCATTCAGGTATGACCTAAATCAAATCCCTTATGATTATACAGTGGAAGTGAGAAATAGATTTAAGGGCCTAGATCTGATAGATAGAGTGTCTGATGAACTATGGAATGAGGTTTGTGACATTGTATAGGAGACAGGGATCAAGACCATCCCCATGGAAAGGAAATGCAAAAAAGCAAAATGGCTGTCTGGGGAGGCCTTACAAATAGCTGTGAAAAGAAGAGAAGCAAAAAGCAAAGGAGAAAAGGAAAGATATAAGCATCTGAATGCAGAGTTCCAAAGAATAGCAAGAAGAGATAAGAAAGCCTTCTTCAACGATCAATGCAAAGAAATAGAGGAAAACAACAGAATGGGAAAGACTAGAGATCTCTTCAAGAAAATTAGAGATACAAAGGGAACATTTCATGCAAAGATGGGCTCGATAAAGGACAGAAATGGTATGGACCTAACAGAAGCAGAAGATATTAAGAAGACACGGCAAGAATACACAGAAGAACTGTACAAAAAAGATCTTCACGACCCAGATAATCGCGATGGTGTGATCACTGACGTAGAGCCAGACATCCTGGAATGTGAAGTCAAGTGGGCCTTAGAAAGCATCACTATGAACAAAGCTAGTGGAAGTGATGGAATTCCAGTTGAGCTATTTCAAATCCTGAAAAATGATGCTGTGAAAGTGCTGCACTCAATATGCCAGCAAATTTGGAAAACTCAGCAGTGGCCACAGGACTGGAAAAAGTCAATTTTCATTCCAATCGCAAAGAAAAGCAATGGCAAAGAATGCTCAACCTACCGCACAATTGCACTCATCTCCTCACACGCTAGTAAAGTAATGCTCAAAATTCTCCAAGCCAGGCTTCAGCAATATGTGAACCGTGAACTTTCTGATGTTCAAGCTGGTTTTAGAAAAGGCAGAGGAACCAGAGATCAAATTGCCAACATCCGCTGGATCACGGAAAAAGCAAGAGAATTCCAGAAAAACATCTATTTCTGCTTTATTGACTATGCCAAAGCCTTTGACTGTGTGGATCACAATAAACTATGGAAAATTCTGAAAGAGATGGGAATACCAGACCACCTGATCTGCCTTTTGAGAAATCTACATGCAGGTCAGGAAGCAACAGTTAGAACTGGACCTAGAACAACAGACTGGTTCCAAATAGGAAAAGGAGTACATCAAGGCTGTATATTGTCACCCTGCCTATTAAACTTATATGCAGAGTACATCATGAGAAACGTTGGACTGAAAGAAACACAAGCTGGAATCAAGATTGCTGGGAGAAATATCAATAACCTCAGATATGCAGATGACACCACCCTTATGGCAGAAAGTGAAGAGGAACTACAAAGCCTCTTGATAAAAGTGAAAGTGGAGAGTGAAAAAGGTGGCTTAAAGCTCAACATTGAGAAAACGAAGATCATGGCATCTGGTCCCATCACTTCATGGAAATAGATGGGGAAACAGTGGAAACTGTCAGACTTTATTTTTGGGGGCTCCAAAATCACTGCAGATGGTGACTGCAGCCATGAAATTAAAAGACACTTACTCCTTGGAAGGAAAGTTATGAGCAACCTAGATAGTGTATTCAAAAGCAGAGACATTACTTTGCCAACAAAGGTCTGTCTAGTCAAGGCTATGGTTTTTCCTGTGGTCATGTATGGATGTGAGAGTTGGACTGTGAAGAAGGCTGAGCGCCAAAGAATTGATGCTTTTGAACTGTGGTGTTGGAGAAGACTCTTGAGAGTCCCTTGGACTGCAAGGAGATCCAACCAGTCCATTCTGAAGGAGATCAGCCCTGGGATTTCTTTGGAAGGAATGATGCTAAAGCTGAAACTCCAGTACTTTGGACACTTCATACGAAGAGTTGACTCGTTGGAAAAGACTTTGATGCTGGGAGGGATTGGGGGCAGGAGGAGATGGGGCCGACAGAGGATGAGATGGCTGGATGGCATCGCTGACTCGATGGACGTGAGTCTGGGTGAACTCCGGGAGTTGGTGATGGACAGGGAGGCCTGGGGTGCTGCGATTCATGGGGTCGCAAAGAGTCACACATGACTAAGCGACTTAACTGAACTGAACCCTTCTTCCTTTTTGTTTGGGACACTGTTGTGATTCTGTCCCCCAACCAAGAGGTGAGACAGAGGGCTTCCAGAGGAGTGTGGACTATTAGTGCTTAGTCATGTCTGACTCTTTGTGACCCAATGAACTATAGCCCACTAGGCTCAGCTATCCATGGGATTTTCCAGGGACAATAATGGAATGGTAGCCATTCCCTTGTGCAGGGGATCTTGACCCAGGGATCGAACCTAGATCTCCTGCATTGCAGGCAGGTTCTTTACTGTCTGAGCTACCAGGGAACTGAGACCTAAATATTAGGAATAAATTATCAGAGTATAGAACAGGGCTCTAAGAAAAAAAGTGTAAGTGTATAAAAGTCCAGAGACAAGAAACAGCATAGAAACTTGAAAAAACTAAGAAATGTTGACTGTGACCAAATTATAAAGTGTGAAGCTGGGAGAGCTAAGAAATAAATTGGATAAATAGACAATGATCAATCATGAAGGACTCTGTAAGTTACACTAGGGAGTTTATATTTTACATGTACACCTATGGTTGATTAATGTTGATGTTTGACAGAAAACAACAAAAATCTGTAAAGCAATTATCTGTCAATTAAAAACTAAATATTTTTTTTAAAAAAAGAAAAAAAAAAAAAGCAGATGAGACCCATTGAAAGCTTTTAATCACAGAAGTGACTGGATTAGATTAAGACCTTAGATGGGGAATGATTGAGACTTTATTAGGGACTAGAATAAAAATTGCTGTTGTAATAATTTTGATGAGCAATAATATGGGGCAGAGTCAGGGTAGTAAAAATGGTACTGGGGAGAACTGGATGAAACATAGAAAATATTTAGGAGCCAGATAAATAGGAGCCTATGAATGAATGAATCTAGAAGAAAAGAACAAAAATTAGGGTTACTCTCCAGTTTTTGGTTCTGGCATCTATGTTGATAGGCAAAACACCAGATTCAAGAGAAATTTAACGGTTGGTGCACTTCCAAAAAGAGATAGAACTCAGACTCAGGAATGAAATTAGAATGGACACAAACATGGAGGTCAGAAAAGTTTTACTTCATTTTCAGATAATGGGAAGATTCTTGGTGTGACTAGGGCAAAAATGTGGAAGGATCCTGAAGCAACTCATCATTTTAAGCTAGCAAATCCCAAACTTTACTGTGCATAAGCTGCACTGCAAGAAACTTGCTGCAAGGTAGATTCTTGGGCTCCATCACTAGAATATTTCTCTTTAGAAGGTCAAGACTAGGATCAAAAATCTGCTTTTTTAAATAGGAATCCTACTATAATGACTATTATGCATGCAGATGGACTAAGGATCATACTTGGAGAAGTGCAAATTTAAGGGGGAAGACAAAGACACAGAAAAACTTGAAGAGCTAGGAAAAGAGTAAGGAATGGTGTGGCTGTGAGAAGAGTGAGAGCATCTCAGAAAGAAGAGGCTATCATCAGTACAAAATTAAAAGGAAGAGTTGTGCAGAATTTGACTGCAGTACTTTAGCAAGATTGAAAATACCATCAAATTCACTGAGAGAAGCCACCAAATACAAGAAAGATAGAAAGTTCCTATTAAATAGCTAACTCTGGTTTTTCAAATGTCCTACATAGAAAGATTCTTTTATATCCTTTTTAAAGTTCTGTTGAAAACACTTAAAAATTATTTTCCCTTAAAACACACACACACACAAAGAATTAAAAATATCAAAATTAAAACAGAATGAAGAATGGCAGAAGATGCCACCAGAAAATATCTCTTGGACATAAGGATTATTTTGAGAAACAGCAGACACCTCTGAAAATACAGTAGACGTGATCCTTTTGTAAGGAAAAATCATATTATAAAGGAAGTCTCCATTTTTGAACGTATGCCAAGAAGAAGATGACTCACTAGAAATTCATTTCAATACAGAAGGTACCAACTTAAATTACATAGCAAACCTTTCTCTTATTTTTCATTATCATACTTTTTCTGATCATCTCCCTATAACTGACCTCTTTCACATCCTTTTCCCTTTGTCCTTTGCCAAAAATTAGATTTAAGTCAATTTTAAGCCACATTTGAGAGTTACTCATTTTTTCCTTGTTATCTCCCATGTATACATGAATTATTCATGTTAGCAAGTGTTCTATTTGTTTTCTTTTATTAATTTTTTGTTATAGGGCCTCACAGTTCGTTGTGATACACACAGTCAAAGGCTTTGGCGTAGTCCTAATAAGGAAAAGTAGATGTTTTTCTGGAACTCTCCTGCTTTTCTGATCATCCAGTGGATGTTGATAATTTGATCTCTGGTTCTTCTGCCTTTTCTAATCCAGCTTGAACATCTGAAGTTCATAGTTCATGTACTGTTGAAGCCTGGCTTGGAGAATTTTGAGCATTACTTTGCTACTTTTGAGCATTACTTTGCTAGGTAATCCTAAAGACATTGCCTTTCTTTGGGATTGGAATGAAAACTGACCTTTTCCAGCCCTGTGGCCACTGATGAGTTTTCCAGATTTGCTGGCATATTGAGTGTAGCACTTTCACAGCATCATCTTTTAGGATTTGAAATAGCTCAACTGGAATTCCATCATCTCCACTAGCTTTGTTCTTAGTGATGCTTCCTATGGGAATACCAGACCACCTGATCTGCCTCCTGAGAAACTGTATACAGGTCAAGAAGCAACAGTTAGAACTGGACATGGAAAAACAAACTGGTTCCAAATCGGGAAAGCAATACCTCAAGGCTGTACATTGTCACCCTGCTTATTTAATTTCTATGCAAAGTACATCATGCAAAATGCCAGGCTGGATGAAGCACAAGCTGGAATCAAAATGGCTGGAAGAAATACCAATAACCTCAGATATGCAGATGATACCACCCTTATGGCAGAAAGCAAAGAAGAACTAAAGAGCCTCTTGATGAAAGTGAAAGAGGAGAGTGAAAAATTTGGCTTAAAACTCAGTCAGAAAACTAAGATCACAGCATCTGGTCCCATTGCTTCATGGCAAATAGATGGGTCAACAATGAAAACAGTGACAGACTTTATTTTTGGTGGCTCCAAAATCACTGCAGCCATGAAATTAAAAGATGCTTGCTCCTTAGAAGAAAACCTTTGACCAATCTAGACAGCATATTAAAAAGCAGAGACATTACTTTGTCAACAAAGATCCATCTAGTCAAAGTTATGGTTTTTCCAATGGTCATGTATGGATGTGAGAGTTGGGACTGTAAAGAAAGCTGGGTGCCAAAGAACTGATACTTTTGAACTGTGGTGTTGGAGAAGATTCTTGAGAATCCCTTGGACTGCAAGGAAATCCAACCTGTCAATCCTGAGGGAAATCAGTCCTGAACGTTCATTGGAGGGACAGATGCTAAAGCTGAAACTCCAATACTTCGGCCAACTGATGCAAAGAACTGACTCATTAGAAAAGACCCTGACACTGGGAAAGATTGAAGGTGGGAGGAGAAGGGGACAGCAGAGGATGAGATGGTTGGATGGTATCACCGACTCAATGGACATGAGTTTGAGTAGGTTCCAGGAGTTCGTGATGGACAGGCAAGCCTGGCGTGCTGAAGTCCATGGGGTCTCAAAGAGTCAGACGTGACTGAGTGACAGAACTGATGGAATGATAGGGCCCCCAGCTGAAAACTTTAAAAGGTAGGGGGAAAATTATATTCTCCCCTTAATAAGCTTGTTATTTTAGGATTAAAATAACAGATAAATAGCATAAAACTATATGTTCCATTATTGAGAAAAGAATATATAATTAACATAAGGACATGCAAACTCATTATTTGATGAGTTTTGATGGAAAGAAAGATGATGTACTTTAAGTCTGGCTTCTGGTTATAAAACAAAAATATTGTTGTTAAGAGAACAAAATCCTAGATCATATAAGTATCACAAAATCAAAATATAGTTTCAATAGACTCCATATTCATGAAGTGAATCCACAAACTAGGGCATTAAGAACAGATGATATAGTAAATGAGAAAAACATAGTCACAAGGAAATTATGAAACGTTCAATTTAGAAATAAACTAAGATATTTATAAGAGGAGCAAATTTTTAAGAAACAAAACTTTCTGGTATCTGTCTACTGGCTTCTGAAATAAAAAAAATCTGGTAAATAATGCATGAACAAAGCAGCAAAAAATAGCTGTAAAATATAATTATTTTCTTCCAGAAATTAATTCATTTAAGTGAAGTATATATAGGTGTTAAATTCATGTGATTGAAACTGAAAGGTAAAAATAATATTATAAGAGCTCCCCTGTGCAAGTGAGTAAAATAATAATAGGCTTCAGGATTTTCTCACCTTAGTCAAGCAAGGAAGGAAGGAAAGAGAAGGAAAGGGAAGGGGAGGGGAAAGAAAGAAGAAAAAAAGAAGCAAAGAAGGAAAAGATGTTCTTTTAGACTGTAATCTGGAAATCTGCAGTTGCTTTTATCCAACACAAAAATTCAACTCTTAAGTTTACAAACCCGGTTGTCTTTGAAAGACATCTTGTCAATTATCTTTCTATTTCACAGTGTAGCCAAGTCAATTTGGTGACCACACTGTTCTTCCCCATTATTTTATCATGCTATATAAACTCTGGTAAGAAACAGATTTTAATGTCATGCTTCTTACATTCTACTTCCAATTAGTGTTATGACTGTTCCTGAGTCTATCTTATAACAAATACTTACACTTTGGGTAATTTTTATTTGAATGGCAACCCGCTAGAAACTTGCATTATTTGGCTGAGAAAAAGCAACAGTTTACCATGACCTGACACTCTTTATATCATGACTCCAACATAATAGGGTCATTCAGATCAGAATGACATTACAACAATAATTGTCCTGGTCTCTCTCTTGTTATAATCATTATCTTTGGTCGTTTTATTTAAATGCATCATTTAGTTTGACAGCAAATTGTATGACAGGATAAAAGGGACCTTGGGGGGGGGGGGGGTGAAAAAACATCCATAAGTTAAACTGATTTAATATCAAATAACTTCAAGGTTAACTCTGTAAAATGTGTTGCTAGCTTGCCATATCTCCTTTACCAAGAATGCTATCATAGTTAAACTGTGCCTTTTAACCTTGAGGATTCAAGAAACAAAATAGACTGCTGAAGCCTTTAAGGACCAATGGATAGAAAATTCAATAATTATTTTTAAAAGCTAAGTCACTTGAAAAAAATGTATTTCAAACATTAGAAATTACAGTCAAGCAGTGGTTAATTTTTAACTTAAAAAAATCTTTGAAGTTACACAGACTTGAACTTAACTCCTGGTTTTGTCACTTATAGGCTACATAACCTACAGTGGGAAATGATTAAATTTATTAGTACTAATAGCTGGGAAATTGAAATATCTATTCACAGAGTTGTTTCTAGGAATTAAGTAAAATCAAAGAGTCTACTTAAAGGAAGTCAACACTGAATATTCATTGGAAGGACTGTTGCTGATGCTGAAGCTCCAATACTTTGGCCACCTGATGCGAAGAGCCAACTCATTGGAAAAGGCCCTGATGCTGGGAAAGATTGAAGGCAAAAGGAGAAGAGGGTGGCAGAGGATGAGAGAGTTAGATAGCATCACAGATTCAATGAACAGGAATTTGAGCAAAATCCAAGAGATATTGGAGGATAGAGGAGCCTGGAGTGCTGCAGTCTAGGAGGTCACAAAGAATTGGACACAATTTAGCAACTGAACAATGACAGAAAACTATAATAGTATGGTTGTTATGTCACTAATCAGAGAAATGATAACCCCTATCAATAGTAATGTTAATGTTCAATATTGAGTTTAAAAAATAAGTGATGACTTACATATTTCTTTCCACTTGGCTTAAAAATTCAGATGTCTTTAACCAACATCAATTCTTCAGTTCAGTTCAGTTCATTTGCTCAGTCGTGTCCAACTCTTTGCAACCCCATGGACTGCAGCACACCAGGTTTCTCTATCCATCACCAACTCCCAGAGCTTACTCAAACTCATGTCCATCAAGTCAGTGATAACATCCAATCATCTCATTCTCTGTCGTCCCCTTCTCCTCCTGCCTTCAATCTTTCCCAACATCAGGATCTTTTCCAATGAGTCAGTTCTTTGCATCAGGTGGCCAAAGTATTGGAGGTTCATTTTGAGCATCAGTCCTTTTAATGAATATTTAGGACTGATTTCCTTTAGGATGGACTGGTTGGATCTCGTTGCAGCCCAAGGGACTCCCAAGAGTCTTCTCCAACACCACAGTTCAAAAGCATCAATTCTTCAGCACTCAGTTTTCTTTATAGTCCAGCTCTCATATCTCAAATCCAGGAAAAACCATAGCCTTGACTAGATGGACCTTTGTTGGCAAAGTAATGTCTCTGCTTTTTAATATGCTGTCTAGGTTGGTCATAGCTTTTCTTCCAAGAAGCAAGCATCTTTTAACTTCATGACTGCAGTCACCATCTGCAGTGATTTTGGACCCCCAAAAAGTAAAGTCTGTCACTGTTTCCATTATTTCATTATCTATTTGCCATGAAGTGATGGGCTTGGATTTTATTTGATTTAGGTTATACCTAAATGGGCTAGTGGTTTTCCCTACTTTCTCCAATTTAAGTCTGAATTCGGCAATAAGGAGTTCATGGTCTGAGCCACAGTCAGCTCCTGGTCTTGTTTTTGCTGACTGTATAGAGCTTCTCCATCTTTGGCTGCAAAGAATATAATCAATCTGATTTCGGTGTTGACCATCTGGTGATGTCCATGTGTAGAGTCTTCTCTTGTGTTGTTGGAAGAGGGTGTTTCTTATGACCAGTGCATTTTCCTGGCAAAACTCTATTAGTCTTTGCCCTGCTTCATTGCATATTCCAAGGCCAAATTTTCCTGTTACTCCAGGTGTTTCTTGACTTTCTACTTTTGCATTCCAGTCCCCTATAATGAAAAGGACATCTTTTTGGGTGTTAGTTCTAAAGGTCTTGTAGGTCTTCATAGAACCGTTCAACTTCAGCTTCTTCAGCGTTACTGGTTGGGGCATAGACTTGGATTACTGTGATATTGAATGGGTGCCTTGGAAACGAACAGGGATCATTCTGCCATTTTAGAGATTGCATCCAAGTACTGCATTTCGGACTCTTTTGTTGACCATGATGGCTACTCCATTTCTTCTGAGGGATTCCTGCCCACAGTAGTAGATATAATGGTCATCTGAGTTAAATTCACCCATTCCAGTCCATTTTAGTTCGCTGATTCCTAGAATGTCGACATTCACTCTTGCCATCTCTTGTTTGACCACTTCCAATTTGCCTTGATTCGTGGACCTGACATTCCAGGTTCCTATGCAATATTGCTCTTTACAGCATCGGACCTTGCTTCTATCACCAGACACGTCCACAGCTGGGTATTGTTTTTGCTTTGGCTCCATCCCTTCATTCTTTCTGGAGTTATTTCTCCACTAATCTCCAGTAGCATATTGGGCACCTACTGACCTGGGGAGTTTCTCTTTCAGTATCCTATCATTTTGCCTTTTCATGCTGTTCATGGGGTTCTCAAGGCAAGAATACTGAAGTGGTTTGCCATTCCCTTCTCCAGTGGACCACATTTTGTCAGATCTCTCCACCAGATCGACCCACCCAACTTGGGTTGCCCCACGGGCATGGCTTAGTTTCATTGAGTTAGACAATGCTGTGGTCCTGGTGTGATTAGATTGACTAGTTTTCTGTGAGTATGGTTTCAGTGTGTTTGCCCTCTGATGCCCTCTTGCAACACCTACCGTCTTACTTGGGTTTCTCTTACCTTGGGCGTGGGATATCTCTTCACAGCTGCTCCAGCAAAGCACAGCCATTGCTCCTTACTTTGGATGAGGGGTATCTCCACACCACCGCCCTTCCTGACCTTTAACGTGGGATAGCTCCTCTAGACCCTCCTGCGCCCACGCAGCCACGGCTCCTTGGACGTGGGGTTGCTCCTCCCGGCCGCCGCCCCTGGCCTCAGGCTTAAGGGCATGGGGTATCTCCTCCTGGCCGCTGCCCCTGACCTCGGACGCTGGGTATCTCCTCTCTGGCGCACCGCCTCCCCCCCCGCCCCGCCTCCCCGACCTCGGAGCGGGGTAGCTCCTCTCGGCCCGTCCTGCGCCTTCCCAGTCTGGCACTCTCAGCCGCTGCCCCTGACCTCGGACATGGGGTAACTCGTCTTGGCCACAGCCCTTCGGGCATGGGGTCCTCCCGGCTTCTGCCCCTGACCTCGGACGTGGGGTAGCTCCTCTCCCGGCCGCGCTTAGCGCACCAGTCACAGCCGCCTGCGCTTAGCGCAGGGGTCAAAAAGCCTCTTGATGAAAGTGAAAGTGGAGAGTGAAAAAGTTGGCTTAAAGCTCAACATTCAGAAAACGAAGATCATGGCATCCAGTCCCATCACTTCATGGGAAATAGATGGGGAAACAGTGGAAACAGTGTCAGACTTTATTTTTCTGGACTCCAAAATCACTGCAGATGGTGACTGCAGCCATGAAATTAAAAGACGCTTACTCCTTGGAAGGAAGGTTATGACCAACCTAGATAGCATATTCAAAAGCAGAGACATTAATTTGCCAACAAAGGTTCGTCTAGTCAAGGCTATGGTTTTTCCTGTGGTCATGTATGGATGTGAGAGTTGGACTGTGAAGAAGGCTGAGCGCCAAAGAATTGATGCTTTTGAACTGTGGTGTTGGAGAAGACTCTTAAGAGTCCCTTGGACTGCAAGGAGATCCAACCAGTCCATTCTGAAGGAGATCAGCCCTGGGATTTCTTTGGAAGGAATGATGCTAAAGCTGAAACTCCAGTACTTTGGCCACCTCATGCGAAGGGTTGACTCATTGGAAAAGACTCTGATGCTGGGAGGGATTGGGGGCAGGAGGAGAAGGGGACGACAGAGGATGAAATGGCTGGATGGCATCACTGACTCGATGGACGTGAGTCTCAGTGAACTCTGGGAGTTGGTGATGGACAGGGAGGCCTGGGGTGCTGCGATTCATGGGGTCGCAGAGTCGAACACGACTGAGCGACTGATCTGGTCTGATGGGCCTGGATGCCATTATCTTACTTTTCTGAATGTTGAGTTTCAAGCCAACTTTTTCACTCTCCTTTTTCACTTTCATCAAGAGTCTCCTTAGTTCTTCACTTTCTGCCATAAGAGTGGTGTCATCTGCCTATCTGAGGTTATTGACATTTCTCCTGGAAATCTTGATTTCAGCTTGTGCTTCTCCAGCCTGGAATTTTGCATGATATAGTCTGCATATAAGTTAAATTATCAGGGTGACAATGTACAGCCTTTCCTTTCCCGATTTGGAACCAGTCTGTTGTTCCATGTCCAGTTCTAACTGTTACTTCTTGACCTGCATACAGATTTCTCTATGAACTTCTTATCCTTATCCTTCAGAGGGCCATCAGAATGAAAACCACAATCATAGAAAACTAATCAAATTGATCACTTGGACTGCAGCCTTGTCTAACTCAATGAAACTAAGCCATGTTGTGTGGAGCCACCCAAAATGGGCGGGTCGTGGTGGAGAGTTCTGACAAAATATGATCCACTGGAGAAGGGAATGGCAAACCACTTCAGTATTCTTGCCTTGAGAACCTCATGAACAGCATGAAGGCAAAAAGATAGGACACTGAAAGATGAACTCCCCAGGTCGGTAGGTGCCCAATATGCTACTGGAGATAGTGGAGAAATAACTCCAGAAAGAATGAAGGGATGGAGCCAAAGCAAAAACAATGACCAGTTGTGGATGTGACTGGTGATGGAAGTAAAGTCCAATGCTGTAAATAATGATACATCAATTCTTAACCTCTTCCTATTTTATCTCTTTTAAAATTGCAGTGAATAATGCAAGTTAAAAAAAAAAGAAAACAGCACATATGTACGTGTGATTCCTTCAAAAATTGACCTGTTGTGTTAACATGGGCCCACAGCTTAATTCTTAAAGCACATAACCAAATATGATGGTCTTCCATTTGGAATTTATTCCTTTTCAATAATAATCCGTTATTTTCAAAATATCTGGGAGAGATACTCATAACTATCAGACATTTATATTTCAATGTAAACAAATGAGGTATTTCCACTGTCGTGTAGAGAATAGAGTAGGACATGCAAGAATGACACAAGACATCAATAAAACAGCTTGAGTGAGGTTGATACCTTAGGAAGGAGAGAAATTGGACTCCCTTGGAAGGGGAGGAAAGAGATAAGATTTTTTTTAAAAAGCTAATTCACAGTTTTGCCTAGTGGTTTCATAAGCTTGGGTTCTAATACAATCTTTGTGTGTTTGGTACTTGCTATAGGAACCTGGAATGTCAGGTCCATGAATCAAGGCAAATTGGAAGTGGTCAACCAAGAGATGGCAAGAGTGAATGTCGACATTCTAGGAATCAGCGAACTAAAATGGACTGGAATGGGTGAATTTAACTCAGATGACCATTATATCTACTACTGTGGGCAGGAATCCCTCAGAAGAAATGGAGTAGCCATCATGGTCAACAAAAGAGTCTGAAATGCAGTACTTGGATGCAATCTCTAAAATGACAGAATGATCTCTGTTCATTTCCAAGGCAAACCATTCAATATCACAGTAATCCAAGTCTATGCCCCAACCAGTAACGTTGAAGAAGCTGAAGTTGAACGGTTCTATGAAGACCTACAAGACCTTTTAGAACTAACACCCAAAAAAGATGTCCTTTTCATTATAGGGGACTGGAATGCAAAAGTAGGAAGTCAAGAAACACCTGGAGTAACAGGAAAATTTGGCCTTGGATTACGGAATGAAGCAGGGCAAAGACTAATAGAGTTTTCCCAGGAAAATGCACTGGTCATAAGAAACACCCTCTTCCAACAACACAAGAGAAGACTCTACACATGGACATCACCAGATGGTCAACACCGAAATCAGATTGATTATATTCTTTGCAGCCAAAGATGGAGAAGCTCTATACAGTCAGCAAAAACAAGACCAGGAGCTGACTGTGGCTCAGACCATGAACTCCTTATTGCCAAATTCAGACTTAAATTGAAGAAAATAGGGAAAACCACTAGACCATTCAGGTATGACCTAAATCAAAACCCTTATGATTATACAGTGGAAGTGAGAAATAGATTTAAGGACCTAGATCTGATAGACAGAGTGCCTGATCAACTATGGAATGAGGTTCGTGACATTGTACAGGAGACAGGGATCAAGACAATTCCCATAGAAAAGAGATGCAAAAAAGCAAAATTGCTGTCTGGGGAGGCCTTACAAATAGCTGTGACAAGAAGAGAAGCGAAAAGCAAAGGAGAAAAGGAAAGATATAAGCATCTGAATGCAGAGTTCCAAAGAATAGCAAGAAGAGATAAGAAAGCCTTCCTCAGCAATCAATGCAAAGAAATAGAGGAAAACAACAGAACGGGAAAGACTAGGGATCTCTTCAAGACAATAGAGATACCAAAGGAACATTTCATGCAAAGATGAACTCAATAAAGGACAGAAATGGTATGGACATAACAGAAGCAGAAGATATTAAGAAGAGATGGCAAGAATACACAGAATAACTGTACAAAAAAGATCTTCATGACCCAGATCATTGTGACGGTGTGATCACTGACCTAGAGCCAGACATCCTGGAATGTGAAGTCAAGTGGGCCTTAGAAAGCATCACTACGAACATAGCTAGTGGAGGTGATGGAATTCCAGTGGAGCTATTCCAAATCCTGAAAGATGATGCTGTGAAAGTGCTGCACTCAATATGCCAGCAAATTTGGAAAACTCAGCAGTGGCCACAGGACTGGAAAAGGTCAGTTTTCATTCCAATCCCAAAGAAAGGCAATGCCAAAAATGCTCAAACTACCGCACAATTGCACTCATCTCACACGCTAGTAAAGTAATGCTCAAAATTCTCCAAGCCAGACTTCAGCAATATGCGAACCGTGAACTTCCTGATGTTCAAACTGGTTTTAGAAAAGGCAGAGGAACCAGAGATCAAATTGCCAACATCCGCTGGATCATAGAAAAAGCAAGAGAGTTCCAGAAAAACATCTATTTCTGCTTTATTGACTATGCCAAAGCCTTTGACTGTGTGGATCACAAGAAACTGTGGAAAATTCTGAAAGAGATGGAAATACCAGACCACCTGATCTGCCTCTTGAGAAATCTGTATGCAGGTCAGGAAGCAACAGTTAGAACTGGACATGGAACAACAGACTGGTTCCAAATAGGAAAAGGAGTTCGTCAAGACTGTATATTGTCACCCTGTGTATTTAACTTATATGCAGAGTACATCATGAGAAACGCTGGACTGTAAGAAACACAAGCTGGAATCAAGATTGCCGGGAGAAATCTCAATAACCTCAGATATGCAGATACCACCACTCTTATGGCAGAAAGTGAAGAGGAACTCAAAAGCCTCTTGATGAAAGTGAAAGTGGAGAGTGAAAAAGTTGGCTTAAAGTTTACCATTCAGAAAACGGAGATTATGGCATCCGGTCCCATCACTTCATGGGAAATAGATGGGGAAACAGTGGAAACAGTGTCAGACTTTATTTTTCTGGGCTCCAAAATCACTGCAGATGGTGACTGCAGCCATGAAATTAAAAGACGCTTACTCCTTGGAAGGAAAGTTATGACCAACCGAGATAGCATATTCAAAAGCAGAGACATTACTTTGCCAACAAAGGTCCGTCTGGTCAAGGCTATGGTTTTTCCTGTGGTCATGTATGGATGTGAGAGTTGGACTGTGAAGAAGGCTGAGCGCCGAAGAATTGATGCTTTTGAACTGTGGTGTTGGAGAAGACTCTTGAGAGTCCCTTGGACTGCAAGGAGATCCAACCAGTCCATTCTGAAGGAGATCAGCCCTGGGATTTCTTTGGAAGGAATGATGCTAGAGCTGAAACTCCAGTACTTTGGCCACCTCATGCGAAGGGTTGACTCGTTGGAAAAGACTCTGATGCTGGGAGGGATTGGGGGCAGGAGGAGAAGGGGATGACAGAGGATGAGATGGCTGGATGGCATCACTGACTCAATGGACGTGAGTCTCAGTGAACTCCGGGAGTTGGTGATGGACAGGGAGGCCTGGGGTGCTGCGATTCATGGGGTCGCAAAGAATCAGACACGACTGAGTGACTGATCTGATCTGATAAAGTATCATCACATAAGGTGTGAGTAGATTGAACAGGATCTACTGATTGTCTAAAGGAAATCTGTACAGAATCTATTCAGTCCAGTGAGGGCACCTCTCTCTGATGTACTTCATAACTGAGGATGCCTATTGAGCCATTTATTAGTAAGAATTGGCATCACCTGGAATTTCTTGATAATCCTAATTTTTTCTACTTAAATTTGTGTGCATGCTAAGTCACTTCAGGCATATCCTACTCTTTGTGACCCCATAGCCCACCAGGCTCCTCTGTCCTTGAGATTCTTCAGGCAAAAGTACTAAAGTGGGTTGCTGTGCCCTCCTCCAGGGGATCTTCCTGACCCAGGGATTGAACCCAAGTCCGTTATGTCTCCTGCATTGGCAGACAGGTTCTTTACCACAGTGCCAATTAAACTTAGTAGATTAAATAATTAAATTGCCTTTTTGGGGTTAATTCAGTCTTTTTTGAGGTTATGGCTTAGTTCAGATTTATCTTTCTTCTTAGTCTAGTTTCTAAGATAGCATATTGCAAAGATGGGCAAATTTTTTTTGTAATTAGCTAGACAGTATTATCGGTCATACAGCCTCTACTGCAGCCACTCAACTCTGCCCTTGCAGCAGGAAGTCTATATTCCAATCACACTTTAATTATGGATACTTTAAGTGAAATTTGATATTCATATAATATTCACATATTATAAAATATTGGTTTATTTTTCAACCACTTAGAAATGTAAAAACCATTCTTAGCTTACAGGACATTTAAAATCAGGCAGCAGGCAGTGTTGGCCTCAGGACTACAATTTGCTGTCCCCTGGTAATTGCATACTGGGTGTGGGCAGCTTAGGTGACTTTCAGCACTGACAGAGAGAGATTCTCTATGCTCAAGCTAATCTTGAGGGCAAAAGTGTTAGCTGGTGATCTCTTCCCAGAGCTAAACTTTTTGTTCTATGGCTGTACCCTATTATTCTAGATTTCTTAGTTTTGTCTGATCTCTCAGTCCTCCATTTGAGCAAACTCCGGGAGATGGTGAAGGACAGGGAAACCTGGAGTGCTGCAGTTCATGGGGTTGGAAAGCGACAGAACAAAAACAACTTAGCCTTCAAGCTGACATAGCTTCCCCCTACCCCATGATTCTGCAGACCACTGAGTCATTGCCACACCTTTCATCTAATCCTTTGAGCTAGGTTGCTCCTGCCACACTTTCTCTTGTTATGCCTTAAACCCCTATCTATACCCTCTGAAACTTGAGGATACAGGACGTGTCATTGAGATCCTTCTCTCCACCAAACCAAACTACCCACCCCTTTTGACTATGCTGAACTCCTCTGTCCATGGGGTTCTCCAGGCAAGAATACTGGAGTGGGTTGCCGTGCCCTCCTCCAGGGGATCTTCCCAACCCAGGAATCAAACCCACACCTCTTAAGTCTCCTGTATCGGCAGGTGGGTTCTTTAGCATTACTGCCACCTGGGAAGCCTGCGTGCTGAGCTAGCTACTATTGAATATATGTTAGCCGAAGCAGCCTGGAGTTTCCTACTGAAGGAGCAAATGCTGAGCAAGGTTATAGCCTTTCTGCTCTTATTTTTTCTGCTTACACATGCAGTGGACTTCACCACTCTGGGGCTTTAAAGCATTGGAAATAGATTAAAATTCTATCACTTTGCCCCAATTTCATATGCTCTTCCTTTCAGAGAGAGCATTGTCCTTCTCTCCTTCCCTGATGCCAAAACAGTGGACAATTTGCAGACAAAAATCAGTTCACTAATAGGGAAAGTAATGTTAACAAGTATTAAAAGTATTACAACTTTAATATGTAGGGTTTCCATGAACAGAAATGAGGAAGTTTCAAATTCTAATAAAAAATCACAACACAAGCAGAGAAGAAAGCAAACAAGATTGTCAACAAAGACACAGATTTTATTTAAAAGTATAATGCTTCTTTTAAGACTTAGTCCAGAAACCATCCTAGGATAAAGAACCAATTTACAGTGAGGCAAAATACCTTTTATGTTAATTACTAGAAGAGTCTTTTCTAGATAGCATTGTAGTCAGAAAGCATATTTGCTAGGAGAAAAGTAATATTTCATCCAATGTAAACTAGTTTTACCAAAGCATTTTAATAATGAGTTTTGTAATGACCTAGAGTAAAACCAGAGAAGGCAATGGCACCCCACTCCAGCACTCTTGCCCAGAAAATCCCATGGATGGAGAAGCCTGGTAGGCTGTAGTCCATGGGGTCTCTAAGAGTCGGACACGACTGAGCAACTTCCCTTTTACTTTTCACTTTCACGCATTGGAGAAGGAAATGGCAACTCACTCCAGTGTTCTTGCCTGGAGAATCCCAGGGATGGGGGAGGCTGGTGGGCTTCCATCTCTGGGGTCGCATAGAGTCGGACACTATGTGACTCTAGCAGCAGAAGCGACTTAGCAGCAGCAGCAGCAGAGTAAAACCTACGCTGAAAAATGTTGTTACTAAGATGGATTTCTTTCACATGGCCACAAATTAATGAATCTAAAAAAGAATCTGGGAAGAGTTTAGTAAATACCAACTTATTTGCTAAATGATCATTCAACAAATATTCACTGAGTACTTACCATATGCCAAGTACTACTATAGGGCTTGTAAGGAAAGAAAGATTGTCAAGCAAGAGACAGATAATAAAGATAAACAAAGTAAAATATATGTGAGAATAAATGATGTGTTCTAAGAATAAACTATAATAAAACAGGGAAAGATCCTATGATGTAAGGATTATGCTTTGAAATCTTAGAGTGACCAGGAAGTCATAGTAAAAAAATGACTGCTGAATAAAAATATGAAGCAAGTGAAGGAGCTAACAATGATGATATAATAGGGAAAAACATTCTCAAATGTGAGAGCAGCAGCACAGAGGACTTGTTTTGAACAAATGTCTGGTATGTTCGAGAAAGGGCAAGGCAGCCAGAGTTACTGGGTCCTAAGAGGGAGGTGATGAAGGCTGAGAGGTCCTGTGGGGTCAGATCACTTGGAAAGAGTTATAGATAGGATTCGGGGGATTACTCTGAATTAGCCATGGAAAAATTTGGAGCAGAGAAGTGACCTAGTCTGATTAAAATTTAAAATAATTACTGTGATCACCATGTTAATAATAGGCTGTGGGGGGACAAGGTTAGAAACAGAGGGGCCAGCTAGGAGGCTGTTACAACCATCCAGACAAGAGCCAATGGAGGCTTGGACTTGTGTGACAGCAGTAGGCATGATAAGAATGGTAAGGTTCTGGGTATATTTAAAGATAGAACCAAGAAGATTTCTGTGTGAGCTTGGATGTGAAGTTCAAGAAAAAAAGGAGTAGTTGGGAATGAAACCAGGTTTTTGGATTAGGAAACTGGAAACAGAAGATTGCCATCTACTGAGATGGCAACAAACTGTTGAAGGAGTTGGCTTGGGGGAGTACATCAGGAGCTCAGTTTTAGACATGTTAAATTTTAGAAGCCTATTAGACTTCTAGATGCAGAGGCAAGGGGGCAGTTGGAGCTCAGGAGAGAAAAATGAGTCAGATATATAAATGTGTGAATCATCATTATCCAGATGGAATTTATAACCTGGAGTTTGAATAAGATCAATGAAGGAGAAACAAACTCCCCAAAAACTTGAGTAAGAGTGTACAATAATGGCTTCCCAGGTGGCACAGTGGTAAAGAACCCATCTGCCAATGTAGGAGATGCAAGAGATGTGGGTTCAGTCTCTGAGTGAGGAAGATCCCCTGGAGTAGGAAGATTTTCTTGGAGTAGGAAATGGCAACCCACTACAGTATTCTTGCCTAGAAAATTCCATGGACCTAGAAGTTTGGCAGGCTACAATTCACAGGGTTGCAAAGAATCAGACAACTGAAGCCACATCCATGCAAACAGGTACACAAAGATAAGAATAAGGCTAGATGAGTTGAGTCGAGTATATTAGAAGCCAAGAGAATACAGAAGACAGTACTTCAAGAAGTAGAGTGATATCAGATATTGAGACTGGGTACCTATATACTCAAGTTTCTAGAATCTTCTGGTTTGCTGCCCTTTCACAAAGTCTTTGGATTAGCTGATGTTCAACTATAGCTGATTATGTCTGAAGACTCTTTGAAATAATAAAAGTACCTGAGCATTAGGCTTGATAATAGTGGATGATTGATTGGTTACCCAAGAAAATTTGCTACTAGGAATATTTTTGGATTAAACCATTCAAAACCATTGAGTAAATATAAACTTCCTTTTATTTTTGAGATCCCTGGAAATCAGAAAGATGAAAGAGATGTAAACCACTTTCACTCAGGAACTCACATTCTAATAGAATGTAATAAAGCTGACACATGAATAACTTAAATTTAAAATATAATGGATATAGATCCCATTCCATAAAGTTCAGGTGGGTAAGAAGTGTAAATTTGTTTATTTTTCTATACTTCAACTTAATTTTGTTTTTTGGGTCTCTATTTGATCAAACAAAAATAATATCTTAAGTTCGGACCATTTCCTTTATTCCTGGAGTTTTTGTCATAAATCAAGAGTTCTTAGTATTCTAAGTAATGAGGAAATAGTTATTGGTCCTTACTCATTCTTGAGCTCTTGCTATCTACATCCTCTGGGATGAGCATATTCCTATCCAATCCTCACTCACTGACCAGTGCAGGCTGCCTCTGTGTTTTCTCATGCACTCTTCTTTAGGAATGCTCCAGGTCTGACTCTCTCACTCTGTGTTACTTGCACAGTCTCTCAGAGGCAGAGGAAACAACCAGCTGCCCTCCCTTGCTGCTGTAGATTGTGAGAAATTCTGTGAGGCTGCTCCAGGCTCTCTCATCTTATACATGTCATCCCAGTCTGCCTTTTGCCCCTACAGAGCACTGAGAACAAGAAGGAGGTCTGGATCTTGGGACTTGTTCGGGTACTCAGTTGGAAAGAGGGAACAAATCTTACTCTGAGATTTGGGATCTGTCTATGCCTTTCCAGTTTTCGAGCAAGGGTGGAGGAACAGAACACAGAGGCCAGCCATATATGAACTTCCTTGCTTATCATCTGATTATTCCTTCTCAGTCCAAGGAGATTCTATTGAATTGCTAAGCTCAGAAAATACTGACTCCATCTACCATGTTTTCTTCTAATTCCAATGTCTGATTTAAAAACAAACAAACAAACAAACTTTGAGGTTTGGAAAGTCCAAAGGCCTTTCTCCTAAAAAGGAATTTCAAAAGTCTTTTCAAAAGTCCTTTCAAAAGTTTTTCTTCTTTTCTCTCTTCATTTCTCATATTGGTTATATCCATTTCCTGAAATGTTAATGTGGAATATTGTAGCTGCCTGCTCTAGAAAAAAAGGCGATGAACTATAAAGAACTGTGGTTAACATTTCAAAGTATTAACCTGCCATATTTTTCTCACTAGAAATATTTGCATCCCTGAAAAATTTTTTTTATTTCAAAGAACCTGCCATGCTAAGAAGGTAGGGCCTTACTTTAATTTGTTTCCCCAGAATCTTACCTCCTACATGCAAACAGCTAAAAATATTGTCTTCTCCAGGCCCCTTAACATTGGGTAGTTAGATTGGAAGCTCGGTGAAGTTTTTACCTTACTGTATTGGGTACTTGCGAGGTAATATAAAATATGTATATTTATCAATAATATAAAATATATGTATTCATATCATTCCTAAATGATAAGAACACTGGGAGTATTTCTTGTTCTAATGAGGTAACACTGGGTGGGCTCCTAAAGACTCCTGGATAGCGGCTGGGCACCAAAAAGACCAAGCTGTTTTAGATGTGTGGTATTTTCAGCCCCTACCCCCTCTGCCACAATCCTGTTCTCTAGAGGGGAAAGAAAAAATGAAGTTGATGATTTGTCATTCTTCAGTGAGGAAGCCCCCATAAAATCCCAATAAATAGCACAAGGTTCAGAGAGCTTCCAAGTTGGCATGTCCACACTGGGAGAGTGATGCGGCCCGACTCGACGTGGACAAAAGATCTGAATCTCAGGACCTTTCCAGACCTCACCCTGTGTATCTCTTTATCTAGATGTTCATCTGTATCCTCTCCCATGTGTGGGTGAGTGCTAAGTTGCTTCAGTCATGTCTGATTCTTTGTAACTCCATGGACTGCAGCCCATGAGGCTCCTCTGTACATGAAATTCTCCAGGCAAGAATACTGAAGTAAGTTGTTATGACCTTTTCCAGGAGATCTTTCTGGCCCAGGGATCAAACCCACATCTTGCATCTCCTGCATTGGCAGGCAGGTTCTTTACCACCAGTGCCACCTGGGAAGCCCATCCTCTAGCATATGCTTTGTCAAACTGATAAACATAAGTAAGTTTTTCCCTGAGTTCTGTGAGCCACTTGAGCAAATAAGGCAAATCCAAGAGGGAGAAGGTCATGGGAACCCCTAAATTGTAGCCAAGTTGGACAAAAGTTGTAGATAACCTAGAGACTTACTGTTTGCTCTTGTCATCTGAATTGGGGAGCAGTTTCATGAGACTGGGCCTTTGGTCTGTAGAATCAGATGCTATCTCCAGGCAGATAATATCAGAATTGAGTTAAATGGTAAGGCACCCAGCTGGGGTCACAGCATTGTTTGGTGACTGGCAATGATGGGAAATAAAATGCTCTTCATGAGTATGAGGAAGGAAGAAGACACACAAGAGGCAAAGGATGGGGTAGGTTTTTCAATAAAGGTCTCTGTTCATTGTCTGAGGAGCCTTTCCAGTCTTAAAAATAGTATTAATCCCTTCCATCCAGAGGAGCTGGACCATGAGTGTCTATGTCACATTTTTTTTTAAACATTCCTGTACCCACAGGTAGCTGAGACTTTCCTCCAAGAAACCTCACTCTGGTGCAAATATGGTTCTCAACTCTCTTTACCTTAAGCCAGCAATGACATGAACTGCCTCCCTGCCCCAATCTTTATCCATACCTTCTTCAAATAGAGTTGTGTCCAGTACTAGAGCCTCAGCTGTTGGACACAAGAAAGAAGATGACTTCTGACTCAGTTTTTGCAGGATGATAGCTGTTTCAATGATCCTCCATCTTTGGCTTTCTCCTCAAGTCCATCTTAGCTTCCATACAAGCATTGCGGAGCAGGTCCTCTTTATAGATATAGGTCACATGCAAATTGTTTGATTTTCTTATGGGCAAGACAAAAATAAGGGCATAGGTCAAGCTTTTAAATATTTTTCTTAGAGTGGTTCCTGTGCAGGACTGAGATTTAATCTCCCATATTTATAGGGGATTAAAGGGTCTCTATGGACTTCCCAGGTTTGATCCCTGGGTCAGGAAAATCCCTAGAAGAGGGCATGGCAACCCACTCCATATTCTTGCCTGCAGAATCCCATGGACAGAGGAGTCTGGCAGGCTAGTCCAAGGGGTTGCAAAGAGTAGGACACGACTGAAGCAACTTTGCACAAAGAGCTTTTATAATTCACTAGCAGAAATTATTTTAAAGGTGAGAAGAAGCTAGTTAAATCTTTACTTCTAAAGTTGACACTCTCAAGTTTTCCATTTCTTAGTTATTTTCCCTTTTACTAAAAATAGAGCACAGCAGCTGAAAATTAAACTGGATTAAAGTGGCTAAAATAATATACTCTGAAAATCTATTTTGTTTATAGAAAATGTCTCCTGAGAAGCTGCACTGATCCTTATTTTACTTTATATGCCTAAAAGTTATTCAGTTCTAAGATTATGGAATTTGAAAATTCTTTGATTTTAATTAATCAGAACATTTTCTTTTACTTAGTCCTGGAAACCCTTAAAAAGTTATTAGCTGTCAGAAGCTTTAATGCCAGTTAATTAGAGGCCCTGACTCTGTGCCTGCTGGTACTTATTGTGAAGGCTGAAAGGTTAACAGGAACGGGCTGCTACCAACCTCCTTGCCAGGTGTTTTTCCCTGCAGTTAATGGACTTGAGCCAATAGAAATTATCACTCTGAACTAGTCACAGACACTCTTAATCTTCACATACAAACATTGGTAGGAAAGTTAGGATTTGTATTGTTTCTTTTCACCATCATCATATTTGGAACAATTAAAAACAAAGTACAGTTAATTTTCTACTTGTAAATGAAGGCGTGACAAATCCAGAAAGGAAGGAAAAAACCTTTTAAAATAATGTGCATGTATAACATGTTCCATTAAAATAATAATAGTCCTTCAGCGAAACAATGTTTTGTAAAACTTTTTTTTTAAGGCATGGTGGTTAAGGACTACTTAGGTATTAACATGTCCACATTCTTTTAATTGCTGGGTTTATAAATCTGAACAGTTGTGATGAAATAATCAGAATCAACCAGATAGAACTGGAGCCAGCCACAGTGGGTATTTGAGACTTGCATGCTGTTTGGGGCCACTGAATATGTATTTATCCAATCCAAATTGGAACAGATGGCGAGGCAAACAGGTAAGCACTTGCTTTATCTTCCAGATATTGTGGTTCACTAATTATCTCTATTTATTTTGGGAACTTCAGAACATCTGTAAAAATCAGATAAAAGACAAACAGAGGTGACTGAGAAAGATTTGAACGAAGTGTGAAAGTCTAAAGCTTTCATGCTGTCAGATGAAGACAGAGGATTCTCACCCTCTGCCAATTCTTAGGAATCCTGGAGAATTTTAGGTACCAGCATTTGAAATTAAATACTTAGCTGAAGAAAGTACAAAGGAAGAAAATGCTCTAATTGCATATAATCCAAAATTAAACAAGCGGGAACAGAAGAATGTACACAACAGAAGTGAAAATTACTCATGCTACCCTAACATCAATGTGCTCATCTAGAGCCAAGATCTTGGTTTCTGAATACCATTCTCCACATAAAGGAACTAGAGTTTCATTGGCACTGCTAAATATTCTTGTAGAGTCAGAAAGCTTTAAAAAAGTACTCAGTGATTGATGGAGACCTGACAAAAATATAGAGGCTAGCTTCAAAGATCCAACTGGCCAAATCTGGGACAATTGGAGCATTAAAAAAAAAATAATAAACTATAATATATTACATTTAAGAAGAGTCAATTAAATGTATGGGGGAGGAAGGGAGGAAAAACTCTACGTAATAAAAGAATGCTAGCTATTAGATGGGGAAGGAATAATAAAATTAGAAAATCATCATTTTACAAATGACAGTGTAAGAATTGATTTAGGCAAGAATCATCAAATGATGCTAAAAAACAGAGTAAAAGGATTCCTACACTCTCAAAGTTTCACTAAGTTTGCTTTTTGATTATGAAAAAAAAGATTTTTATAATAGTGATAGAATCTTAACTAAGGGATTAAATCAAGCATCGTAAGTAACGGGCGGGAAAAATTAGCATTTTGTTTCTTCTGATATGATGCAACAGTAAATATAAACTAGCATCTATGACATATTCTTGTGAAAAATACTTAAACTGGAAACTAGTCATAAGAAAGCAAGCAAGTCCAAATTGTAGAATACTTTATAAAACAACTGGCCTGGATTTGACAAATGTTTCAAGTTCTGAAAGACAAAAAAAAAAAAAAAAGAAAGAAAAGGAAAAGCAAAGGAATGGTTAAAAATTAAAAGAGACTGAGGAGACATAACAACTAAATGCAAATTGTAATCCTTGATTGCTGCTGCTAAGTCACTTCAGTCGTGTCCGACTCTGTGCGACCCCATAGACGGCAGCCCACCAGGCTCCCCCGTCCCTGGGATTCTCCAGGCAAGAACACTGGAGTGGGTTGCCATTTCCTTCTCCAGTGCAGGAAAGTGAAAAGTGAAAGTGAAGTCACTCAGTCGTGTCTGACTCTTAGCGACCCCATGAACTACAGCCTACCAGGCTCCTCCGTCCATGGGATTTTCCAGGCAAGAGTACTGGAATGGGGTGCCATTGCCTTCTCCGAATCCTTGATTAGATAACAATAAATAATAAAATAAATAAATAAAAGCCACATTCACACAACTACAAATGCAATGTGGGACAACTGGAGAAATCTGAATAGAACTGCATCTCAGATATGACTCTAATGATATCCTTATTCTTATATATGAACATGATACTGTGTTCATGTAAAAGGATGTCCTATTGTGAGATACAAGTTGAAGCATTTAGAGTAAAATATCAGTATGTTTGCAACTTAATTTCAAATATTTCAGCAAAAAGGGTATAAACGAAAATGTATATATTGATAGAGCTTTTTAAGCACGTGCAGCAAAATGATAAAAATTAGAACATCTAAGGCAAAGAGTCAGACATGAGTGAGTGACTGAACTGAACTGAAGGGGAAGATATGTGTACTTACTAAACTATTCTTTTAATCTTTTTATGATTTAATTTTTTAAAATTTTGAAACAATAATGCTGATCTCTAAGTGACTTAATTCAGTTTTCCAGGAAATACTAAGCACTGAAGTACCAAACATGTATAAAGTCTGTTTCCTGCCACATCAGCAGATCTTTTGCAATTCCCACTGCTGCACAATGCTACTTGGTCATCAAAGACCACCACCAATGGGCAAAATAGAGTTATATACAGTATGAATGATGTGACTTCCCTGGTGGCTCAACAGTAAAGAATACTCCTGCCAATGCAGGAGACACAGGAGACTGAGGTTCAATCCCTGGGTTGGAAGATCTCCTGGAGAAGGAAATGGCAACCTACTCCAGTATTCATGCCTGGAGAATTCCATGGACAGAGGGGCCTGATGGGCTACAGTCCATAGGGTCACAAAGAGTTGGACACAACTGAGCGACTAATGGTTTTAATTTCACACACTGTGAATGATACCAGATCTGAGCTTCATCTCAGTTCAAGTAACATCTGGCTTTCTTTGAGCAGATGACCCAAAAATCCTTATTAGGTGCAAGAAGCTGTATAAAATTTCCTGGGATTAGATGGTGATCAACTGATTGTATATACATGCTAAATCACTTCAATTGTGCCTGACTCTTTGCTGCTGCTGCTGCTAAGTCGCTTCAGTTGTGTCCGACTCCGTGCAACCCCATAGGCAGCCCACCAGGCTCCCCCCTCCCTGGGATTCTCCAGGTAAGAACACTGGAGTGGGTTGCCATTTCCTTCTCCAATTCATGAAAGTGAAAACTGAAAGTGAAGTCGCTCAGTCGTGTCTGACTCTTAGCAACCGCATGGACTGCAGCCCACCAGGCTCCTCTGTCCATGGGGTTTTCCAGGCAAGAGTACTGGAGTGGGGTGCCATTGCCTTCTCCAGTCTGGCTCTTTGCAACCCCATAAACTATAGCCCACCAGATTCCTCTATCCATGGGATTATCCTGGCAGGAATACTGGAGTGGGTTTCCATTTCCTTCTCCAGGGAATCTTCCCAATCCAGGGATAGAGCCTGTGTCTCTTAACAATCTCTTGCATTGGTTGGAAGACCAATCAATTGGCTAAATTTCCCTTATACACAGAGTAATTGCTGAATAAAACAAAATTTTTGTTAAACAAACAAACAAACAAAAAACTTGTTTGCACTGCTAAGCCTGCTAAGAACAAATAAATCTATCATATGGCTCTATAGTTTCTTAACAATAAGTTGCCTTTTCACCAGCAAAGGTGAAATTGAGGTTATTTGATGGTTTAGAAAATCATTTATTCAACAATATTGACTGACTACTGTTCTAAGTGCTGCAAGACAGAAATACACAAATATGTAGTATACTCTTGATACATAAAATAAAAAAGTAAGCAATGTGAAGAAGAAAAGTAAAAAAGAAAAGGGGATAGAAAATGAATGATGATATTTGGGGTAGAGTGGCCAGAGCATGCCCTTCTGTAAAGGTGTTCCTTGAGCCAAGACCCAAGAAATGGAGCTGGAGAACCATGTGCACATTTTCATCAAGAGCACTTCAGATGGAAGAGACAAGAGCAAGTACAAAGGCCCTGGTGAGGTAGTTTGCATAGAGTACAGCAGAACCTGCAAGATGGCATGCATGGCTGAAGAGGAACAAGCAAGAGAGGAATGATGGGACCAAGGCCAGCTTTAACTTGTGGAGTATCTTTGTTCATTTTCTTAAAAGGCGTGCCACTAGTGAACATAAACTTTGTGCAAAGATAAAGGTATCTCTTCTCCAAAGAGATGCAGTTTATCCTGGACTTAGTGAAAAAGCGATTGCCCTCAGCTATCCACCTTTTGTGGTCTTCCCAGATGGTGTGTGAGTGTAAGAGTTGGACCATAAAGAAGGCTGAGCATCAAAAACTGATGCTTTTGAACTGTGGTGTTGGAGAAGACTCGAGAGTCCCCTGGACTGCAAAGAGATCGAATCAGTCAATCCTAAAGGAAATCAGTCCTGAATATTCATTGGAAGGACTGATGCTGAAGCTGAAGCCCCAATACTCTGGCCACCTGATGTGAAGAACTGACTCACTGGAAAAGACCCTGATGCTGGGAAAGATTGAAGGCAGGAGGAGAAGAGGGCATGAGAGGATGAGATGGTTGGATTGCATCACTGACTCGATGGACATAAGTTTGAGCAAGCTGCAGGAAATAGTGAAGGACAGGGAAGCTTGATATGCTGCAGTCCATGAGGTCACAAAAAGCTGGACACAACTGAGCAACTGAACAACAAGCAGGTGGCTCTGGTGGTAAATAACCCATCTGTCAATGCAGGAGACATAAGACATGTGGTTTTGATCCCTGGATTGGGAAGATCCCCTGGAGGAATGACAAGCATGAGTGACATGACAAGCCACTCCAGTATTCTTTCCTGGAGAATACCATGGACAGAGGAGCCTGGTGGGCTATGGTCCGTAGGGTCACAAAGAGTTGGACATGACTGAAGCGACTTAGCACACATGCAGATGCACCTTTTGTAGACATGAACTTCAAAATCATATTCAGTGATCCTGGGTAGAACACTAAGGAAGAAGCAGGAAGGAAAGCAGGTCAATTCAAAAGTACACAAGAGATGATTCATTATCCAGAGCTATAGTGGGGAAATAACATAAAAGTATACACAATAAACAGATCATTTATAAGGTTATTTTCAATTGAAACATTCCGCCTACTTAACAGTTCTTAAATTCAGCATTTTTGCCTGACCATTTTTCATTGAGTATTGGTCTGTAATACAAATATAGTATGAAGTATTTTTAAAAGATATTGAATTTCTAGTATAATAAGCAAAATTTCATGAAGTTAATGAGAGTGACACTGGAGATTTCTTGAATCACAAGAACCATCATTGCCAAATTAGAAAATGGCAAGCCTAGACACTAATCAGTTGAAGAAAGGTCAACAAGGATAGTAACACAATTTGAAATTTAAAGGAAATATTCTGAATATCAAAGGACCTAGAGAGGCTTTGGGAAAACTAATGAATAATTTTGTAAAGTGATACTCTAAATGATGATCTGCAAAAGTTACAAATGAAATAATAATACATGACAGGCTAGTCAGGAAAATCATATTGGGAAAAAACATTCCTTAAATAATTCTTTGTTCAGTTTAATAATTGGAATAGATTTGTTATTCAGATATAAATTAAATATAAGAAAAAACATATTTTCATTTCTCAAGATATAATGCCAGTAAGATATTTTAACAATTTATTATAAAAGTTTAATCTCCTTTTAAGTTGAGTTAGCTTTAAATGGTCTTTCTTAAATACCAATAATTCTCTGCTAATTGAAGCTCCTATTTTCTGATTCTCATTCATCACATCTAATTCCAGTTTACACAATGCATTAATTTACCACTCCCCAATATACCCTACTTCCAGAAAGATAAGCTATTTTCCAGGCTCTCCAAGAGCTTCAAATGACAAATATAGAAATATCAGCAGCAAAAGTAAAACTTGGTATCTGTTGCAAGAGAATCACCAAGTAATAAGAAATAAAAGAATAAATCAGCCGTATTTTAAGGCATCAGTCAGTACTTCATAAAGGAGTTTGCATCCTATAAAAACGAGTAGGATTTCCACAGAGATGAAGAATTGAATATATAGTGAATATTCAGGAAATAATTTATAGTCTAATTTAGCCCTAGATAGCATATATATGGAATAAGTTGGATTTAAGGCTGACAGTAAATGTTGGGTTGGGGCTTGGAAGCCTTGAGTATCAAGCAGAATTGTGTACAATTTACACGCTGAGGAAGAAGTAAAAGTGGAATGATAAAATCTGTATTGTACTCTTTTTTTTTTTTTTGAAGAATTTGATACTATGCGCTAAAGTTTTATAAAGTAAATTTCTTTGAACCTCAATGAGAAAGTGACTTAATTTTTTTAACAGCCATTATTTCTATTGATTACCCTAAAGGAAAATGTATATATTTTAGTCAGTTCTCAATTATATGCACAACATGGGAACATTGGAAAGAAAAGTCCAAAATCCATGAGAAGATCACATTTTCGGATTGTGACCATGACCTGATTTTCTGAAGCAAGAAAAATTGCTCTGAGGAGCAGTTTCATAAAGCTGTTCTCCTGGGCAGCAAACAAATAAAGAAGTCTATCTCTCCGGGAAATTATTCTGCTGCCATGTGAGTCTTTATATCTGCTCAGTCAGCTCAAAGCTTGGATCGTGTGCTCTTAGCAAGTGTCTTGGTCAAGAGGATCAGGGTAAAAACAGATAAAAGTGGTACAAAACACATTGGTGGTTTAGTTGCTGTCATGTACGACTCTTACGACCCCATGGATCCCGCCAGGCTCCTTTGTCCATGGGACTTTCCAGGCAAGAATATTGGCATGGGTTGCCATTTCCTTCTCCAGGGATCTTTCCAACCCAGGATTGAACCCAGGGTTCAACCCTGCACTGCAGGCAGATTCTTTACCAACTGAGCTACCAGGGAATTCCCTTATATATTTTCAATAGAAAAAATAATGCGGAACACAGATGATCCATATATAAATGGTCAACAATGCAACACAATGAAATTCTATTTAATACCAGCAAATATCCACTCTTCAAGACTTTGAATATGATTGAAGATAATAAAGAAATAAAATTATTCTAAATTACTCAGGTATTAGCATTTCCTCTGTATTTTATTACTGATGCATTTATTCATTCATCAGACATTCACTGGAGCACCAGCTATGCAAAAGTCATTGCTACAAATTGTAAGGAGCAGTGTCCATATTTCCACATGCCCAATGTTCAGTGTGGTTTTAAATTCAGATAGCTATACAACTGAAATTTCTCTAGCATTGTCTTACATGTTAAGACTCTGGACTCAGGTCTAACTTTTCCACTTATAAGCTATGTTCTCTTGGACAAGTACATATCACTCTGGGCATCATTTTCTCACCACAAAATAAAAATAATAAGAGCACAGATTACATAAGGTTGCTGAGAAAATTAAGTGAGAACAGGCTGATGAAATATTTACAAATCTAGCACTTATAAAAAACTCAATAAATGTTAGTTATAACTATTATTTGCAATTTTATCCTTAGAAACAGTCATGCTATTATTGAATGTATTAATAGTAGAAGATCAGAATAAAGTTTTAAATATTTAAATTATTCTGAAAAACACAAAGATTCATTATGTGTTTGTCTTATAGCAAGAATGGAAAAAATCTATGTTACAAACTACTATATAATGTCATGTGTTTATAGCTTCAAATTACACAAAGGATGGTTATTAATCTGAAGAGATCAGAGGGATTTGAAATGCCTAATTATCCTCTGTTTGGGATTAGTGTTGCATGCAGTCACTTTTCCTAATCATTAGAATGGACAAACTCACCCATAAGCATAGATCAAATGGAAAATGAAAGATTCACTGACAGACATCTTGAGAAATAAAATTATTCAGATATTCAGACCAGACATCTGAGGCACAGATTCACTTTATAAGCTCATCACTGTTGTATTGGAAATAAAATCTCACACCTGTTTTTATTTTCTTTGTTTTCCATTGGTGGTTGCTGTCAGATATTGTAGGTACTCTTTTTCCTAGGTGTTTGATATCTACAGGGCAAATGTTTTCACTCTGCTCAGTGAACTGTGCTGAAGTATCTCTTTCTGAAACCCTGCATGACTGCCTTTGAAGGGATTTAGGCCTCTAGAGCATCTTTAAATTAAATATAACTTATATGGGAAAAAATTTGTCCTCATCTTTCCAGCCCCTGGTGACCATTCTAAACCTCATGATAAGTATACACTATCATTTATCATTAACAAAGACAATTCCTTATACTTGCCTTTTCCTCATTTCTATAAAGCTGCTTGTTCTAGAATGTTCTAATAAGCAAAGAGAATGCTAAAGCTATTACTCAACTGTGGGGACATATTGGTCTTAGGGTGTTGTGGGTTTTGTTTTGTTTTGTTAGAAGTATTTTAAAAGGCTTTAAATAAAGAATATATGGCACTGTAGTCACAAAGAATAGAACAAGTTGCTTCTAGGCAACTTTTTCTATTTAACTGTCTTTTCCAACCCCAAGCTATTCCAGACCATCAGGTAAGATGGATTAGCTATGCCAGACATCCCTGACCTTACATATATTTCCTTTTCTTCTCCTAGAACTTTATCCTAACATTGCTTACAAACAAATGGGAAGAACTCCACTGTACATTTTCAATACCTACCTGGTTGTTATATTCTGTATACTTCTAGAATCAACATGTTAAGATGGGAAGTTAAACAACATTCTCCTAAATATAGATGATAAATGGAAATCTGTTTTAGTGCTTGAGAGAAAATTATTTGGATTTAGACCAAAACTAGATACCAACTCCAGCCTCAAAGCTTTAGTTGAATAAACTTGAACAAGCTAGTCAACTTCCCTGACTCCATTTACCAAGCTATAAAATAGGAACAGATATCTCACAGGATTATTGTGAGGAGGGATGTGATCATTTATTTTTAAATGTATTGGTTTTCATGATGCCTGGCATTTAATAAGCATTCACTAATTTGTGGCTATTCAGCTGTTTTCATTTTTTCATGCTCTAATTGTAAACACAGACTGTCAAGTCAGTCAAACCGAGGTTCAAAGAATATTATGTATTTTAAGATATTTGCAATAGGTTTCACCTTCCCAAGTCCCAGTTTATTCATCTATTTTCCCAAAGGTGTTTTGAGGATTAAATGAAACAATGACCATGAAGTACCTAACCTACAGCCTAGAATTACTCTGTAAGTGGTAGTTTCTCTCCCCATTTCCATTAATATATCTCCCAGCTAATATATAAGTGTGGTCAACATATATTCATCATAAATCTAAATAATACAATTGACTAACTAAAATCCATTCTCAACTCTACTGTCCATTGGCTGCCTGCACTGGAAAACCAGCTGGAAATATGATGGCCCTAGTTCTGACAAATAAGATATTAGATGTGCTAGGGTTTTCTTGGAAGGCTTTTGTTTTTCCTAAAAAAAGGGATAGAAGAGGCTCACTCCATTCCCTCCCTATTTTTCTGTGTTAACACAGCTCATGATTTCTGGAGCAGCAGGACCATCTTGAGACCAGGAGAGGAAAGCCAATACAATTTACAGACAGAAACCCTAACCGGATTATACATAAACCAGTGCCACCAACTGCTTACTCAGCGTTCCTTGTTAATCAATGTAACTGTTTAGTATGGAGAGGTAAGCACTGGTTGGGTTTTCTGCTACTTTTAAAGTGTGCATCTTGATAAAGATAGAAAACCTCCTCCTGTCTACAAAAGAGCCCCAAGAAACCAAAAACAAAAAGTGAATGTATGTGTACATGTATGTGTATGTAATGCCTTCATTTCTGCCAATTTTTAATTAATTTTTTTTTATTTTGCTATATATACTCCTGGTTGGAGGTTCCTTTATTTTTTATTCTAATATGCCTGAGAATTATATTATAAAATGACACATAAATAGCTGTGTATTTACTCATTCTTCCCAACACACTTAATGAATTCTCTTGTTCTTAAACTGTAGAAAGAGAGAAAGCTAGATACAAATAACATGGATAATATTGACTTGTGGAGCAACTTTTTGAGGTAAATTCCATTATTTATTATCACCCCCATTTTGCAGATGAGAACATTAAGGAATTGAGAAGCTTAAATTCCCTTAATTTGTAGCAGGTGATGCCAGACAATATGGTTTCTACATTATACTGTTGGGATTTATGTTTTTCATCAGTAAAAGAAGATGGTTTGGCTAGATGACTTCTAAATTTCATCATGTATCTAATTTTTAGACTTCTTTGAGACTATGAACTGCCAGTTTTTCTTAGTTCTGCTTACCCCATCACCATAATTAGAGAGAAATATCAAGGGGAATACAGTTTAGCATGGACTATGGATTTAGACATTGTCTAGGTTTCAACAGCATTGAACCTGTTTGACCATGAAAATTTTCTTTAACTTCTCTAGGCCTAGTTCCCTCATTTATGAAATTGTATACGATACCACACAGATAGTAATATGACCTGAAGTTTCAATGAGTTCACCTGTATAAAGCTGTTAATACACAGGGCCTAGAACATAATGCTCAACAAATACCAGTCTTAACTTTTGTAACTTTTGTTGTTACTGCTGTTACATTAACCTCTGAAACTCAGTTTCAAGCTGGTGAGGATTTTCCTGTGAATTAAAATCTATTATCATGAGAAAATAATCACTAACGTATTTAATAAATTTCATTAATCCTTATTCATATGATCTTAAAAATATATTTCTTGAGATACATATTCATTTTTCAGGAGGATCCTGAAAAATAAACTTGAAATTCACTTTTATTTTACTAGAGCTATAGTAAAAGGAAAAAAAAACTCCACCAATGATAATAGCAACTTTTCCTTAGTTTTCTATACCAGTCATTAACTAGATATGTGGTAAAAAAAAAAAAAACTGGTCAGCTTCATATAAAAGATTATATTAAAAACTGGATTCCATCCAATTATCAGATCCTAACCGACTGGATGAATGTGAGTTTTAGTGATCTCCAGGAGTTGATGATGGACAGGGAGGCCTGGCATGCTGCGATTCATGGGGTCGCAAATAGTCAGACACGACTGAGTGACTGAACTGAACTGAACTGAATAACACACATCCCAAGGTACTTAAGGAATTGACTAAAGCTATTACTGAGTCACTAAATATTATTTATGAGTTCTATGAGGATGCAGTGCCTTTGATAGCAATAATTCATCACCTTCCTTTTAGAAAGGGGAAGGACGATTCTAAAAGCAACGAGCCAATCACCTTGACTAGTTGACCAATGGATTTCCAACCATGCTCTTCAGAGCCTATTAAAATCTTAATCTGTCACACATGCTTATCTACATTCCTCTTTTAACTTCAATTGGAGTATACATTTATGTTAAATATATATTAATATATAAATGATATATTTATACAACATAAAATTTATAAGTTGGACTTGACTTTTGAGAAAGGGTTAAAGGTTTAAAAGCAAGCAGCAGGCAGGACTGCTGGTGGTCCAATGGTTAAGAGTCTTCCTTGCAGTGCAAGGACAGGGGTTTGATCCCTGGTCAGGGAACTGAGGGAGATCCCTGGGAACTGAACTGAAATCCCACATGCCACTGGAGTAACTAAGCCCACATGCTCTAACTACTGAGCGCATGTGCTCCAGACCCAGTGCGCCACAACTGGAGAATCCAAGCACTGCAAAAAAGATCCTGCATGTTGCAACAAAGATCCTATTTGTTGCAATTAAGATCTGACACTGACAAATTAATAATCAATGAACTATTTAAAAAAACAAGCAGCAGGAAAATAGAAGTTTGAATTACTTTGACTAAAAAGACACAAAGAGAAATATCACCAAATTGTTTAAAATCAATTAAAAAAAAAACATATTTTTGCTTTATAAGGTTTCTGATTTACAACCTTATGTCAAACAAAGACATAAGGTTGTACTATGTACTACCATATGTAGTAGACATATGTACTACCTGGTACATATGTCTGGTAGACCTATGTACTACCTGGATTTAGAGATATTGGAAGTGGAGTTTTATTCTCTGTTCTTTAATTGTGTCATTCAGAGTACTAATGCTTTGCTATTACTGAAATCCACAAGCCCTAAATTGGGATTTATCTAGTTGATGAGATTAAGCTAACCAGCACCCCCTCCATGATCTCCAGCCTATAGAGTACGGCCACCAAAGTTTTTCAAGGACATTAGTGACCGCTCACCAAGGCGTATTGTTTTTTGTTTTTTAATGCCTTTTTGAGAAAGTGTTCCTAGTCCTCCTGAAAGGATTATTAGAGGAGCGTCTGAGCAGCTTATGCTATTACATGAATTTAGTATTTTCTCTCTCCCTGGGACTTTTAATTCCTTCTGTAACATGCCAAGGAAATTCTAGTATTAACACTTTTTTGATGGTAGGCCACCAATGACCATGGGGTCATGAAGAATCAGACACAGCTTGGAAACTGAACAACACAAGTTGATTAAAATCGCTCCCAGGTGCTTAAACCAGTACATTAAATTCTGTAATTTCTGTGGGTACGTATATATCAATCATTTTTGTCCAATTAAATAACACCCATAAAATTCACACTTATACATGCTCCTAATTGTTACTAATACAAACTGATGTTATCCAACAATCCTTTGGATGTATAAGCTACACCTTTCCAAAGTACGTTTTGTATGCCTCCATCTGATCCACATTGGGATATAAATCTGATTATGGGCAGAGGAAACATGAAGGAGAGGGGCAAGATACCCCACCCAGGAGCAGCCATTAGTTTTATTCAAGGAGGGCTTCTGGTTCAAGATGGCTGAGTAGAAGGATGTGTGCTCTTTCCTCCTGCAAGGGCACAAAAAGTGCAGCTAGCTGTTGAACAACCATTGACCACTGGAACCCCCCCAAAAAATATAATGCATGTCCAAAGACAAAGAAGAAGCCACAGCAAGATGGTAAGAGGAGCGCAATCACAAAAAATTCAAATCCCATACCCACCGGGTGAGTGACCCACAGACTGGAGAATGATAATATCAGAGAAGTTCTCGTACTTTTGTGAAGGTTCTGAACCTCATGTCAGGCCTTCCAGCCTGGGGATTCAACAAAGGGACTGGGAATTCCCAGGGAATCTGGTCTTAATAGCCAGTGGGATTTGATTATAGGCCTTCCAGAGGACAAAGGAAACAGAGATTCCAGTCTTGGAGGGCACAAACTAAATTTTGCATGCACCAAGACTGAGAGCAGAGGAGCAGCGACCCCACAGGAACTGAACCAAAGCTACTGGCTAGTTTTGGAGCACCTCATGAAGGCATAGGACAGTAGGGGCTTACCGCAGAGACGGGGGCCCTGGAAGGTCCTCCTTGGTATAAACCCTCTTGGAGTTCTACCATAGAGCTTGTAGACCCCAGGGCTATGTCACCTCAGTCCAAACAACTACCAGGGAGACAGCTCAACCCCACCCATCAGCAGATAATTGAATTAAAGCTTTATTGAGCAAGGCCCTGCCCACCAGAGCAAGACCCAGTTTTTCCCATCACCAGTCCCTCCCATGAAGAACCTTACACAGGCCTCTTAACCTCATCCATCAGAGGGTAGACAGAAGAAGAAATAAGAAGCAGTCTCACAGCAGCTAAAACAAAAATCATATTACAGAAAATTAATCATGATGAAAAAGCAGAAAGTTATGTCCCAGATGAAGGGACAAGACAAAATCCCAGAAAAACAACTAAATGAAGTGGAGATAGGCAAACATTCATAAAAAGAATTAAGAATAATGATAGTGAAGATGATTCAGGATCAAAGGAAAAAAATGGAGGCAAAGATTGAGAAGGTGCAAGAAATGTTTACCAAAGACCTAGAAGAACTAAAGAACAAACAGAGATTAATAATAACACTAGAAGGAATCAGTAGTAGAATAACTGAGGCAGAAAGAATGGATAAATGACCTGGAGGACAGAATGGTGGAAATCACTGCCACAGAACAGAATATAGAAAAAAAGAATGAAAAAAAATGAAGACAGCCTAAGAGACCTTTCAGTTCAGTTCAGTTCAGTCAGTCAGTCATGTCTGACTCTTTGCAACCCCATGGACTGTAGCACACCAGGCTTCCCTGTCCATCACCAACTCTCAGAGCTTTCTCAAACTCATGACCATCGAGTCTGTGATGTCATCCAATTATCTCATCCTCTGTCATCCCCTTCTCCTCCTGCCTTCAATCTTTCCCAGCATCAGGGGCTTTTCAAATCAGTCAGTTCTTCGCATCAGGTGCCCAAAGTATTGGAGTTTCAGCTTCAACATCACTCCTTCCAATGAATATTCAGGACTGATTTCCTTTAGGATTGACTGGTTGGATCTTCTTGCAGTCCAAGGGACTCTCAAGAGTCTTCTCCAACACCACAGTTCAAAAGTATCAATTCTTCGGCACTCAGCTTTCTTTATAGTCCAACTCTCACATCCATACATGACTACTGGGAAAACCATAGCTTTGTCTTGATGGACCTTTGTTGGCAAAGCAATGTCTCTGCTTTTTAATATGCTGTCTAGGTTGGTCAAAGCTTTTCTTCCAAGGAGCAAGTGCCTTTTAATTTCATGACTGCAGTCACCATCTGGAGTGACTTTGGAGCCCCCAAAATAAAGTCTCACTGTTTCCATTGTTTCCCCATCTATTTGCCATGAAGTGATGGGACCAGATGCCATGATCTTCGTTTTCTGAATGTTGAGTTTTAAGCCAACTTTTTCACTCTCCTCTTTCACTTTCATCAAGAAGCTCTTTAGTTCCTCTTCACTTTCTGCCATAAGGGTTGTGTCATCTGAGGTTATTGTGAATCTGAGGTTATTGATATTTCTCCCACCAATCTTGATTTCAGTTTGTGCTTCATTCAGCCTGACATTTCACATGATGTACTCTGCATATAAGTTAAATAAGCAGTGTTACAGTATACAGCCTTGATGTACTCCTTTCCTGATTTGGACCAGTCTGTTGTTCCATGTCCAGAGACATTTGGAATGCATTAAATGCAGCTACATTCACATTATAGGGGTACCAGAAGGACAAAAGAGAAAGAAAGGACCTGAGAAAATATTTGAAGACATAATAGCTGAAAACGTCCCTAACATGGGAGAGGAAATAGTCAACCAAGTCCAGGAAGCACAGAGAGTTCCAGGCAGGATAAATCCAAGGAGAAACACACCAGGACACATAGTAATCAAACTAACAATAATTAAAGGCAAAGATAAAATATTAAAAGCAACAGGGGAAAAACAATAAATAATATACAAGGGAAATCCCATCAGGCTATCAGCTGATTTCTTAACAGAAACTCTACAAGCCACAGTTGGAAAGAATGATATATTTAAAGTGATGAAAGAGAAGAACCTACAACCAATAATACCCTATGCAGCAAGACTCTTCTTCAGATTTGATGGAGAAATTAAAAGCTTTCCAGACAAGCAAAAGTTAAGAGAATTCAGCACCACCAAACCAGCTTTACAACAAATGCTAAAGGAACTTCTCTAGGCAGGAAACACAGAGATGGAAAAGACCTACAGAAAATAAAAACAAGACAATTAAGGAAAAGGTAATAGAATCATACAGATCGGTAATTACCTTAAATGTAAATGGGTTACATACACCAACCAAAACACGGGTTGGTTGGGTGAAAACACATGCATGTATGTACTTCCACTTACCACATCACTCTGCTTGAGCCCCCCAAATTCTATGTAATTAGTTTATATTGTTAATCATGTTCCCATTATGGCTTGCAATTGTAATTATCTTTTAGTTTTTGTCTGGCTATTGATTGTGAAAACTGGCAAACATCTTTTACTATTGTGATTATGTAACTATTACTCAATACCACTGTATCATGATTGGTCAACAAAAAAATGATAGAATTCTATATCACCAAACTAGGGTCTAATAGAAAAACCTGTAATCACTTTTTTAAAATCCAGATGCATATCAGATTTATCTTGAAATTTTCTGAAAAATATAAATGCTCAGATATTGCTTTTTTTCCTCCAGAGCTCCAGATATATTTCTGATGAGCAATCATGTTTAAAAACAACTGGGCTACATGTTTCACTTTTTCTGTTTCATATTCGGTGCTCCCATTTCATTTCAATTGGAGTTTAATAACTCCAATTTCTCCATCTTTCATTTTTTTGATGTTCTTTCTCAAGCCTTTATCAAATGTAGTGGAAAAGCTTTTGTATAGATATATATATATGTAAATATATTTTAGAAAGCTTACAAATTTTTGCCTAACTAAAAAATTATGAAATCTTGATTCCACTTGTTTGACATAGTATGAATAGAATGCTAGATTTCTAATTAAAAAATAGATATGCAACAAGTAACAATGGTTTACTGTAGAGCATAGGGAACTATAGTCAATATCTTATAATAACTATGATGGAAAATAATTTCAAAAATAATATATGTGTGTTTGCATAACTGAATCACCTTGCTGTACACCTGAAACAATATGAGTCAACTATACTTCAATAATATATTTATACATATTAAAAAATTTTAAAAACATTTTTAAAGTTTCATTCAAGAAAAGTCTTGTTCCTTCAGATAGGGTAGGGAGTTAAGATTCCATTATTCCAATTGGACTGAGCCTTGAGTTAGCACTACAGCTCCGCAACCCTTACAATCAGGCCTTGGGCTTGGTACTCAGCCAAATCTGTCTTGTGACTACAGGAAATGAAAGACTTTTCAAAGATGCTCTCAAAGGTTTCTGACTTCCATCTTATACTCTGGGTTGTATTTTTATGACCTTAAACTGGTCCCTTTTTACCATGTATGACCTCCAGGACTTCAGAAACAGTCCACTGAGCCACAGTCTTTATAGAGACTGTTGCTACTCTAAGACCATTTGCTGTAGCACTTGGTCCCCTACCCGCCTTGCTTTCTACATGCAGTTAAGCCTGTGTCAAATGAGTGAAGATTTGAGAATTGATGACGACACAGTAAGATTACCGTCAATTACTAGTGTTCTATTCTTCCCTATCAAAAGAATGTCTATGAGTTTCTCAAATATATGGAGTTACTCAATCCAAGAACCCATATTTTAGGACACTTCAACTACCATATATCTTATCAGTCATATACCAACAGTCAGAAACCATTATTGCTTGAGCCTGAAGGGGCAGGGAGTGATCAGTGATGATGATAATATGGAGTAGTTAGTTGTCATCTGAATGGAGCTGGTGCAACCAGCTTCAGGGGGATAGTTGAGTGTGTAAATCCCTTGATGCCACTCTGCTCCCATCTAGAAATCTGAATCTGAAGAGGTAAGTAAAAATTATCCATAATACATAACCTTAATGGGGAAAATATTTCAATGGGGATCTTGTAGCTTAAAATTAGGAATTTGGATTTCATTTTAAGTGCCATGCAAAGCCACTTAAAATTTTTAAGATGAGAAATAGCATGGAATTAAGTGAAGACTTAAAAATAATTCTTTGGCTGTTATGTAGAAAATGAATTTGAGAGGAACAAGAGACAAAATGAGAGGATGAATTTGGAGGTTATTTCAGTGGTTCAGGCGAGAGATAATGTTCACTTGTATTAGAAATCTAGAAGTAGAGATGGATATAAAGGTATGGCCTAAAACACATTTTGGAGGTAAAATTATGAGGATTTAGCAGTAAACATAATGTGGAGAATGAGAAAGAGAATGTCAGATATGAATCTCAGTCTTCTGGACTCACTAACAAGCTAGAGCGTGGTGTAATTTACAAAGGTCTATTCAATATGAGCTAGTTGAGAATTACATTTGGGGAAAAAAAAAATCCTTACAGAGAAAAGAAAAAAACTGTTGAGTGTAAAAAGTCGTACAAGCTACACAGTTTTCTAGGAACAAAGCACATTTTATTATAGCCTATTTCAGCATTTTGAACTCTAACCACAAATAGAAAAGTCGGCTTTATGGCTGTCTTCTGTCACTGGCAAATGGGAGCTTTTAGGAATGTCTGCTCACCTCTTTGAAATAAATGGTATTAGTAACTAAAGGCAATAGTTATTTGTGACAAGTGAATAGAATATTGATCTTATTCTATTTTCCTCTGGTAAATTTAGAAGAAATATTCATAAGAGTGTAGGTTCCAGGCCTAAATGCTCGAAAATAATAACGGACTCAATTTATAGTTAACTAACCCATTTTCAGTATTTTCGGCTTCTGTGTTTATTGGGTTATAGTTTATATATCTTCCATTAGTCAAAATGTTAACTCTTTTCATGATTATACACTCCACAGAGATTCTGAGGTGTGAAACAGAATTTAAAGTTTCAATGTCTGCCATGTCCACTTCCCCAAATTTCTCAAATTTTTAACATTAACTTTCCTGATAGACAATTGGTCATACCATCTAATGATAAAATTATAAAAGACCAATGTTTCTTCTCTTTTTCATACTGATTAAAGTCACAAACATTGGGATAGCAGAGAATGCCAAACTGTCTCAACCCTGATGGTTCAGTTTCAAAGGTGGTTCCTTTCAGTAGCTTCAGGTGGGTTGTCAGTGACTTTTTCAGAGATTTTACCAGAGAATCTTGGCAATTATAGTGTCAACTGGGACAAATCTTGGTTCAAGTTCTTATCAATGATGCCCCAATAAAAATGAGTAGAGCTTGTTATAAGAAGCTACTATAAACCACTTTAGTTAAGAAGACTAGTGCCTAGAATTTCATGGCAAAAATTTCCAGAAATTGCTATGTCCAAAAAATACATCATTTAAAGAATTTTATGCTTCCTTAGAGGTTAGAATGCTCTGGAAAAGTTTAAGTTTCTATGGTTAAAGTTTCTGAATTAAATAATTTATGATGCTTTGACTGCTAACCCACACCCACCAAAAATGGGGTTTTCTAAAGATGGTTGGCGCATACATATACACAAAGATGTATATTTATGCTGGAGAAGATTCTTGAAAGTCCTTTGGACAGCAAGGAGATCAAACCAGTCAATCTTAAGGGAAATCAACCCTGAATAATTGTTGGAAGGACTGATGCTGAAAATGAAGCTCCAGTATTTTGGTCATCTGATGTGAACAGCCAACTCATTGGAAAAGTCCCTGGTGCTGGGAAAGACTGAGGGCAGAAGGAGAAGAGGGCATCAGAGGATGAGATGGCTGGATGGCGTCACTGATGCAATGGACATGAACTTGGGCAAACCCCAGGAGATGGTGAGGGACAGTGAGGCCTAGCGTGCTGCAGTCCACGGGGTCGCAGAGAGTCAGACATGACTGGGTAATTGAACTACAACAACAATACATAAATATATACATATATTAAAATATATACCCCATTCCACCTACTCCACACTGTCTTCTTATCATACGATACTGGCACTCCTCTATCAAGAGGCAGGGCCTATTTCACTTCCCTTTGAACTGGGTCTTAACACCAAGACAGTATGTAGAAGTGGCCCTGCTTGACTTATGAAGCTAAATCATAAAACATAATACGTCTCCTGCCTGAGTCTTATGCTCTTGAAACTTTCACCTTTGGAACCCAACAACCAACCCAGGACACATGGAAAGGCTATGTGCAAATGTTCCAGCTGAAAGCCCCAGCTAAGGTCCCAGCTGACAGCCATCAGTAACCAACAGATTTTTGAGTGAAGGAGTCTTAGATCATGCCATCTCTCAGCTTGAAGTCTCCTGGTTGAGACCTCAGACATCCTAGATCAGAGACAAGTCATCTCTACTGTGCCCTTTCCAAATTCTTAACCCACAGTATCTATGAGATTAAAATAAATCATTGTTTTACACCACTAAGTATTAGGGTTACTTGGTACATGGCATAGTAACCAGAATACTTGATGAATGGTAGTTGTTATATGATACTATTGATATTATGTCAGAACTCCTCAGTTATGATCGGATAACATTACTTTATTTAGCATCATTATCATCATCATCGTCCTCATTACTATTTCACAGAGGTCCCATACATTTATGGAAATACAACATCAAGGGGAAAGCATGTCTCAATTTATTTAAAGACTCCATAAGCTTAACTCTCTTGGAGGACGCATTCCACTAAATGGAGAGCACCTACAGTGTTTGTAATGTGTTCTTGTCACGGAAGGCCTGAGTCAGGAGAAACTTCCAGAAGTGGAAAAGCTGTTTGTGTTTGAGACCTTTATTTTAATTATAATGAACAATCAGGAGAATTGAAATAGAATGCTGTAAAGACGAGCATTTTTGCAACTTCCCAAATACAATGCATGTTTAATGTGCTTAACTTTTTACACCAGATATAGGAAGGAAAAAATGACCTAGACAAGCTCTTTCAACAGTAGAAAGATGCTTTTTGATGGTAACTGTCAGAAAGGCAACCTTCTCTTACTTATTTATAGAGAATTAATAGAATTATATTTAAAAAGTAAACCTTTTGCTCTGAGCAGAAAAGTGAGTACAATAGTACTGTTTCATGGGTAGCAGTGTGGACAGGAGTGACAGATGCTAGTAATCTGGTTGGCTGCCTGGCTGGTTCTTGCTCTTCCTTGGGTTAATGAGCTTTTTATGTTTACATTCTATCCTTCCACTTTTCACCCTCAATAGTCTTTTATTTTCACCTTCTCATTGAAACTTATAAAGAGAAAGTAAAAAGTGAAAGTCGCTCAGTCATGTCTGACTCTTTGTGACCCCCTGGACTATACAGTCCGTGGAATTCTCCAGGCCAGAATACTGGAGTGGGTAGCCATTCCCTTCTCCAGGGGATCTTCCTAACACAGGGATTGAACCCAGGTCTCCCACACTGCAGGTGGATTCTTTACTAGCTGAGCCACCAGGGAAGGTAAAATGCCTTTTTAAATATGTGAAATAGCCCTATTTTACTGAAGGAAAAGTGCTGGTGTCAAGAAGGAAAGATAAGAACCAAGGTGGAACTAGAAACCTTGAATTACAAAGAATTCAGCATAACATGGTCTCTGGTAAATTATACTTTACATATACTATTAGAGTTTGATATTAAAAGAAATTCTTACTAAATCTCAGTTTATTTATTTTGTAAATGTAAAGTTCAAATATCATTTTTACTTAAGGTAATCAATGCCTAGACTTGGAAATAAATAGAATATAAAAATTTTAATAAAAAGATGAAAACAAGTAAAAGATAAAAAACAAAAAGTTTTATATTTCAATATGGAAAAATATTTGTCTATTTTTAGATAAAGAGTTTTTTTTAATGTTTATAACCATAAAGAGATCTTTAAAAAGAGATTAATGGATTTAGTTTCATAAATATTTGAAACATGTTAATAAAATATAATTCAAATTAATTTAAAAATTAAATGGGAAAACAATTGCAACATGTGCGACAAATAATTTCATGTACATATGTAAATAGAGAGAGACAGAGAAAACAGAGACCTCTGACAAATCTAACACAGTAATAAAAAAATGTGTCAAATGTAAAGAGACAACACAGAGACAAGCAAATATCCCAGTTTTTTTTTTCCTTTCTTTCTTTTTTTTTTAATTTTATTTTATTTTTAAACTTTACATAATTGTATTAGTTTTGCCAAATATCAAAATGAATCCATCACAGGTATACATGTGCTCCCCATCCTGAACCCTCCTCCCTCCTCCCTCCCCATACCATCCCTCTGGGTCGTCCCAGTGCACTAGCCCCAAGCATCCAGTATCGTGTATCAAACCTGGACTGGCATCTCGTTTCATACATGATATTTTACATGTTTCAATGCCATTCTCCCAAATCTTCCCACCCTCTCCCTCTCCCACAGAGTCCATAAGACTGTTCCATACATCAGTGTCTCTTTTGCGGTCTCGTACACAGGGTTATTGTTATCATCTTTCTAAATTCCATATATATGCGTTAGTATACTGTATTGGTGTTTTTCCTTCTGGCTTACTTCATTCCGTATAATAGGCTCCAGTTTCATCCACCTCATTAGAACTGATTCAAACGTATTCTTTTTAATGGCTGAGTAATACTCCATTGTGTATATGTACCACAGCTTTCTTATCCATTCATCTGCTGATGGACATCTAGGTTGCTTCCAGTTTTTTAAATTATGTTCAAACACATATATAATAGAACACTCAAATAACAACAAAATCATAGTGAGGTACACTTTTTAATTTATTCATTGTCAGTCATTGAAAGAAAGGAATTAATAATCTCATGTACAACTCATACATTGCTGTAAGAATAATAGGGATACCACTATTTTAAAGAGCAATTTTGCAGTATATATTAAAATTATGATGTTTTATTCATTCAACCCATCAATTTCACCTAGGGAATTTTATAAAACTGAGACATTCCCACCAGTGAATCAAGATATGTATATTATTTCCACCAGTGACTCAAGATACATATATTGTTGTTGTTTGGTCGTGTCCAACTCTTTCCAACCCCATGGAATGCAGCATGCCAGGCTTCCCTGTCCTTCACTATCTCCAGGAGTTTTCTCAGACTCGTATCCTTGGAGTTGGTGATGCCATCAAACCATCTCATCCTCTGTCATCCACTCCTTCTTCTGCCCTAAATCTTTCACAGCATCAATGTCTTTTCCAATGAGTTGGCTCTTTGCATCAGGTGGCCAAAGTACTGGAGCTTCAGTTTCAGCATCAGTCCTTCCAATGAACATTCAGTGTTGATTTCCTTTAGGTTTGACTGGTTTGATCTCCTTGATGTCCAAGAGACTCTCAAGAGTCTTCTCCAGCACTACAGTTTGAAAGCATCAGTTCTTCAGTGCTCAGCCTTCTTTATAGTCCAACTCTCACATGAGTACATGATTACTGGAAAAACCATAGCCTTGACTGTACAGATATTTGTCAGCAAACTGATGTCTCTGCTTTTGAATATGCTGTCTAGTTTCATCATAGCTGTTCTTCCAAGGAGCAAGAGTCTTTGACTTCATGGCTGCATTCACCGCCCACAGTGACTTTGGACCCCAAGAATAAAATCTGCACTGTTTCCATTATTTCCCATCTATTTGCCATGAAGTTATGGGACAGGATGCCACGATTTTAGTTTTTTGAATGTTGAGTTTTAAGTGGGTTTTTTTTTACTCTTTTTCACCTTCATCAAGAGGCTCTTTAGTTCCTCTTCACTTTCTGCCATTAGAGTGGTATCTGCATGTCTGAGGTTGTTGATAATTTTCCTGGCAATCTTGATTCCAGCTTGTGCTTCTTCCAGCCTGACATTTCACATGACATACTCTGCATAGAAGTTAAATAAACAGGGTGACAATATACAGCCTTGACATACTCCTTTTCCAATTTGGAACTAGTTCCATGTCTGGTTCTAACTGTTGCTTCTTGACCATCATACAGGCTTCTCAGGAGGCAGGTAAGGTGGTCTGGTATTCCCATCTCTTTAATTTTCCACAGTTTGTTGTGACCTACATAGTCAGAGGCTTTAGCGTAGTCAGTGAAGCAGATGTTTTTCTGGCATTCTCTTGCTTTTTCTATGATCCAACAAATGTTGGCAATTTGACCTCTGGTTCCTCTGCCTTCTCTAAATCCACCTTGAACATCTGAAAGTTCTCAGTTCATGTACTGTTGAAGCCTAGCTTGAAGGATTTTGAGCATTACCTTGCTAGCATGTGAAATGAGCTCAGTTGTACTGTAGTATATAAGATATTACTTAGGAAAATGTTTGTAATAGACAAAGATTGAGAAAAAAACATCCAACAGAAGAGAATCAGGTAAACAAAGGTATACAAACACGGCCATCAGAAAGAATAAGGTTGATCTAAACAGCCACATTCAAATAGAATGTAAGTAAAAATGTGAGCTGAAAATAGTATTTACAGCATGATTTTAATTTTTATAAAACATTAATAAAGATAATATATAGAAAAAAACTAAAGACTGTGTGTGTGCATCAAATAGTCGATAAGAGTTATCTGTAGGGATAGGTTTATGGGAATCTTTACTTTCTTCAATCCATATCTCTATAATGATCAAAATTGTATATAATGAACATATACTATTATTTCCTAATTAAATAAATTACAATAAAATGAAGTAAAAGAGAATATTCAAGTTTACTTGCTATGTGCAACCTACAGAAAGAAATCTATTTAAAACTCCAAAGAACTCTTTGGCCCCTTTTGCTTAGTGAATTTCTTTAATTAAGAGCTACAAAAGGAGACGTTAGAAAAACAGTGGAATATATGGCTACCACCCTTCCTGCCTCCCATGGACCACACCAAATAAACAGCTACATAAAGATTAATTCCCTCTGAAATAAATGCAAGAAACAGTTACTGACTCCTACATAGCAGGCAATTGAGGACATATCCACATTTAAATGCGTAGGAAAGGTGGAGACGTGTTCACATCATAAATCCCTACCCCAGCTCTGCACCTTATAACCAGTAGGGAATTACTAATGCCCAGTTTCTCCCTGTGGAGAAGGCAATGGCACCCCACTCCAGTACTCTTGCCTGGAAAATCCCATGGATGGAGGAGCCTGGTGGACTGCAGTCCATGGGATTGCTTAGAGTTGGACACGACTGAGCGACTTCACTTTCACTTGTTACTTTCATGCATTGGAGAAGGAAATGGTAACCCACTTCAGTGTTCTTGCCTGGAGAATCCCAGGGACGGGGAGCCTGGTGGGCTGCTGTCTATGGGGTCGCACAGAGTCAGACATGACTGAAGTGACTTAGCAGCAGCTTCTCCCTGAGAAGCAAAGGATTTGAACTACAAATCATGTTCCAGTTTTTATGGGAAGCACTTGAGAACTGACTTAGAAATCATGCAGCTCTGAGAGACAATAGGGCTCAGCATTAAGTACCCCAGCAGCACAGAAAATCAAGAGCTGGTTTTAAATGGGCTCATGAGCATTTCTCACAGCTGCCCTTCCTCATCCCTCACCTCACCCCCTGGCTCAGAATAGAGGGAGCAGGCAAAAACACCCAGCTCCCTGCTCCTTCCAGGGAAAGGTTTGACTACATACTTTCCCAAATGCTTCTTGAGGGTTGTGCCTCTAATCAGCCTGAATCTGGGACCTCATTGGGTTTCTCTGGGAACCTGAAAGAAAGCTTCCCACACCATATTTCCCAGGCTCATTCTGAAGAATAAAACAATTCTCCAGCTTTTTCCTAGAAGGATCTAGTTCACCCATCTACTGCCCCAACTTCTTCACCTGCCTACTGATGGACTAGCTCCTAAGTCACCAAATTTGGGAGCTAACAGGACTTGGCATTCACAAGTTTTCCAGACCAAAGAGCACAAAGAAGAAGTTTTTTTATGTCCACAAGCAGACCTAGTGGCTATTGCTACAGGTTTAGCACAAAACAAGTAAACAAAAATGCCCAGCTCCCAGTTTCTCCATGATGGAGTCTAGATCACAAATCTAACATTCTGAGTTTCCCAGCTGCCACCTAAAAGTTGGGCTTCCAATTAGTATGCATCTGGGAGCTGACAGAGCAAACAATTAGTAGTCCTCTGGGAGTCTGAACAGACATGTAGCATTTTCTCCACCTTCTGGTCACTGACAGGACTTGACACACTAATCTCCTGGGGACACTAAGAACAGAGGCAGTTTGAGCAAAGAGAAAGGTTTAAGAAGCACCCAGAATCTCAGACCAGGCTGACTGACAAAATTTATCTTTTACATGAGGTCAATATTTTAAGACTGGAAAAGGCAGCTATTTCATGTAACGCACAGAAATCAACACAGAGAGTCAAAGAAAATTAAGAAATTGGAGAATGTGCTTCAATCAAAAGAGCAAGATAATCTCTAGAAACCAACCCTACGAACAGGAAATAATTGATTTATCCAAGAAAAAAAAAATCCAAAATAAAAGTCATAAATATATTCACTAAGATCAGGAACCACATGAACAAAGTGAGAATTTCAACAAAGAAACAGAAAATACAAATAGGACCAAATCAGAATCATAAAGCTGGTGAATGCAATAACTGAACTGAAGTATTCAATAGAAGGTCTCAAAGCTAGTCTAGATCAAACAGAAGAAAAGATCAACAAACTTGGAGATAATTCAGTGAAAGACATTCCCTCAGAGGAACAAAAAGGAAAAAAGAATGAAATAGAGAAGGTGGCACAAGGGACTTAATGGCATACTACCACTGGAATAACATACGAAATATGGAAGTCCCAGAAGCAGGAGGGAGAGAGAAAGGGACAAAAAAATTATTCATAGAAATGATGGCTAAAAATCTCCGAATCTGAGAAAAATAAACATCCAGATCCACAAAGCCCTAAAAATATCAATAAGATAAATCAAAGAGACCCACACCAAGACACATAATCAAATTGTCAAAGTTTAAAAACAGAAACAGAATTTTGAAAGCAGCCAGAGAAAAGCAGTTTGTTGCATATAAGGGAACCCCCTACCACGATTTTTCAACAGAAACTTGCTAGTCAGAATAGATATATCAGGTATATTTAAAATCATGAAAGAAAAAATTTCAGCCAAGAATAATTTATCCAGTTATGTTGTCTCTCATATTTGAAAGAGAGATAAAGGTATTTCCAGACAAACAAAGCTGAAGGAGTTTATCACCACTAGACATGCCTTAATAAGAAAGGCTAAAGGAGTTCTTCAGCTGAAAAAAGGTATAAAACTCACTGGTAGAGGCAAATATACAGTCTAATTTAAAATAATATTGTAATGCTGCTGCAGAGTGGTGCAAGCTCAGTCGTGTCCAACTCTTTGTAATCTCATGGACTATAGTCAGGCAGGCTCTTCTGTCCATGGGATTTTCCAGGTAAGAATACTGAAGTGGATTGCCGTTTCCTACTCCAAGGGATCTTCCCGACCCAGGGTGCAAACTCGTGTCTCTTGTGTCTCCTGCATTGGCAGGCAGATTCTTTACAGATGCACCACCTGGAAATGGTGATATGTAAACTTATCTCTAAGTTTGTGATATGTAAAATTTATCTCTAGTATAAAAGTTAAACACAAACGTATTAAATATATCTATAGCTATAATAATTCGCTAGTGCATACACAATGTAAACAGATATAAATCATGACATCAAAAACAAAAAGGGGGGAGTATGAAAATGTAGGGCTTTTGTATGGATAAAATATAGTTAAATTATCAGCTTAAAATAGACTTTTATAACTATAAAACATGTAAGCCTCATGGTAGCTACAAAGTAAAATATACAAAGTAAATATACAAACGGTAAAGTGAAAGACATTAAAGCATAAAATGATTCAATCACAAAGGGAGTCAGCAATAGCCAAGACACAGAAGAAGCCTAAACATTCCTTGACATATGAATGGATAAAGACAATGTGGTGCAAATATATAATGGAATATTATTCAGCCATAAAAAAGAGTCAAATAATGCCATTTCAGCAACATGGATGGACCTAGAGATTACCATACTAAGTGATATAATAGTCTTTCTTTTCACTCAAATGTCATATGATATCACCTGTGTGTAGAATCTTAAAAAATGATACAAATAAACTCATTTACAAAACAGAAATAGACTCAGGGGAATAGGAAGGCATGTGTCTATGAAAATGCATTACTAAGGTCCCTCCCACAAGCATCATTAGCTTCATGGCAAACCTGCCTCTCCCACATTTTATGATGAAGGAAGAATAATTTTCCTGTCCTTGAGTGCAATGGTACTGTCTCTGAAGAACTAAGAGAGAACTTTTCTTTTCTAACAGATCTTAATTTACCTTCCAGACTTTTTTTTCAGCAGACTTTTTTAATCATATTTTTTTTCTGTGAGTCCCAACCCACCCACCACCCCAAGGAGAACACAGTTCAGCTGTTTCTGAGATGGTTACAAGGCAAGCAAACAGCCTTTCAACATATTAACATATCAGGATCTAGAATTTTACTACCTTGTTAAAACACTGTTAGTAAACAGGATGCAAAAATGAAACAGGCATATATTTCTACTTGGTAAGCTATAAATGGCGGTAGTTCATGCACAGAAATTATGCAAAGAATCTGATGCACAAAAGAGAATATAAAGTCAAGAGATTATAGAGACAAGTGGGGCTTCTCAGGTGGCGCTAGTGGTAAACAACTTGCCTGCCAATCCAGGAGACATCTTGCCAAGAGACGGGTTGGTAAGGTCCTCTGGAGGAGGGCATGGCAACCCACTCCAGTATTCTTGCCTGGAGGGCTGCAGTCCACAGGGCCGCAAAAGTCAAACACGACTGAAGCAACTTAGCACATACACATGCACAAAGACAAGTGCAAGCCAGACTATTACTTGCAACTTGTCTTCAGACTCTAGTTGCAAAATCATAAAATACAAGAAATACAAAAAAACAGAGAATGGAAGCAAATGAGAAAGGATAGTAAATACTGTTGGGACTGTAACTGCAGTGTGTGCATGCTCAGTCATGTCTGACTCTTTGCTACCCCATGAACTGTAGTCCACCAGGCTCCTCTGTCCATGGGATTTCCCAGGAAAGAATACTGGAGTGGGTTGCCATGTCCTCCTCCAGGGCATCTTCCTGATCCAGGGATCAAACCCACATCTCCTGTGTTTCCTGCACTGGCAGGTGGAATCTTTACCATGGAGCAGCCTGGGAATGTAACTGCAGAATCAGCCCCAAACTGATCCTATCCTGTTTCTAACAAGATACTGAATTTGTCCAGAACAAAACTGCAAGTCATATACCCAAAGCATGCGCAGAGGAGAAAATCTGATCTCAAACACCTGAAACCAAAGTTTCTCCCCTCCACGGAACCAAAAGACTGGAACATGACAGACAGGAGCCTGAATGCTAAACAAAGGGTCCGCTGTCCAGGAAAATGGGTGCTGAAGTCGCCTTTACCATATCTTATCAGAAATGACCAGGTCCAGGGTTCACGAGGGAGGGGACACATGTATGCCTATGGCTGATTCATGTTGATGTGTGGCAGAAGTCATCACAATATTATAAAATAATTATCCTCCAATTAATATAATAATTAAAAAAAAAAAGAAATGACCAAGATCCAAAGCCCTCTAACTGAAATCTGCCCCAGCAGCACTTCTGCATACCAAGCCATCCTCCCCTAACTCAAGAAATTTGACCAAACTCCTGATCAAGGAAACAGAATTGAGCCCTGCCTCGTATCTTCTTACTGATCAACCTCACAATAAAGCTCTTTCTTTCCTCAAAAGCTAGTGCCATAGTATTGGCTTCTGTGTGCGCTGATCAGTGAGCCCTTTTCTAGTAACAGTACTTCCATTTAGTACAGATTATTATTACATTTAAGTAAGAGAACCATCTACAATATATTTTAGATGTCAAAGTTCATTTAAAATGAATTTTGGAACTTCCCTGGTGTTCCAGTGGCTAAGACACCACATTCCCAGTACAGGAGGCCCGGGTTCAATCCCTGGTCAGGGAACTAGGTCCCACATGCAGAACCTAAGAGTTTGTATGCTGCAGCTGCAACTGCAACTGAGAGTTCACACACTGCAACTCAAAATCCCACATGCCACAACTAAAAGATTTTTCCTGCAGCAATGGAGATTGAAGATCAAGTGCAGCAAAATAAAGTAAATAAATAAAAATATTTTTTAATGGATGATCTTCATTATATCTTTTAAAAATGAATTTTTTTCTTAATCCTACATTGTTCTACAGGAAAAGCTCTCAGAAGTCTAGCAACACATTTCCAATTTCTTAGGTATCTCACCTAGCAATCAGGAGTATATGCTCATTAATTTTAAATCATCGACTCCAGACTAACAATGAATCAACACACTGTATGTGCTGGAAGGTTGACAGGGAAAGAGCTTTATTCAATATTTGTTTTTATTATTATCTCCATACCATCTTACTAAATAGACTACTTATGAATATGGTAATGAATAATTTGGACTCATAGTTTGCTTTGTTAAACAAAACATCAGAATCCACCTCAGGGGAATCTCTGATTTGAATCTCAGCTTAAGATATCCCTAGCTTAACATATTCAACTGGTGAATGTGAGACTCCCAGTTCCCCCTAAGCCCTTGAACTGAAACCTTGTCGACGTTTTGTCATTTTCTTGAGAGACAAAAAGTTCACCTCCTGAGATAACAATTGTAAATGGTTGAGCAAGTAATTGCTGCCTTATAATACAATACCATGCTTCACAATCTCAAGGCTTAGGTCTAGGAGATAACATCTGAACTGATGTATCAGCCAAAATCCATAAATTCTAGAATGGAGCATAGTATGTACCATCCATTTCCTAAAAATAAATAAGTATAAAAATAGAAATAAATATAACCTCCATCACTCTAAATATGCACCTGAGAGCCCAAGTGCAGACCCCCAGAACATGCATAGGAGCTATCTTAGGCGATCTGTGGAGAAGGCAATGGCACCCCACTCCAGTACTCTTGCCTGGAGAATCCCAGGGACGGGGGAGCCTGGTGGGCTGCTGTCTATGGAGTCACACAGAGTCGGACACGACTGAAGTGACTTAGCATAGCATAGCATAGGCGATCTGATGCAAAGAGACAAAGTCCCCTCTCCTTTGAGCAACCCCACAGGAACCCCACAGGAAGGCTAGTTATCCATTTCAAACCAGAAACCACTGAACATCCCCTCCTGTACCCTTTGCTCTCCTTCTATCCCTGAGAAAAAGAATATAAGTTTTTTAGTGTCTGTAAATAATGTGTTGACTATGCATTCCATCGATTTCTGGACCCCGTATCAAGGGCAATATAGATTCTATTCTACTTAAGTGGAGCATCAGTTTACAGTTTGGCTCCTCCTAATCAATCTTTGGGAAATCAAGCCTGCTTTGTTTAGCTGTTTTACAGAACAGATTTTCAAGGAAAGGGGTAGGAGGCTCTACTTCCTTTGACTCTCCCTTAAGTACTTGTCACTCCTTATGCTCTATGACCAATATCACAACCTTCATCCATTGTTATTCACACTGGGTTGTAAAGGAGGTAATTCAGTGTGCTGTTTGAGAATGTGACCTCTTCAATCTGATCTTAGCTCTAGTACATGGTCACTGTATAAGATTTGACAAGCTACATTACTTCCCAGGCCTCTGTCTTCTCATCTATAAACTGGGAATAATAGTAGAACAAAACACAGGCTATGATGTTGGGAGGATCAAATGAGTTAATTTGGGTAAAATATTTAGAACAGTGACTTCCACAGGGTAATGCTCAGGAAATATGAGCTACTGCTGTTGAAGAAAGATTCTCTTATAGGAAAACCATATGGCCTATAAAGCTCCTATGCATATTCAAGGTCTCCACCACATGGCCATCCCTTACACTTGAGGCATTCCAATTTTTGCCACATTTTTTGGTCTCAAATTCACAATATGTCCTTCTCTAAATTCTCAAAACTGCTTTGATATCCAAAGATATTCAGAAACTAGAATATATTCATAAAAGCTTTGGCCCAGATGATTTTATCTATTTATTCTTAGAAAAAAAGCAATTTTTAATCACATACTACATCCATGCAGTATGTTAGCCATTAAGACACCATAACAAAAGATATAAAAGACTTTGTCTCAAGTCTACTAACTGAGATGGGGGTGGGGAAGATGGAAGGAGTCAAGGTAAGGTTCACTAGTGAACTAATAACTACAAATTTTCTGCATTACCCTTCAATGTACAAATGATAATAGTCCAAATTGTTATCCTGCCCTGTGCCCTGTGTCCTAATTTATTATTGCTACTGCTCTGAACATCTCCAGTAGGTTCTAATCCACACCACATTTCATTTCTGACCACCACCAGTCATCTCTCCCTCCAGACTTGCTGCCCTGACTTCTATCATGTGAAGCTCACTCTGAGCCACTTCATTTGCTATGGCTCAACTCTCTGATGTGTTTCATCTCCAAGCATGGGTAGAGGTAAAATTGAAGGGTCTAAGAAGGCAGGGACCATATCTGGGGGGTTGTACCTTATTTAACTTATATACAGAGTATATCATGAGAGACGCTGGACTGGAAGAAGCACAAGCTGGAATCAAGATTGCTGGGAGAAATATCAATAACCTCAGATATGCAGATGACATCACCTTTATGGCAGAAAGTGAAGAGGAACTAAAAAGCCTCTTGATGAAAGTGAAAGAGGAGAGTGAAAAAGTTGGCTTAAAACTCAACATTCAGAAAACTAAGATCATGGCATCTGATCCCATCACTTCATGGGAAATAGATGGGGAAACATCTGACACAGTGGAAACAGTGTCAGACTCTATTTTGGATGCTCCAAAATCACTGCAGACGGTGAATGCAGCCATGAAATTAAAAGACACTTACTCCTTATATGGAAAGTTATGACCAACCTAGATAGCATATTGAAAAGCAGAAACATTACTTTGCCAACAAAGATCCATTAAGCAAGGCTATGGTTTTTCCAGTAGTCATGTATGGATGTGAGAGTTGGACTGTGAAGAAAGCTGAGGGCCAAAGAATTGATTCTTTTGAACTGTGGTGTTGGAGAAGACTCTTGAGAGTCCCATGGACTGCAAGGAGATCCAACCAGTGCATCCTAAAGGAGATCAGTCCTGGGTGTTCTTTGGAAGGACTGATGCTAGAGCTGAAACTCCAGTACTTTGGCCACCTCATGCGAAGAGTTGACTCATTGGAAAAGACTCTGATGCTGGGAGGGATTAGGGGCAGGAGGAGAAGGGGACAAGAGAGGATGAGATGGCTGGATGGCATCACTGCCTCGATGGACGTGAGTCTGAGTGAACTCCGGGAGTTGGTGATGGACAGGGAGGCCTGGCATGCTGCAATTCATGGGTCACAAAGAGTAGGACACGACTGAGTGACTGAATTGAACTGACATTATTATAACCCAGAACCTAGCAGAGTATATGGCATGTTGCACTATATACACTATAAATATCTATGGTGCATATTGATAAATATGCAGTATAAATAGCTACTTAATGAATGAATATATGAAAGAATTAGTGAATGAATACATATAACAATAAAGAGGATTGATGTTTTTCTCTCTTTTACCCCTAAGTCCTGGACCTCTTAATTCATATATGGAATCAAGAAGAAGCATTTAAAAGACAGTCAGTTAATATCATATTAATTTCTTCAATGATACCCTCTGCCCATAGGGGTAATAAAAACAAATTTGTTTTATATTATTTTACAGTATTCTAATATCAGACATCTCAACATACCTGAGCTCTCATATCCACACAGTCCAAATGGCTCTCCAAAGCAGTCCTTCTCAATTTAAAGGTAGCTCTCTCTTATCTCCTCAAAGGATAGGTTTTGACCAAATAATTTTATTGTAAGCCACTGAAATCTGAGGCTTTCCATTTTGAACAAAGCTGGCTAATAAAACTGAAAGATTATAAATTTAGATGTAGTGGAAGAAATATAAAAAGAAGATGCTATGAGCTCTAACAAACATATATGGCCATTAAGGAAGAGAAAAACAAAGCAAATGCATAAAGAAATCAGGGTACATAGGGAAGAAAACTTAATATATTGTTTTTAAAAAGTGAGACTGACCTTGCAGTATTCAAAGGGATGACCTGTCATTTGAAGTCCCAAAATAAGAATGAAAGGAAGAAGAAATAAAAATATAGAGCACACTTAAGCCAGTAAGGAAGATAGAGATGACTACATAGAAGATGGTCATCACAATTGATTGAGTATATTTTCTACAAATATGAGAGATGGGATCCAGGGCCCCAGAAGTGTGAATCAATATGGTTCGTGATAACTGTCTGTCAGCTATGATGCTGAGCCCACTGCTTTAAGTGGGAAAGTCCCATTACATCCTCACAACCTCACAACCATATACCTAAGTATGCCCCTACTACAGATGAGAAAGCTGAGACAAGATCTGAATACTAACAGCGATCTGGCTCCATCATCTGTGCCTCCAACCCCTCAGCAATGTTGTTTGCTTGCTGTAGGAAGGATGAGATTTTTCTTACACTGAATGAAAAAGACCTTAGATTCTGTATATACAGGTCATGTTATGAGTGGAGAGGAAGAGGTTAAGAACATTTTACCTGACATCCCTGGTCCTCCTTGAAAGGTGAGATAACAGAATAAGAATATTGGTGGGAATATGGGGTTGTTGATGTGCAGGTGGGGGAGCATAGAGGGAATTACCATGAAAAGATTTTAATACAAAGTTGAAGACATAGCAGTTACACCAATCTGTCCAATAATGTCACAATCTCCAAAAGTGCCTGGAAACCCAGGTAGTGGAGCGTCTACAGGGCAGGTGTAGGGGAAGAATCAGGACATGAAGATCCCTGAGCCTCCAGGCATAAGAGGAAAGAAAGCAGAGTATGGTCCCCAAAAGGAAAAGATATATATATATATATATATTCACTCCGCTTTAGACTGGACACAGAACCAGCAGATAAAGTGGTCTAGTAAGTCAGTGTCAGTGCCTGGGAGCAGTGAACAGAACACAAGGTTGACTGACGTCTGACTGAGGAAGACAAAGGCTCTGCAGGCAAGATGGGCATCTTTGCGCCTGGCGTACGAAAACATGATAGTGGGGATATATAAAGCAACTCCTGAAAACACCAAGAAATAACCAAAAGCAACATTTGCAGACAGCCAAGGACTTGGGGCTCTGTGAGAAAACCCTGAGGAGAACTATTAAAATGGCCACATGTGGATGCACAGGCTGAAGGGAGCTTCTGGAGAAATTTGTAATACTTTAAGTATCGTGGGACATTAAATTTGGGTAATATCTCTCAGAGTAATTTAAGATATTAATGTCTAGAAAACAGGCTGTGAATGAGGTTTCTGATTTTCAAGATCAACAACTTGCCAACACCCGTGAGAAAAAGAGTGATTTCTTGCCTCTTGAGGAAACATGAACTCTGTCTCCATATCCTCTCAGGCGCTGCAACCTCTCCTGGCTGCCCCTGTCAATCTACTAATAAAGCCGCAGTCGGTAAAGTAAGCTGGTGTCCCCCACAGTGAGGTATTTTCTTCAGTTTCTAATTGGGCCACTTGTTCATCAGCACAGCGCTCACAGGAAGGCGATGGCTGAGACTGCTGCCTTCTTTCCCATTGCGTGACTTGACACCCCACAGCAAGAAAGCCACCCGCACAGATGCCAAACATGCTCTCAACCTGAAAGAGACACGGGTGTTTTCGCTGGCCTCTGCAATCAGCTTGTCAAGTTGGAGGAGACGAAGAGTGGGGAAAGACAGAGGAAGATCCTTCCAGGGCAACCCCTTCCACACCTTCTTGTCAGAAGAATTGTAACCACTTTGTTTGCTTGCTAGCAAAGATGTTAAAGCCCTCTTTATGTCTTGGCTTCTACATTGATAATAACAGAGCAAAAAAAAAAAAAAAAGTAAAAGAAAAAAAAAAAACCTGGTATTATTTTTTTCTTCTTTGCCTAACAGAATATCATCAAAGAACCGTGACTTATAACTGTGGAAGATGAAGGCACTGTTGACGTGGCTTGAGGAGATTTTGCTCTTACAAATATTCCTACCTAAGAGGTGTCCTGGGCTTGTCTAGGTGTTACATGGGCCTGTTTTCAAAACACTAGTACAAAATTCTCTTTGTTAAACACAACAGATGTGGGCAGATGAGAGGATCTGGGGCTTCTCTGCTTTTGCAATACATAATAATATTGCTCTAATTTCTCTATATACTTCAACTCTGGACTCCAAACTGATTTAAAACATATTAGATTCACAGATTCCTATATCCAGTTCTATAATGCACAAATAAGACAGACAAACATGTGTAGGAAGATTATTATTGTTTCCAAGAAATAGGATCATTAGATTTAAATATTATCACCATTATTCCATTAAGCCCTTCAAGAGTCAATGGGTTTCCAGAAACAGAAGATTCAAGTGTCATACAGTAAGTAAGTCCTCTACACACAAACAAGTTCTGTTCCAAGAATGCATTTGTAAATCCAATTTGTTCGTAAGTCCAACAAAAGGTAGCCTAGACACCCAGATTTTACAAATAATGTTAGACACATGAACTAACTTACATGGTTGGACATGCAAATGTACGTTCGCATCTTTGAAAGCTCACAACTTGAAGGTTCATATGTAGGGGACTTACTGTATAGGATTAGTTCACCTCTACCTGTCCGACGGATAGGTTAAGAATACAGACTCCCAGACTCAGAGTGAATCAGCATTTTAATGAATGGGTTACAGTTATTGTTACTTAAACAGTCCCTTCCAAAATTCACATTTAATGAACCAGATGCAATTTGCTATACCTACAGGTGGGACATTTTCAAACACCAAGATGTTATCACTAGTAGCTTCCTTCTGTTTGCTGTTTTGCACTTTTTTTAATGAAATACTTAAATTTGCAAGAGCTATGTGAGCTGAAAAAGACAACACTCTTGCCTTCTATAAGCTTTACAGTAGATACTTCTAGTCCAAATGATGTGTAGAAAAGCATACCTGCCCACAAACATTGAGCTCCAAGGTACTTGGTAGCCGAAATGAAATTGACAGCTAGTAGTAGAAAAAAATGAACTGTGACTTGACTTTCACTAGTGAGGAAATAATTCCTCCAAGAGGACTTCAGTGTCCTTTCCAAGGTGTTGGGGAAGAATGCTTGATAGGGCTAGCCATACAAGATCTGTGAGATGTAATGGACAAAAGGATAGGAGGCTCATAGAGGAGTCTCAAAGGTGGATGAAGGAAGATAATCCCTAGCAAAAACAGCAGTTATTCACTGTACAGGGCTCTGAAAGATTCAAGGAAATATCCCACAGTGGAAAGTGATCTGACAAAGGCTCAGAAGGCTCAGATTCTACAGAGATACCAAGGGTGTGTTGAAAGAGTCTTAGTGCTCCTACTCCCAGTTTCTACCACCTCCCAGCTGCCCCAAGTGTTTTTAATAATAATGGCATCCTTCAATATGGACAATGACTAAATCATCTTTAGAAAACTGCTATTCTTATTGAATTGCAACATAAATCTAATTTTGAAAGTATAAGGATTTCTCTGGTGGTCTAGTAGTTAAGACTTCATCTTCCGATGCAGGGTGTGTGGGTTCAATCCCCGGTCAAGGAGCTAATATCTCATATGCCTTGGGACCAAGAAACCAGAATGTAAAACAGAAGCAATATTGTAACAAATTCAATTATTAACATCGAAAAAAATAAAATATAATTGCTGGGCACACATGGCTTCAAGACAGACCCCTTCATTCTCTTCCCACTGGATAAGTCCACTCTAAGTGGATATATTGAGTGACCACTGCCCTTGTTCTTGTCCTGGCTAAGAAAAATTTCTCCTTCTCTTTGGAACTTTCTTCCCCATTAGAAGCATTCAGGGTTAGTCCATGTGACTTTTGTGGTCATTTAGCTAAAATATTATACTTTTATTCTTTTCATGCCATAAAAATATTAGCACTCTGTTATGACCAAACCAAAACTGCAAATCATCTTGTTCTGTGCTCTTTAATTTGCCTTGAGACTCTGCTTGTTGTGATTTGATATCTTGATAGTGGCTAATCTTCTGAAGGAGGGAAAAAAATTAATTCCATAAATGGCCAGCTGGTGATCAGGGGCTCTGAAATGCTAAGCTTTATTTGTTAGCAACTCCACCCTCAGCACAAGTTGATTTTTCTCTTTGCACATACCACAAATTCCATCTGTGTTCCCATGCCAGCTCCTGGCAAATACCCACACCACCTTCACTCACTATGATCAAGTTAAAATGTGTATCAAAATAAACCCTAAACATTGTAAAGCCTAATAGAAAATTTACTCCATGTCTATTTTTATGAGTTTACTAATGCTGTAAATTTTGTTTTCAACCAGTGGATGCCATCCTGTGGGGAAGCTTGGTAATACTGAGCTCTTGCTAACTTGCTTCTGGTCAGCTCTGATGAAGTTAGCAATAGATAAACATACATTTTACACTCCACTAGCATTGGGATTGAGCTAGAATAAACTCAGGATAGTCCCTACCAAAAACTTTGAGTCCCATTGGCGACAGCAGCCTGAATCATTTATTGAAAGGCTGCCAGCAAACTCAACAAGGGAACTGGTTTTGTTCACAGATGATTATATTTTGTACTGCAAATATAAAGCCTCATGTCTTCACAGTGTTTCCTGAAAAGTCTGCACAGAGATTTCTTTCCTTCAAAAATGAGAAAGAAAAAGAATGTGTGGCATTGTACATCTCAGTGAGGTAAGAACTCAGTTCGGCTTTATGACTGAGCTCACTGCCCACCTCACCGAATGAATCAACCTGATTAGCTGTCGAGTACAAACTGCTGAGAGCCCGTCACAGCGCGGTCACCTTTACACTTAACAGCACAGGAAAATTACAATTTCAGAAAAAACATTTAGTCACTTACTCTAAAATAGCAAATCCAGTCATTGTCATGAGTGTTGCTTAACACAATTTCATGCCCTCTCAGCCTTGCTGAGCTGCGTTTTCTCCTTGCTGTCTTTGCACAGGAGAAGGTGAATGATTAAAGCTGACATCCTTACCCCAGGCGGCTGTCGATCAACCCCCAAGGCACACAAGAAGCCTGCCACCAGAGGAAAGTGACAAGCGGGAAGTGACCCTTTAGAGCAGGCATATTTGTCCAACAGCATTTATCCCAGGAGTAGGTAAATTATAAATTATGCCTGGATTCTCTTTCATGTGTACCCAAATAGTATTCTGGTGATGCCACTATTAAATATGACAGGTATTCCCTTGTACTAGGGGCTTCCCTGATGGCTCAGCAGTAAAGAATCCGCCTGTAATGCAGGAACCGCCGGAGACATGGATTCAATCCTTGGGTTGGGAAGATCCCCTGGAGAAGGGAATGGCAACCCCTCTAGTATTCTTGCCTAGAGAATCCCATAGCCAGAGGAGCCTAGTGGGTGACAGTCCATATGGGGTTGCAAAGAGTTGGACATCACTGAAACAAGTTGGCATGCATGCATGCTCTTGTACTAAAGTAATTTAAATGTTTTGCCCATTTCCACTGTTAGATTGAGAGGTTCTGGAATGCAGGAAAAATTGTACACAACTTTGAATCTTTCAAAAAACAAAAAATGAGTAATGCCTTTATGACTTACTGCAAAAAAAAGAGGAAGAAAAGCAGCGAAGGAGAGTGCAGTCATCTCTTGGTTACAGAATATTTCTTTAAATTGTCTAATTGCATCATAGAAAAAACTGTCCATTTTCAAAGTTATCAATTTCTCCCAATAACAGAGAAAAATATCAAAATCTTAATCAAGAAGCTCTGTAATAACAGTAAACACCCAGCTCATTCAACATACACAGAGAGACAGGAAATAAAGACTGGGCAAGAGTGAAAAAGGATCAACAGCTAGACCATCAGTTTCAGTTGTACCTAAAATGGTTAGAAGAGAATTTTTCAAACTCAGCATCACTAACATTGTAGACTGGATAATTCTTTGCTGTGGGGCAGACTTGTGCACTGTAGGACGCTTAACAGCATCCCCAGCCTCAACCCACTGGTTGCCAGTAACACCTTTTCCACAACTGTGACAACTAACAAAGGGCTCCACATGTTGCCAAATGTTCCCTAGAAGACAAAATCATCTTGGCTGAGAATGACTGGCCTAGGGTTAACTTGTACTCAAAGGTGAGATCTTCAAAAGGAATAAAATATATGATAGATTTTTACATCATGGTCATATCCTATTCAGTGAACATCTTTCCGCGTTTCACTGTTTTTTGAAATCAGATTAAGAATGTAAAGCAGAGGGTAGGTATACTGGATTCTCAACATCACAAACTCTTAAAACCATTGAACATTCCTGAACTGGGGACAGCTGTTCTCAGCTCAGACCTCTGACTCATTGGAAACCTTGGACTGGACAGACCACCCTGCAGTGGGTGACAAACATCAGAGCAAGTCAGGGCCACTCAACAGCTAAGAGAGGCCTTTGTCACTTCAAGATTTTGAGGATCTATGGACGTTAAAAATTAAAGAAATTCCATATCAAGCTTACAGAAAAAGGTTAAGACATCTTATATAACCAATAACAGAAAATCTAATTCAACCTCCCCTTTCAAAAGTGGGGATAATCGTTCATCACAAAGAAAAAATTTCCTCAGATATATCTGGCCTCTGGATTGACATGTCTATGACTGGATAAAATAGGGACCCTGTTCTCTTTTCCCTCTCCACTCACCTGTCTACACAGTGGATCCAGCTTCTTTGTCTATCCTCTCTGCCTTCTTAAGGTGCATTGTCCTCATGGTACAAGGTACATATTTCCTTTTTTAAATCTATTTGGAGAAGGAATCTAAAAGCTCTTTCAAAAAGAGTTCTGGAACTCAATCAGGAAGGACCACTGAAGTCGTACCCATTCCTGAGCCAGTCACTGCAGCTACAAGAATGAAACATGCTGGCTGGTTCGAGCCATCCAGGGCCATTCCTGGTTGAAGACAGAGTGAGCTGATGAATGAGGGACAGAGCCAAAAGAAATCTGGGTGATATTTGGAATGGGGGAGGGAGGAAATGAATTCCAGAAATGTTATTAATACTATTCCTTACTACAGGTAAATTTATCAGTGTTACATTAAGAAATAACACTTTTAAAACAAAAATTACAATGCAACATATTTTGCTATTTGAAAGATAATTGTAGATTAGTGTTTTGAAATAAATATCACTTCATAGTATGCTACAATGATGTGGTTTGGTAACAAACACAAGTTTGAAATATAGGATGATCATCTTTCGATCCTTTATTTTATTCTTTAAACTATATTATTTCCTCATTTTGAGATTATAGCAAAAGTTGTAAATTTGGGATCCTTTCTGAATGTAAAGTGAAAGTCATCCAGTCATGTCTGACTCTTTGTGACGCCCATGGACTGTGGCCCACCAGGCTATTCTGCCCATGGAATTCTTTAGGCAAGAATACTGGAGTGGGTAGTCATTTCCTTCCCCAGATGATCTTCCCAATGCAGAAATCAAACCCAGGTTTCCTGCATTGCAGGCAGATTCTTTACTGTCTGAGCTACCAGGGAAGCCCTTTCTGAATGTAAGGCTCTGGCCAAATAGCAGGAGGGCGAAAGGCCACCCTCACCACCACCACCAGCACCATAGGCATGGTGTCTATTCCTTTCCATTGTTTTTAGTTTTATTAGTAAATCTTTATTTTTTAATTAATTTATTTATTTTAATTGGAGGCTAATTACTTTACAATATTGTAGTGGCTTTTGCCATACATTGATATGAATAAATACTAGTAAATTTTTAAAGAGAGGCACAAAGTTAAAAATAGGTTCATATTTAAATGATGAAATACAAACATCCCTGCCTAGAGGATATTTGGAAAAGTAAACTCCCAGTTAGGGAGAATTACTTAATGATTTCCATAAAGGTGAGTGCACGCTGGTAAAGAGCTTTAGAGATTGAGAAAAGGCTGAAGTTAAGCTATTCTCCCCGGAGGATTGTAGAAGCAGTTTATTTTAAATATGCTAAAATGTTAGGGTATAATCTTTCTAATAAGATGAGATCAAAGAGGAACCAACAAAAAGAACTAAGAAAATAGATGCTGTTTCAGAGTTCAAAAGTTCAGTAATATGTGTCTCCCGGCTTCCTGCAGACTTCTGCTAGGGTTTCTCAGAACGTTCAAGATTTTCCAGAGCTTGGAGAGCAGCCAATAAGGATTTCTTTGATATTTCTAAACATAAAAGCACCCTCTAGCTTCCACATGGACTATGTTCTAAGAGTTCAGGTTGCTGAGTATTTATTTAGGACTCCGTTTGCATTTTCCCTAGAGACAATCAGATAGCTAGAGAGCCGAAGCAAAGTTCTGTCCTGAGAATTATCTGAAATCTAAATGCCATGCTGTGATGTATCTATTAAAAAGCTCATTCTAGATCTCAACTTGGAATGGGAGGGATACATTTCCTATCAGAGTAAAAGTACTTCAGTTTCAAGTCCCGGGGCCAGGGGCCTGAGCTCCAAAAGGCAGAAAAGGATAAAATATGGGAATGATAGGAAGTCTAAAGGTGAAAATCTTGAGAACCAGGGAGCAGGAAATGTTCCTCTCTCCTCACACTTCACCCTTTACTTCCATAACCCTGGGTCCTTCTCACTCTGGAGTTTGAAAGGTTTGCTGTCCTAACTAAAGCACTTTGTAATAAAATGCCCAACCATCCTCCCTACTTTTCTTTTATCCTGAAATAAACTTATCACCACTTTGATATTTTGTAAAGATTTATATTTTAGGCAAAAGTACAGAGCAGCTATTAAAAAGAATATTTCCTATTTTGCTTTTTTTTCTTTACTTTGCCTCATGTGTAGATATGTAAAATTGCCATGAATTCAAAAACTATCAGCTGGCTGTAAGAAGCACCTATCAGCTTTAAAGACGTGACAGAGTTAAGAAATTTTCCAAAGTTGCCAAGCCTCGAAAAAGTATTTTAAATCACAGAAGAATGTAGATTAAGAATGCATTACCTATTTCTACACTGGGTTTTTTAACCATTTAAGGTTAACATTCATTTCATGTTATATAATTCAGAGCTGAAATGAAATTTTAAAACTGGATATTTGATTTAACTGCAAAGAGATATAATCAAGCAAATCCATACCCGGTTATGGTATACCTGCTAGGGCATAAGAGATATTTTGCCAATGCATTGGGAAGAAATAACCAAATAAAACAAGAAATAACCCTCAGGTTAAGAAAAAAAAACTGAAGAAAAGAACATATACTGCACAGAGAAAAAGAAAAAAAATGACTAAGGATAACAATTGTTTTACAGAAAGAGGAAAAAAAGTGGCTGAAAGTAGAGTGATTCCTTTCTGTTCTCAAAACAGATGGGTAATTTGCAAGTAATGTATAGATTTCAGAAGTGTCACAACAATGAGAACAAAGCAGATGATTTAACTTGGCTCCCACCCTTGGATTAGGAGCAGGCACATTAAGGATGACACCCGCATCACCAGCCAGCCACCCTGGGAAGTGTTTTGGTCCCTCTCAAAACCCAGAGTTTGCTGTCTTAAGGGACACAGTGGTTATATACCAACCACTGAATAGCTGTATTTCACACTAATATGCATTAATGTTATTTTCTTGGGAAAGTATTAAGATACCTGCTTTGTATTAAAGAAATTCTTAGGAATGCTACCAAAAGGATACATGCAAGGACAGATAATCCATGAAACTAATCTGGAAAAATCACACAAGAGAGGACACTAACGCACATGATACTTATCTAATAATGAAAGACATTTTTTCCCTCTTCCATAATCTAAAAGCACTCCCCCACATTAAGTGCACATAATTATTTTTTTTAATTTTTAATTGGAGGATAATTGCTTTACAGTGTTCTGTTGGTTTCTGCCATACAACAACGTGAATCAGCCATAAGTATACATACAGCCCCTCCCTCCGGAACCTCCCTCCCACCCCCGATACCCAATGCCACCCCTCTAGGTTGTTACAGAGCACCAGGTTGAGCTCCCTGAGTTACATAATTATTTTAAGTCTGGAAAAAAATCTTGGGGAATCTTTTCACTATAAAACAGTCATCTACTCTCTGAAATTTTCCATAACATAGAGAACTTTTTATCAAGGACACATGATCAAAGCTGGCTTTCTATAGTCAACAAGAAGCTAAAGTGAGATGGGAAAGGATTTATTTGGTACCCACTTTATTATTCGATGGAAACCACCAGATGGCAGTGTGTTGGGCTTTATCCTGGTAATTTTCATTATGCAGTAATGTGCTTGTGGTTGGTCCTCAGGGAAATGCAAGATCGCACTTTGGTGTAGAATCTTATAGGAAATATTTAAACATGCCAGTAAAGCTTGTTCTATTGCTCAATTTGTGACTACGATCATTTCTTTGCTCTTTGCTACCCACAGTGAAGAAATTCAACAACCACAACACTCTGTGCTCCTAACTGCTTAACCAGAGAAGGAAAGAACCACTTTAGGTAGATGGGAGGGGAGTGTCTTGTGGTTTTTGGATTTCTGCGCTGTGGTCAGCTGATAGCGAGAAATGATCTCAGTCACAAAAACAACAGTGATATGGGCATCTTGTAGTTTATCTAAATAATGTTTAGTGTTTTACACTGGGTACTTTACAGTCATTATTTCACTGATCTCCATGACATGAGGTGTAGAGATGTTGACACTATCTATTTTAGAGAACTTTTTTTACCAAGCAACAATTTTTTAAGAATTCAAGTACTGACAAAACATAGATTAGAAATATAATTCTGATATTTAATTATCTGTATTATGACTTAGTGAATATTTGTGATATAGAGCATCTAAATGAAATTTTAAATCTTCACAATGCAATGATGTGTACAGAATCACCAAAATATTTTGACATTTTTACATAAAGGCCTGACAGATGAATAGCTTTGTGACCTTGGGAAGGTCAAAGAACCTCTGGGCCTAAATGATTTCATCATGAAATTAAGAAGGGTTGAACTTCATCTCCATCATATCTGCAGTACAGTGAAGTTTGCAAGTATAGACTTTGAAGTCACAAACTCTCCAGTTTGAATTCCTGCTCTGCCATTCAGTTGCTGAATTTTATTAAGTGTTTAACTTTTCGAGCCTCAGCTTCTCTACCTCTAAAGGTAATAATAACACCTATCTCAATTTTCTTGTTCAAGAAAATTATGTGCAATAAATGTAAAATGTTCAGCATAGTTCCTGCTCTATTCTAAGCATTCAATAAATATTAGCAAATATAATTCTAGGCTCAAGCTATTAAAGAGTTTATTAGACTTGACTTACTGAGTCAAGGCAATAGGTTCTGTACAGTTGATCCAGTTTCTGCCAATAGATCATGTAGCACTACTTAAATTTTAAATAAATTTAGTAAGTAATAGCTTACTGTGTTGGCCCTCCCTATCTATCCAGTTTTGAAAAGGGGGTGAGCAGGTCTAGCCAGAAAGTTCAGGCAGATATCCAGGACTCAAAGAAGAGTGACTTAATCAAAGTCACAGCTGGTATGAATGGCAGAGCTTTATCTACTGTTCCAAAAGTTTTGGCTTGCAGTAATGTCCTTGGTCCAGGCTGCATCATGCCAACCCAGTAATATTTCTAAGTTTGATTTAGGTTTGGCTGCTCAAAGCATAGATCACAACTCCAGTCGTCATGACATTTCCAGTCCAGGGCCAGATTCTACCATCCTTAAATGTTATAGCCATAAACAAAGCAGGGGTACCCGGCTAAATTAAAATGAAGAAGGAAATTTTATCCACAGGGAAGTATATTTTAGTTATTTCACCAAATTCAGATTAACCCAGGTTAATTTGGTGGTATTTCCTGATAAAATCTTTGTTTATGCATAAGGGAAAAGATTCAAAAGTCACCCACTATGGTCTAAGTAAGCTCTGATGAAGAGTGTAATATACAATTTCTCTAATAGTCCCACTAAAATACCTATGAGGATTCAGAAGGGAAAAAATGATAAGAGTAAAGACTTAGAGCCAATATTCAATCCAGAAGCTAACAAAAATTTTCACTTAGTGTCAGAGTAGGGGGTAGAAATAAAAATCACAATTAGCCAAAAAAAAAAAAAAAGTGCAGCAAATATGTTCCAAAGATGATCATACTGATATTTTCCATCCTATGTATTCTTACAATATAACATTTATTGTCCATCAGAAGGTGGACTCTATTTCGCTGTCCCTTGAATTTAGGTCTCCTTAGTATGTGCTTTTCGGAGAAGGAAATGGCAACCCACTCCAGTATTCTTGCCTGGAGAATCCCAGGGATGGGGGAGCCTGGTGGGCTGCCATCTATGGGGTCGCACAGAGTCGGACACAACTGAAGTGACTTAGCAGCAGCAGCAGTATGTGCTTTTAGCAGATAGAATATGGAGGAAGATATACTGCATGACTTCTGTTGATCAGTTAGAAAAACAATGCTGCTTCCACCTGGCTCTCTGTCTCTCTGTCTCTCTTTGAATTCAGCCACCATTTGTGAGGAAGCCCAGGCCACATGGAGAGGCCGCCAGTTGGTGTTCTAGCCAACAGCGTCAGCTAAGGTCTAACCAACAGCCAGGATAATCAACCACTAAATACACAAATGAGTGAAACTTCTAATGATTCTGGCCCTCAGACTTCGCAATGCCCCAGCTGATACAGCGTGGAGCGGAGATGAGGCACCCTAGTAGGCCTTGCCCAAATAACCAAATTTCTAAGCAAACTAAATGTAACTGTTTTAGGTCACTGCATTTTTGGGTGGTTTGTTCCACACCAAGAAGATAACCAAAAGACCCTGACACAGACACATAAAAGAGAGGGATCCTTCTGTTCTTATATTGGAATCAGAGATCCTGTGCTCTTCTCCCACTGGCCCTAGTGTTCAGAGAATCAGGTTCAACTGGAAAATTGGACTGCTCTTCCTCCATGAGCATAGTCACTATCTTTACAGTTCAGTAAAATACTACGATAAAGCAATTTCATGGCATTCACTAATATTTACTGAGTGATATGATGAGGTACCATGCTAATGATTTTGCCTGAAATTTCTCATTTAACACCCTCAACAATACCATGAAGCATGTAAGAAAAGTTCAGAAAATTAAAAAACTCACCCAAATTCCCCAGCTCTAAGCAGAAGAGCACTATATAAAACCAGTATAACCAGTATGCTGAACCATATGTTAAAAAAAAAAAAAAAAAAATTCCCAAGCTCTTTATCAGTGAGGAAATAAAACTTTCACTGGGTGCCCTTTGGAAAATAATAACAAAGAGAATATGTTAAAATCAAATAATACGTCAACATTTATGGGATGTGGCCAAAGTTGTACCAGAAAACCAGGGTAAATTGTACTACTTAGAATAAAATTAAGGGATTTTAATGCTTTCACTTTAAACAAAGAATAAAAATAAATAAACCAAGTATTCAATTCAGTAACTTATGAAATCAATCTAAAGAAACAGAATGGATTATCATACTGGTTAAAGCATAGATTAAACAAAATAGAAATGCTCAAGGTATAAAGAAAAAATACAGAATAAATCCAAGAGCAGTATCATAAAAAGACCAGAAGTTGCAACTATTGTGTGTACTAGTCAGGAAAGGCTAACTTCTAGGAAAAAAATATAAAGTTTCAGTCATTTAATAAAAGTTTATTGAATGTTTATGCCATAATCTTATGAAATGGTGATAGGAGCAGGCAGGACTTTGCTTCACAAACTTGACTCCTTTCATTTTATCTGGAGAAGGAAATGACAACCCACTCCAGTATTCTTGCCTGGAGAATCCCATGGACAGAGGAGCCTGGCAGGCTACAGTCCATGGGGTCGCAAAAAGTCAGACATGACTGAGTGACTTCACTTCACTTCATTTTATGATGTCATCATCTTAAAAAATAAATTCCAAGGATGCCCTAAAAAAGAAAGAGAGTTATTGTTCATTGGTGATTTTATGGTCCAGATTTAAAAGCTGTATAATAATTCTGCCACATTCCTTCCATCAGAATGAGTCATATAGCTTTATCTATATAAACAGTCTAATAAGAGGAAAAACAAAGGGGTTTGTTGAACACATACCACTGTCTCTGCCATAATCCTCCTTTGTAGTCAATAGAAAATCCATTTTGCTTTCATCCCACATGTAGAACACACTCGTCCACTCTCAAGGAAAATTTAACGTCCTAAGCATTCATTGTAGTCAGTTGAAAGTTCAAGAACTCCTGGTGACACAAGGTTCTTCTTAACTTGTTGATGTTACTTCTCATGGTCTTATGACTAGTGAACCAAAAATAGAAATTATCTGCCTCCCTCTGACACTGAATAATGATGGAACCATGAAAGTATAACTGCAGTAAACATTTATATTCAGAAAAGAATAGAAATCACAAAACAATTTTTGGTGTACAGCAATTCTGAAGTCCTACGGATAAATATTTCAAATCTGATTCTGTTCTTTGGAAAGAACATCTTCATTCCTTTTACATTTGATCTTGCCTTCTCCATTAGGGTAATGTGGTTTTTTCCAAGTCAAAATCTTCATAGCCATATTTAAATAAAGTTTGGATATTCTGCCCACTCTGGAGACAGAAAAGTTTTGGGAACTCACATTCTGCTCATGGCAGGCTTAAGTTCCAAGAGTTGAGTTTTAGCTAAACTTTAGTCTGAGTTAAAATTTAGTAAGAGAATTTCAGTCCTGGCTTATTGTTTATTTGGGCTTCTTAGTCTTCAAACAGCATGATGCACAGCAAACATACCCAAGTTTTTTCACAGACATAGTTCCCAAATCTGATGTATTTATTTGTTTGTTTGTTTGTTTTTTGCTAACAGGTCACTCCAACCATAAGGGCCACTTCCTTGAGACTATCAGGCTTGACTAGAAAGCTTATTTTCAACAGGTTTCTTTGTTCATGCACTTTCTAGGTCATTTTGGCATCAAATTTTTTCTCCATTGTCTCAGAGCCACAGTCAACTTTTCCAACTCTTCAAGCATCTTTATACTGGACTTTCTCTATTTCCATTAATTTATGATTACTGGTTGGTCAATTTTCCCCTGAGGTCACCTTTATCTTTCATTTCAGTTTAGTTCAGTTCAGTCACTCAGTCATGTCCGACTCTGTGACCCCATGAACCGCAGCACACCAGGCCTCCCTGTCCATCACCAACTCCCAGAGTCCACCCAAACCCATGTCCATTGTGTCAGTGATGCCATCCAACCATCTCATCCTCTGTCATACCCTTCTCCTCCTGCCCTCAATCTTTCCCAGCATCAGGGTCTTTTCAAATGAGTCAGCTCTTCACATCAGGTGGCCAAAGTATTGGTGTTTCAGCTTCAACATCAGGCCCTCCAATGAACACCCAGGACTGATCTCCTTTAGGATGCACTGGGTGGATCTCCTTGTAGTCCAAGGGACTCTCAAGAGTCTTCTCCAACACCACAGTTCAAAAGCATCAATTCTTCGGTGCTCAGCTTTCTTTATAGTCCAACTCTCACATCCATACATGACCACAGGAAAAACCATAGCCTTGACTAGACGGACCTTTGTTGACAAAGTAATGTCTCTGCTTTTGAATATGCTGTCTAGGTTGCTCATAACTTTCCTTCCAAGGAGTAAGTGTCTTTTAATTTCATGGCTGCAGTCACCATCTGCAGTGATTTTGGAGCCCAAAAAAATAAAGTCAGTCGCTGTTTCCACTGTTTCCCCATTTGTTTGCCGTGAAGTGATGGGAGCAGATGCCATGATCTTCGTTTTCTGAATGTTGAGCTTTAAGCCAACTTTTTTACTCTCCTCTTTCACTTTCATCAAGAGGCTCTTTAGTTCTTCTTCACTTTCTGCCATAAGTGTGGTGTCATCTGCATAACTGAGGTTATTGATATTTCTCCCGGCAATCTTGATTCCAGCTTGTGCTTCCTCCAGCCCAGCGTTTCTCATGATGTACTCTGCATAGAAGTTAAATAAGCAGGGTGAAAATATACAGCCTTGATTTACTCCTTTTCCTATTTGGAACCAGTCTGTTGTTCCACGTCCAGTTCTAACTGTTGCTTCCTGCCCTTTATCTTTGGCAACCATACTTACTATTAGCCAACATACTCTAATAGTTTTATTATTTCAATGCACCTTCCCTAGGACTGCAAGCTGATAAGGCATTTGGTCTGCCCCACAATATGGTAAGTTATAGTCTTACCACATGTGTTGTCAGTGCATTATATGAACTGCCATATTTCCGCCTTCAGTATCCATTTCCCTGTATCCATTTCCGCCTTCAGTATCCATTTCCCTGAGTTCTGTTACCAAATTATTGCCATGACCATGTACTTTCAATTTTTATGATGGCCACAGATCATTTATGAATAATTTAAAATAGGTTTGTTGCTCAAAAAGAAAGCCAAAGACTCTGTGGCTTATCATATTCCAATGCAGATTTATAGGAGGGATTCTACTGTATGCAGTCATTCAGCAAAGGAAACTTGTTTTAGTTCCACTCTCTTCAATATATGTTTGCACAATCAGTATAGTATCCATGAGTCAGGCATGTGCATCTGCATATACATACTTGAGCCAGAGAGAGAGAGAGAGAAGGAGACAGATACAGAGAGAGATAGAGGGTTTAGAGAAAGCACATCTGCTCTTAATTGGCTCAAACTGAAACTGGCATCTGACTTTTGCTTAAGTTTTATCAAGTGAACTAGTCTCAACCAAACATGAAGATCTACAAAGAACAATTTAGTTGTGGACTCCAGCAGAATAAATGGATTGGGTAAACTCACCAAGATTTTCTAGCTGGAAGAGCACATACATTTGTTGCTCTGAGAGAGTCTACAGCCTAGACAGCAATGATAAGGCTAGGAAAGGAAAATGCTGTGTTTAAATAGGGTGGGACTCATTACCAGTAACAAATATCTGTGGAACAGATATTTATGACCATGATCTGGATAACAGGAAGGACTGGATTTAAGGCCTTGATACCTAGTGATAAAAACAGAAGAGAAGATGGCTCCCTCCAGAAGAAGGAAAACTAGGAGACAGAACTCAAGTTCTAGAAGACTGGATCACCATAGTCAGAGTAAAACCACAATAATCTTGTTTCAGTTTGAGGCATCTAAATTTTTAATTTTTAAGTAGGATTATTTATTACTGCTTTTCACCACATTCTTACATATATCCTAAGATAAAGATTGGTTCTAAAGTATGAACAGCTGAATCTTTCTAGGGTTAGCCTTCCATTTTTGGAAGGATGTAGAGACAGAAGCCAAAGCACCACACTAGCAGGCTAAAAAAAAAAAAAAAAAACAAAAAAACAGAGACAATCTGAGACAGAAAAGAAGATCCATGGACAATGGGAACAGATACTCAAATTTCTCCAGTCCCTGCTTTTGAGAATTTACTGATGCTAAAGATCCAGGTGTGACCAAGAAACAGGATGCTCACTTCAGAGAACAGCTTACTCTCAATTGCAAAGCCAAGACTAATTGAGAAGGTATCATTCAACCCAGTGGGGTCAGCCCATTTCATCATCACCCTACTGGTGTTCTCCTATAAATATTTGATTCAAATCAGAGTCTAAAATTTTGATGAGAAAACAATCTAAGAGAATTAGACAGTGTAACATTTTAAAGAACACTAACTTATTTGAGGGGAGGTTGTACTAAATATAAAACAATTTTAAATGCTTTGAATTCCTAGTTCAGCTCTGTAGAATGAATACTTTTCTCTGCCTGGGCATCCCAGCTTTTTGCCATTAACATTTGTTTTACTAATTAAAAAAAAAGAATGTGAATCAAAACTAACAACTTGCAGTAAATAGATCTATTTTATTCTGTATTTTATGAATGATATTACTTCCTAATATGCTGTGACTTGCAATAATCATGTAATCTCTTCTGCATCAGTAAATAGTGATTTATTCTTCTGAAGCTTTAATATGATTCATTTAGCAAGTAGCTTAAGTACCCATTAGTTAATGCTTTGCTGCTGCTGACCTTGGTAGATTTTTTGATAAAGCTTTATATAGCATTTATAGGTCACAAAAATGCCAACAATGTTCATTATGGTCATTTTCCCAACTGCCTGATAGCAAAATGTTTTCCTCCAACTCATTTGTATGTATATCCCTTAATTAATTCTTCACCTCATGTCAAATTATAGTGAAATTCTTGTCACTTTACATGCAGCATGACATTTACACAAATATCTCCTAAATTTATCATGAGCAGTGCACACAGAATTTGTATCCTGTGACTTGAAGGCAGATAAACCATAAACCTGGACCCCAATACCTGCAGACTGAAAAGCATTAGGGAAATTAGAAAAGTGAGAATCTTTGCAAAAATTGAAAATGTTCCTTCTTTGCCATCCTCAAAGGCAGCATGACAACTAATTGCTGTCAACAAACAAATGAAATGATAGCATTTGACTGTTCAGGACATAAGCATGCACTGAAAACACGAAAGAGTTCAATGAACAGAATTCAAAATGTTTAGATCCAAACTAATTTCTAGGTTAGGAACAACAAAGTGATTAAATCAATCATTAAATTGGTTTACATGAGATGCATCTAATACAGGAATGTTATAGTAGCCCCGCTTAAGTTACTAAAACAGCAAGCACATACAGTGTATGGTTTAGGCAGAGGCTTTTGGACTTAGGCCATTTAGGCTTGCATCTTGGCCCTTCCAACTCACTGTGTTACTTTGAGCAACTTCTTTTTTACTTAAATGTCCTCATTTAGGAAGTGGCAGAAGACTTATAATAATATAAAGTCTTATGAAATTTAAACGAGTTAATATTTACATGTAAAACAGTTCTGAACAATGCCTGGCACAGAGTAACCATTCATTAGAAGTTAGCTATTATTAGTGTTCCATTACTGTTAGGTTACATTAGTGTTCCTAACTGGCAATGAGATAAATCAGAGATGTGAAGTGACTTCCAAGGTGGACAGCTGTTTAGTGGCCAACCCTGTCCTCTGAATTCCAGATCCCATTTCCCTGTCAGCCTTCTCCTGAAACTTCTCACACAAATTGAAATAAAAACAGCATGGGTTTCAGCAAGATGGTTAATTTTCAATTTTGTTCCTATTTAAATGATTACTGGATAGTCCTTTCACGTGAGTAAATTGCAGTAATTTCCTAGCCCCCCCAATTTTTTCCCAGCCTTTCCTTCCCTCCCCACAAAATGCCTGAAAACCTTTTTAAATTGAAATACAATCAATTAGAACTCAGATAAGATCGCATTTTCCCTAGACCTTGCCAGGAATCAACACTTAGTCAGAGAAGGGCTAACCCTCAAAAGGCCCCAGTTACATGAGCTACATTTTTTTGTCACCCATTCTTAAATCACTGGATGACATGTTAGGGATTCAATCTCCAAACTCTACAACTTTCCATTGCAACCAAATGAAACCAGGACAAGATGCTAATAGACCATTCGTCCTGAAAATATCTTACCCCAAAATGTCTGACCATAAAGAAACCATACAGTGAAAAGTGGCCCAGTGTAAAATTATGCAAAAATGACAGATCTGGCTTCCACCCTTGGCTCTCCCTTCAACCAATTTACTGTCAAGTAAATGAGTTGGAGTAAGTGATACTTCGTGATATTCAGATTTAAGACTTTAATACTATTGTGAATTGTATTTTGTTTTTCTTTTGGGGGTTCTACCTGGTGATCTCTCATATCTTCCTGGACTATTTTATACACAATGGTTTTCTCTATGAAAGGAAAAAATATATGGCTCTCCAAGTACGAATTAACTTGAAAATAATCATCTTATAAAACAAACCATTTTGCAGACTACTCATTAGCTGAGGTTTTCACACAGAAATCATTAAAATGCCTACTTAGATAAAAGAGAAAATTTAATTTTGTGGATAAAGTTAGATCAATTCATCAGTTACCTATGCAATGGATATATTTCATATATGAGGGAATATCAGATAAATTATCTTAAAGAATTTCTTTTTGAAACAGGAAGTTCTGCTCAATTTCCTTGGGAGGGGAAGGCAAGGCGGTTTTAAGATGCTTTAAAATACATTGTGTCTTTATCACATCAATGAAATATTTGCCATTAATCCAAATTATTATGATGAAGTCATTAACTTTCTGACAGTTTAGCACTATTCTTTTTTATGTTTTCAAAACTGATGGACGCCCTTTAGAAATGGATTTTCCCTTTGGTGGCCAGAACACATCGTGTTGTGGTAATTAAACAGTTGTGTTTAAAACACACTCAGATGCTCCTAGAACAGTCTTTGTTGATGACTCTGGACACGTCTTTTCTGCAATGGTGCATTATTATGAGGGTAAGTCCACTGAAACCACACTCAAGAGGAAATGAGGAAAAATGAGCAGATAGTAAAATTACGCATTTTCATAGTCAAAGAATTTACATAACATACATGTATTTATAGAAGATATCCTGCTAGAACTCAGGCAATGATGGCAAAAAATGAACAAATCTACATTGACATAAGCCTTCTGACTCACTTCAGGTAAGGGGGAAAAAGAGAGATTATGAAGAACAAAAAAAGAGAAAAAGCTAAATTCTCCATAAATATATGTTATTACAGATTAAAGGAAAAATGATTAAGCCTGGGAGAGCTTGAGAGCCAGACAAGATTAAAATGTTCCAAATAAGTGGTATGGAAATGCTTCTAAATATTTATAGCATGTATGCTAACAAAAATTAAACGTTTGTACTGCTAAGCCCCAAGATCCATTTACATGCTAATATTTTATAAACCTGGAATAAACTTGGGAGTTAAGTATCCCTTTGAGGAATTGCTCTGATATCTTAACCTGAGATACAAAGAGGACTTACCTATGTCTATACTGTTTAATTTATTCTTAAATAGTTCTTAAAGGATTCAGAATGGTTATGGGCTCAGTTGCTAATGATTAACAGTATTTATGATGTGTCGGGAAAAGAGTGCATGTCGGAAAAAGAGAAATATTAAGGTTTTTGTCATCCCTGCTTGGTAGACATTGAGCAGGGGATAGTTATGATGAATGACATAGAGTCACTCTTCAACATCAGCATTTAGTTATTTTCTGAGCCAAATTTTAGAATTATATCTTTTTCCTTTTTGATTTGTTACAAATTTATTTTTATCTTTAGCATTTGAACTTGCACCTTTGCTCCAGTACTTTTAAAGTAAGTTATTTCATCTTTGGCAGCCTCTGCCAGCTTTATATTGAATTCCCATTAAGTTCTTTTTAAAAAAAATCTATTAATTCCACTAAACCATGTTGTGTTTGGTATTGCATATGACTCTTTTACTGCTATTTCTTTTTCATAATTAACAATGCCAAGTTTTGGTTTTGTTTTACAAAGTTATTGAGATGATAATAACTGATCATAGCAAACATCCTTTTCCAACAACACAAGGGAATCTACACATGGACATCACCAGATGGTCAACACTGAAATCAGATTGATTATATTCTTTGCAGCCAAAGATGGAGAAGCTATATACAGTCAGCAAAAACAAGACCAGGAACTGACTGTGGCTCAGATCATGAACTCATTATTGCCAAATTCAGACTTAAATTGAAGAAAGTGGGGAAAACCACTAGACCATTGAGGTATGACCTAAATCAAATCCCTTATAATTATACAGTGGAAGTGAGAAATAGATTTAAGGGCCTAGATCTGATAGATAGAGTGCCTGATGAACTATGGAATGAGGTTTCTGACATCGTACAGGAGACAGGGATCAAGACCGTCCCCATGGAAAAGAAAAGCAAAAAAGCAAAATTGCTGTCCGAGGAGGCCTTACAAATAGCTGTGAAAAGAAGAGAAGCAAAAAGCAAAGGAGAAAAGGAAAGATATACCCATTTGAATGCAGAGTTCCAAAGCATAGCAAGGAGAGAAAAGAAAGCCTTCCTCAGTGATCAATGCAAAGAAATAGAGCAAAACAATAGAATAGGAAAGACTAGAGATCTCTTCAAGAAAATTAGAGATACCGAGGGAACATTTCATGCAAAGATGGGCTTGATAAAGGACAGAAATGGTATGGACCTAACAGAAGCAGAAGATATTAAGAAGAGGTGGCAAGAATACACAGAACTATACAAAAAAGATCTTCATGACACAGATAATCACGACAGTGTGATCACTCACCTAGAGCCAGACATCCTGAAACATGAGGTCAAGTGGGCCTAGGAAGCATCACTATGAACAAAGCTAGTGGAGGTGATGGAATTCCAGTGGAGCTATTTCAAATCCTAAAAGATGATGCTGTGAAAGTGCTGCACCCAATATGCCAGCAAATTTGGAAAACTCAGCAGTGGCCACAGGACTGGAAAAGGTCAGTTTTCATTCCAATCCCAAAGAAAGGCAATGACAAAGAATGCTCAAACTACCACACAATTGCACTCATCTCACACGCTAGTAAAGTAATGCTCAAAATTCTCTAAGACATGCTTCAACAGTACCTGAACCATGAGCTTCCAGATGTTCAAGCTGGTTTTAGAAAAGGCAGAGGAACCGGAGATCAAACTGCCAACATTTGCTGCGTCATCAAAAGAGCAAGAGAGTTCCAGAAAAACATCTATTTCTGCTATATTGACTATGCCAAAGCCTTTGACTGTGTGGATCATAATAATGTGGAAAATTCTTCAAGAGATGGGAATACCAGACCACCTGACCTGCCTCTTGAGAAATCTTTATGCAGGTCAGGAAGCAACAGTTATAATGGGACATGGAACTACAGACTGGTTCCAAATAGGAAAAGGAGTATGTCAAGGCTGTATATTGTCACTCTGCTTATTTAACTTACATGCAGAGTACATCATGAGGAACGCTGGGCTGGAGGAAGCACAAGCTGGAATCAAAATTGCTGGGAGAAATGTCAATAACCTCAGATATGCAGATGACACCACTCTTATGGCAGAAAGTGAAGAAGAACTAAAGAGCCTTTTGATGAAAGTGAAAAAGAAGAGTGGAAAAGTGGGTTTAAAACTCAACATTCAGAAAACGAAGATCATGGCATCCATTCCCATCCCTTCATGGCAAATAGATGGGGAAACAATAGAAACAGTGTCAGACTTTATTTTTCTGGGCTCCAAAATCACTGCAGATGGTGACTGCAGCCATGAAATTAAAAGACGCTTACTCCTTGGAAGGAAAGTTATGAGCAACCTAGACAGCATATTAAACAGCAGAGACATTACTTTGCCAACAAAGGTCTGTCTAGTCAAGGCTATGGTTTTTCCAGTAGTCATGTATGGATGTGAGAGTTGGACTATAAAGAAAGCTGAGCTCTGAAAAATTGATGCTTTTGAACTGTGGTGTTGGAGAAGATTCTTGAGAGTCCCTTGGACTGCAAGGAGATCCAACCAGTCCATCCTAAAGGAAATCAGGCCTGGGTGTTCATGGGAAGGACTGATGTTGAAGCTGAAACTCCAATATTTTGGCCACTTGATTTGAAGAACTGACTCATTTGAAAAGACCCTGATGTTGGGAAAGATTGAGGGCAGGAGGAGAAGGGGACGACAGAGGATGAGATGGTTAGATGGCATCATCAATTCAATGGACATGAGTTTAGGTATACTCCAGGAGTTGGTGATGTTAGGGAGGCCTGGCGTGCTACAGTTCATGGGGTCACAAAGAGTTGGACACGACTGAGTGAGTGAACTGAACTGAACTGAGATGACAATGTCCAATTTCGGCTGACTTTTTATGCACAAACTGTGATCTGATAATCCTGAAAGACTTGATAGGGAAGAAAGGTCAGCAGCTTCTTTTTTTTTTTTTTTTTCATTTTTTCTTATAAAGAATAAAACTGCACATTCTACCTTATATTTTTTTAATTTATTTTTTTTAATTTTTTAATTTAAATTTATTTATTTTAATTGGAGGTTAATTACTTTACAATATTGTATTGGTTTTGCCATATATCAACATGAATCCACCACAGGTGTACACATGCTCCCCATCCTGAACCCCCCTCCCACCTCCCTCCCTGTACCATCCTTATATTTTAAATGGAAAAAAGAAAATATACAAGCCCACATAGATACCATATTTCTATTAAGAGCAACAACAGTTCATATGTTCCTGTTTGCTACTATCACAATTCAACACATGAATGCAGAATCAGCTCCATACCATGAATACTGGTGGAAGGGATGGATCAAAATTCATGAACTTTTTTTTTTTTTAACAATAACAAAGAAATGCAACTTTCATTCAGATTCAGTATCAGTTTTCCAGGGCTCCCATAACAATGTACCACAGACTGAATGACTTAACAATAAACACTTGTTTTTTTATACTTCTGGAGACTGAGAGTTTAGAGCAAGGTGTAAGCAGACTTGCTTTCTCCTAAGGCCTCTCTCCTTGGCATGCAGACGGTGTCTTCTTGCTATGTTCTCACACGGCCTTTTCTTTGTCAGCATGCAACCTTAGGGTCTTTGTCTCCTCCATAAGGACACCAGGCATATTGTATTAGGGCCCATATGACTTCATTTAGTCTTATTTACCTCTTTAAATGCTCTGTCACCAACGACAGTCATAATCTGAGGTGTATGGAGGGTTAGAGCATCAATATATAAATTTGGGGGAAAATATTTCAGTTCATAATAGAATCTATACTTCTATAATCACTATTTTCCTCGCTTAACCCATGTCTTCTCAAAGATGTTCAGAGAACTGAACACCCCTTTATAATGAAATTTGCTAGGGAGAGAACCAATATTCTACCCAGAAACAACAGCATGAAGGTTCATCGACTCAATGTCCCTTTGTCTTATGGATGGTGTATAACAGTTTTGCTCGCTCTTAAGAAAATTAAGGACTCTAAATTTCCTACTTACTTGTGATAAATTAAGTCTATCCCTAATACTAAAGCACTTGAGTTAGGCAAAGACCAGAAATAGGAAGACTGGTTAGAATACAGACAGTAGCTGAAGAAATGGAAAAGAAGGGATACATTCAAAAGCTATTAATAAATGTCTTGTTGGACCTGCTGAGTGCTTGCAGGTGCAGGAAAAGAAGAAGGTGGATGCCTTGGTAAGGAGCCTCCAGGACTAGCCCTCCCATTCAGGGAAGACCAGATCTCAGTTTTTTTGCAGAGGGCTCCAGTGTAACAATGAAATGTTTAAAGGAAATATTTATTAGTCAAAATAGAAATGATTCTGGACACATTCACTGGCTTTAAAATGATGTTTAATAAAGCCCTGTGGTTCCATAGAGGAAAACAAAGGGAGAAGACAATGGCACCATTCATTTCCAAGGTAGCTCTGTTCTAGTCTTCTCTAGGAATTTATGTGAAAATAGGATTTGTTCCTACTTTCCTCCCCAAGTTTTGAAAATCAGTAGACTATACAGTGTTAAAATTCTCCTTAAAAAATTTCTGAAATTGAGTCTGAAAATATGTTTGAAGATCTAAACCAGAAATTTCAATGAGCTGTGTGATAGCCCTTTTCAATAAAGTCCCTGTTAGTTGAATATCTATTTCAAATTGGTCAAATTTTAAATGATCATCTTTATATTCATATGGAAAATGGAAATTTAGAAAATAAATATATCTACCTAAGAGGCAGCACTCATAAATAATACATTTTTTCTTATAATTATCCAATTAAGTAAAAATAATCATTGATTAACATCTTATATAGCTAAAGTTAAGTTTATTAATGAATACAGCTCAGTCATGTCCGACTCTTTGCGACCCCATGGACTGTTGCCTACCAGGCTCCTCTGTCTATGGGATTTTCCAGGCAATAGTACTGGAGTGGATTGCCATTTCCTTCTCCAGTGGATCTTCCCGACCCAGGGATTGAACCCGGGTCTCCCGCTTTGTAGACAGACGCTTTACCGTCTGAGCCAACTTTAACTTACGTGCAGTAGGAGGTGTCAGTATTGTAAAGGTAAGGGGTAGTCCAACCTTTATAACGACTGTGGAGGTTTGAAGTGGGGGTGAATATTAGAAGATAACAAGCCTTTGTGAATCAGGAGGTGTGTGTGGCTCGGAATGGGGAAAAGTAAGCAGGTGAAGGTCTGGGAGGTCCCTCTGGAGTAGGGAAGAGGGGGTCTGTGGGGCAGACTAATATGCTCAACAGTTGCCTCCCCAAGCTACTGCCAGACAGACAGATTCCATTTGCCCACAGCAACCCTGGACTCAGATCAATCCTTCCGGTTCACTATATGCCAAAAATCCTGAATCTCTCTCACAGGTCACAAAGAATATAACTTTTTCCTTCTTTAACTTCCATGAAAAAAAAAAAAGTTTTGAAAAGTATGGTTGTAAATGTTGCTCTCAGGTGAAATGCTCAGAACAAAAGGAAGGGATAAGAAATGAGATATGTCACCAAAATGTTAAGTAAGACTTCTCTTGATAGTCACACACACATATACTCACACTGTCTAAACATTAGAAACCTAGAGTACATTTCTGCCTGGACCCTCAAGTCTAGCCACCTCCACTGAGAAAATAATGAAAGAAAGAGAGGAAGGAGGGAGGCAGAGAGGGCGGGGGAGAGGAGTGGAAGGAGAGATGAAGGAAGGAAGAAAAACAGATTTAATAACATTTAAAAGACAAGCAGCAGCAGCAAAAGACAAGCAAGTGAAAATCTGCTGTCAGGTACTACATGATTTCCACTTGAAAGTGAATGTCAGATTGCTGCAAACCTAGTCCTAAAAAGCTCACACTCCAAAACTGACATTTCACTGCTAATTGAGCTTTCAAGACAATAGAAGATTTTTAAAGCCTAATTTCTGTTTTATGCACTTATTTTTCTCCCGGTATTTTTAACATGTCGAGATAGGGTGAAGTTAATGAGGTCAACAATACCAGTGTCTGTGATCAAACCACTGGCCAATTAGTGTTTGAACTAGAGAATGAATGTTTAAACTACATTTTCTATGTACTCCTGACTACCAGAAACTGTCAGCCTGTGAGCAAATTTCTGTTGCCATTAGATTTTATGCCAGCTACTAATTTATCTATGAAGACTGCTAGCATGTTTTGAAGTTTATATAATTAACCCTGCACTAGGATGATACTTAGCAATATGGATCTTGAATTTATTTTGATAAATTACAGTTTAGCAGGAGAAGGGAAGATTACACTCAGCCTTGTTGAGTATGTTACTGCATTGATGAGGTTCTAGTCACAAAGTGAACCAGGTTGTGCCATTACATAAATCCATACAATTTTCTACAGTAAGCTAGGACCCTGAGGATAACTCCACTGGTAATTCTTCTCACATATAACTTTCTGAGCATTCTATCAGCTTTAATATTTGCAAACATCACTAAAATCTTGTGAACCTCATGTGCACTTTTTTCCTGACCTCTCCCCTCTTTCTCTCACCCACACTCCTTCTGTTCAAACGGTTCTCTTAGGGTAAAGAAGTCTCACAATTATAGTTAAAGGGATAGAGAAAAGCACAATACTCTGCCTCAGTGCTGACAATGGGGAGCTACAGGAGTCAATGTTTATCAGCCTCAGTCAGAGGCTCTTCCAGAATCTCTACATAGAACCAGTTTAGGAAAGCAATCTGGTGGGGAAAAGGCGATGGGAAAGGAACTGGAGAACTTATATCAAGGCAGTATTTGCAGTGATTACGTACTTATTTGCCCAGGCTCAGGGCCAATGCCAATGAAGATTTTAGGATTCCCTTGTCCCCAGACCCACTACCACAGTCAGCACTATCTCCTATGGCCAAGAATCACATGCCAGTGAGAACCCGTGGCAGAGATTGCCAAATGACAGAGGAAAAGCATAGTGACGTTAACTGTCTGTGTTAGGTGGCAACAAATGAGCAAAGCAGGAAATTGAATCAAGAATCAGGACAATCACAACCGTAAATAACTGGTACTTCCATAGAAAATCCTAGTATATATAGCAAGTATGCAGGAAGACCTAACCTAAGCTAGGAACTCAGGGTAGAATAGTCCAAGGAAGTTAAAGCTTAAGCAGTTTTTATTCATCTCTCTTTATATATAGTAAGTATGCAGGAAGACCTAACCTAAGCTAGGAACTCAGGGTAGAACAGTCCAAGGAAGTTAAGGCTTAAGCAGTTTTTATTCATCTCTCTATTCCACATGCTAACCAAATGCAAAGGAGGTCATTACTGATTCAACAAAAATTTTCTTGAACCTCTAATACACGCCAGGGACTCTTCCAAGTGATGGGGATACAGCTATAAATAAGACACACAGAAAACCCTGCCTCCATGCAATTTATATTCTGAAAAAAATCGGATGAAAAATTAATCAATGAGATGTGGGGTTTGGTGGCCATCATTAAGGAGATAAGAAACTAGGAGGGAGCAGATGTATTCTATAGAATATTTTGTAACAGAAGCAATAAACCTTGCTTATTGAAACATAGATTTCTTAAAACACAGCATGGAGTATAAAGAGAAAGATATAAAGTGAACTCCAAAACATGATACTATAAAAGCAAATTAAGAAATACCTCTCACACATAACAACACTATCTATACGACAAGGATGTATATACATCCATCTCAAACCTTTCAGTGTGGGTGACCACAGGGGAGAGGAGAGGAAAAGAGAATCAGAAATGGAGAGGGAAGCAATAATAAAATCAAACAAAAGGCAGATTTTACAAAAACTGATGGTAAGAGTGTGCCAAAAACTTCAGAATATGCTTACCTTAATTCTTTGAATCTAAGATTCCAAGAACAAAAGAGAAAAGAGAAAATAGGCATTGCTTCCCATTACATATCACATCTTCATTTCAGCTACTTTATAATAACTGTACTTTTAAAGTATACAATGTGACCACATATTTTCAGTTTGTCTTTTTGAAAAAAGTGAGAAACTGGGCAAAAATGAAATTCAAAACTACAATTGCAAAAAGCAAGACTTAAATGTTCCATGCAGATAAAACAGAGGAATGCAAAATGAGTCTATTTCTTGGGGGTGGACATTACCTATTTCCACAATTATGTATGTTTATTGTACAGAAATCATGTTTCAAAGTGTCCCAGGTACTTCCAAGAAGGACAGAGACCTATCATCTACATTATTCAAAAAATGTAAGCTCATAGTCTTAATTACCTCTGTGATTCATGAAAACTGAATTTTGCGGGTCTTTCTAAATCAAAATAAACCATGCAATCAACCTTAAGATGATTGTTCAGCGTGGGTTTATCTTTTTATTGTGAACAAGAGTACAATTCAGGATATGGTTTCTGTACTGTTAGGGAAACTAGATGTGCACACACATATTCAGCAGTGGCATCAGAAGAGGGGTTATTTTGAGTAACATTTCCTGGCCACCATTGTACTTCTGAGGGCTCACAGACCTACCCAAAAGGTCCTTTACTACTTTGCCAGGCTTGTACAGCTCTTAATTTGAGGTAGGAGAATTATTCTGCCCTGATTGGTTGGATGATTGGGACTCCTATTGCCTTCCTGTAAATGGGCATAAATATCTATTGCCTATTTAGCTAGTTCCTCATCCTATTTTACAGCTGATTAAAGATTCAAAAGATTAACATTGGAAAAGGCTGGTTCTGCCACCGAAAAATTCCATTTCCTCTCATTTGGTTTTAGATCTAAAAGTCTTTGAATAGCATAAAACACTCTAACAAGATTTTCCCCTCCTTTTCCTAGGGGATCTAAGTCTATGAGTTCTGAAATAAGGGAAGGGAAGCCAGCAGAAATGAAAACAAAAGGTCCTGAGCAATCTCATCTTGTCCAATATTCCAACCAGTTTTAGAAGCAGCTGTCCCAAATTAACAGTTCTCAAATCTGTTGGTCTCAGAGTCATTTCACATTCCTAAAATCATTACTGAATACGCCAAAGAGCTTTCATTTATGTAGGATATAGCTATCAGAAACTAAAGCTGATACATTTTTAAAGCACAAGAATACAGAAGCACACATTCTATTAAGCTGATCATCAGATCAATGATGTTACCACACATCAGTTAGCCTCTGGGAAGCTTTATTGTGCACCTATAAATATGAGGGGCAAATAATTTTCTAGCATTGTTGGAAAGATAGTTTTGACCTCAAAAATCCCAAACAGGCTTTAGGGACCTGCAGAAGTTCACAGTATTAAGATTTTAAGATTGATCCTTCTAAATGAATTAAGGCTGAGATATGTTATTATAGAAATTATACAGCTTTGCATATAGGTATGTGTTGAACATCTTTTTTTCCCCCAAAGTGATAAAGTAGGACCAAGTAGAAGCCAAAGGTGAAATCTGCTGGAGGCACAGAGAAATAAGAGAAAATATATTGATCTCTGTCCCTTGTTTCTGGTACAGAGCTCCTTAAACTCTTCTGATTCTTCTCGGTAATAAGATCACTAATAGCATGTTTTGCTTTGATATTTGGTCTTTTCACCCTGGTTGGATGGCATCACCAATTCAATGGACATGGGTTTGGGTGGACTCCGGGAGTTGGTGATGGACAGGGAGGCCTGGTGTGCTGCGGTTCACGGGGTCTCAAAGAGTCGGACATGACTGAGCGACTGAACTGAACTGAACCCTGGTTCCTGATTCCTAACACAGAGCTCCTAAATCACTTAGAATTTCTTGAGTGATAGGAGTGTATTTTGTTCCAATGAGAAAATTTTTGGTGGGCTCCTGAATAGCATCAGGATGAGGCCTGGTCACCAGAAAGACCAAGCCATGATTTGAAGCTTCGAATTTTTTCTCTTCCATCTCCCATCCCTCCAGGAAGGGAAGAAAGGATTTAGACTGAATCGCATTGGAGAAGGCAATGGCAACCCACTCCAGTGTTCTTGCCTGGAGAATCCCAGGGACGGGGGAGCCTGGTGGGCTGCCGTCTATGGGGTCACACAGAGTCGGACACAATTGAAGCGACTTAGCAGCAGCAGCAGCAGCAATGACATATCATGCCTGTATAGTGATTCCATAAAAATCCCCAAAGTATGGAATTCTCAGAGCTTCAAGATTGGTGAACAAATCCAGGTGCCATGAAGGTGGTGCACCCTAACTCCATGAGCACAGAAGTCACCTGTGTGTCTATATCTGGCTATTCATCAGTTAACTTTATCACTTCCCTGGTGGCTTCCCTGGTGATTCAGATGGTAAAGAATCTGCCTGTAATGCAGGAGACCTAGGTTCAGTTCCTGGGTTGGGAAGACCCCCTGGAGAAGGAAATGACAACCCACTCCAGTATTCTTGCCTGGAGAATTCCATAGACAGAGGAGTTTGGTGGGCTACATCCATAGGGTCATAAAGAGTTGAACATGACTGAGCGACTAACAAACTTCTTCACATCCCTTGTTATATCATAAATTCGTCACATTTCAACGTACCTTCCTTTTCCCTATCCCCTCCCAGATCCCACCTAAAGTAATATGAGATGCCTTAAAATGCTCACTAATAGGTGGGAATAACATGTATTTGCACTTTTAACTGAGAGCTGTAAACAAACAAATGAAATGACTTCAAGCTAAAGAAGCAAAATTCTATTGATAATAATTTCTAGTGCCTTATCAGAGCAGGCAATGTATCAGTCTTATATTGATAGAAATTTCTGAGGCCAGAGGTTAGCACAAATTTTCACCTGGCATGAACTTTATCTGGCCAAAAAAGACCCCAAAGTCAGGCCAATGGTAACCACTTTTTTCCAAGATATAAGAACAATCCTGACTTGAAAGATGCTTTGATGTTTTCAAATATCTGCAAATCCAGCTCAGTTCTTGGCACAAAGCAAGTCATTACTCACATTAAAGTGAACTCCACTGAACTGATCATCATTCTCTTGGTGTAAAACAGAAATATCTGAAGGCTGGTGGAATTCCTTCAAGCTATTATGATGCAATCTATAGTATTTTCTATGTACAAAAATGCCCTTCTGGTGCATTTTCAAATTTAAGGTAGTTTCCAAAGGTCCCAAATTTAAGAATTTAGATAAATGAACTGATTGCTTTCATTCCATTCTTCCTTTTTACTCTTCTTTCTTCTATCTTTCATTTATTTTTTCAATGAATAGTTATTAGGCACTGTCCTAGTTTGGGCTACTATAACTGAAATAACCATGGGCTGAGTGGCTCAAATAACAAACATTTCTTCCTTGCAGCTTTCAAGTCTGACAGTTCAAGATCAAGGTGCCAACAGATTCGGTGTCTGATGAGAGCCCACTTCCTGGTTCATTGACAACCATATTATCATTGTGTCTTCACATGGTAAAAAGAAGGACCAAGCCCTCAGGGGCTTCTTCTTAAGGGCATTAATCCCCTTCATGAGAGCTCTACTTCCTTGACTTAATCACTTCCCAGAGGCCTCATCTCCTATCACAATGATGCTTAAGATGTCAACATATGAATTCTGGGGAGACACATTCAGTCTATAACAGGTACCGACTCTGTGCCAGTCACTGTTCTTGCTGTTTCAGACCCAGGGCTAACTGGTTTCAGACCCAGATCCTTCTGCCTTGTAGGCACTTACTTTCAATGACACCGTAGCTAGAAAACATATTAAAGATGTAAATGACATGATATTGAAGTTGTTTTGTGCTGTGTTAACTTGTTGAAGCTGGAATTTTGTTGAAACTGGAATCACTTGCCATGTATAATGTTGCTTAGAGTCTTCCCAAAGCCGAATTTGTGGGAGATTAGGAAATAGATAGATAGATAGCTGTATTATAGGAAATGACTCGCAGATTATGGAGGCAAAGAGGTCCCACAATCTACTGTCTGCAAAATGGAGAATTGGGAAAGCCAATAGTGTGATTCAGAGTACAAAAGGCCTGAAAATTTGAGGCTCTAAGTTCCAGTCTGAATCTGAAAGTCCCAGAACCAAGAGAGCCAATGTTTCAGGGCAAGCGAAGATGGATGTCCCAGTTCAAGTAAAGAGCAGATTTGTCCTTCCTCCATCTCTTCATTCTATTCAGGCTCTCAACAGATTGGATGAGGCTAACCCACAATGGTGAGCTCAATCTTCTTTACTCAGTCTACTGATTAGAATGCAAATCTCTTCCAGAAACAACTTTGAGGCACACTGAGAAGTAATATTTGACCAGCTCCCTGGCATCCCTTAACCCAGTCAAGTAGAAAAAAATAACCATCACAACAGAAGTAAAATAGCAGCCATTACTTTCTGAGGGTCCTTCTCATTGGATGAAGTGAGAGGCAGAAATGAAGGTACTGGTGGTTCCAGCTTGTCCTCCCTGCAAACATCTAATTCACTTTCCCTTCAGGGGCTCTGCTGGCCAATAGCAACCCTGGATCTACCACCAGACGCAGAGGTGACAGCCTTCCATAGATTTCTACACCAACTCCCCTTGGCAATCTCAGTGTTGTCTCTCGATTTCACAGTGAGCTTAAGCTTGCACTGAACCTGCACGGGGAAGGCTAGTTGGTGACTTTGAGGTTGGCCTAGGCTAGACACAGAAATGTGAGAATTATTAACATGCAGATGATAAAGACTTTGTAAATCACTTTACTTTTGACAAAATCATTATTATTTAATTTAAACCATACACCTGTAAAGTATGCAGGACAAGCATCATGATCCCTATTTTCCAGTTAAGAAAATTAAGTTTCAGAGGTCACACCAGTTTTAAAAGGTAGAACTGATACTCAACCTTCCTGCTAACTTCCAATCCTCCATTTTTCAGGGCATATCTTAAGAACGAGCTGGAGAACGAAAAACTGATATTTCGAGATTATCCCTTTCTCTTGACAAGACTACTTTTAATAAGCTTATAACCAAATGAGGGCTACACCTACGGAAGTTCTCCGCTCTGCAAGCACCAATGAGCTATGTATGTTTTACCAGTGTTTTTGTGATGGGAAACTGGAGATTAACCAGGCAAACATCATCTCATATAATTCTATTTAATGAATTATATAATTTATTTCTATAATTCTCATTAATCCTGTGCTCTATTCCACAAAACTCCCTGGTTTTTCCACCAGTTCTTCCTCTTTCAACACCAACCCCTTACCTATCCCACCTCCCGAATCTGTACTCCAATTCAAAAGTGTTTCGCCAAGGCTTGCTACACTCCGCTTTGTTCTCCAGAGCAACTTCACATCATCCCTTCTCCTGTTATCCTGGTCCATCACACCCTTCAACTGGTGCTTCTTAAGTTCTGTGAAAAGCCAGCAGGCAAAATTTTCCTCAATACCAAGACGTAGAACGACCCTCTTTAGATAGTCTAGGAAATCATAAAAACATTTTCCAGCTGCAAATGTTTCTCCTGTTCTAAAGGCATCTGATTTAGAGAGAGAATGCAACATATTGTAATGAGCACAACACATAGGGGGTCAAAAACCCTGGATTCTAGTCGTGTCTCTACCACGTAATAACATTACCTTAGTTCAGGGCTTCTCACCTGGGCAATATTGACATGTTGGTCTGGGTAATGCATCGTTCTGGGGGCTGTCCTGTGCATTGTAGGAGGTTTAGCAGCATCCTTGACCTCTATGCACCAGATGCCATTAGCACCCATCTCCCAGTTATGACAACTAGATATGTCTCCAGACATTGCCATGTGTCCCCAGGGTTGGGGGTGGGGGGTGGTGGTGTATACACTGCCCCTAGTTGATAATCACTGTGTTGGTGAGATAGGTCTGCTTCCTCTTTTGTAAACTGAAGAGATCACACTATATGTCACAGTATTGTTCAGAAAACTGAGGTTATTTTAAATTGCTCTACAGATATTTATTAGTATTGACAAAATAATTATTTTCCCCTCGATTGAGCCACTTGCTTAGGGGTTTTCTAACTTATCTAACCATAGACACTAATTAAATATTTCATCCAATATTTATAGTCATAATTTCATCTTTTATTCAGGAAGTAAGGTAAATAATCTTGGTCTCTGCTCCTCTACAAGGAACAGATCACATTTGCCATTCAATTCAACAGTTACTCCTCTGGCTACAATGCAATATTTAATTCAAAAATTCATACTCTGTTTTAGAAACACTCACAGGGTAGACACCGCCACTACATTTGACAGTTCCTTTTAAATTTGAGCACCTCTTTCCCCTAATCTGCATCACAATTCAGGGAAGGATGATCTACCATAGCGAGAGATGGTCTGGACAAGCTTCTGATTAGCAGGAGGTTCCAAACAACAGTGTCTCTGCCAGACAGATGTCAACAGTATCCAACCTCCCAACCTTGTTGCAGCCGTGCACGGGAGCTGCCTAACCATGCTGCTTTGACATGCCCCTCATTAGTTAAGATTTCATACAAAGCCTGTTCGACAATAAATCCATTTTTTTAGAGGTCAATATGTATTGGCCCTTCCAAAACCACCCTGGCATCAATCCCAGGACATAATTTATTGCCTAATAAGCAAGCAAGCTTTTCAATTATTTCCTCTCCCCCAAATCTTACTCTCTGTGATTTGACTGTCTTGCTGCCAAATCCTAGACACCCAAATCTAGGTGGGAGAGGGAGGGGGATTCTTAAAGAGACAGTCAATGCTACACAAAACTTTGGAAACAATGAGGAACCTCTACCTGACTTGGCTGAGCTCACTGACTGATCAGCACCATGTCATAGCAACCCCTCTTTCTAGAAGTCCGAATCTGTGTGAGAAGTTTCCTACCAACAACTGCCCTCTTATTCTTACTCTCTACTTGCATTTCACCCAGAAAGCCCCTATTTAACTCCACCCACAGACACAAGTCTAGCAACCTTGGAGAAGTTCCTGATTTAAGTAGGGAGTTTCAGCTTTTCCTGACAAAGGTTAAAGGGCAGCACAGAACAAAAGTCAGTTTTGACCCCTGCATTAGGTCTCTCATCTGCTTGCTTTTCCTTCCTTCCCTCTTCATTGGTCTCCCATAAGCCTGCCTTCCAGCTCTGCAATCCTTGTTGCAGCATTAGTATCTAACTACAGCCTGCTCACACCCAACCCTTGTCCTTCAAATGCATCCTGACAACCTGGTTCTCACCCTATGTACTCTGATTCCAGATTCAAGTTATCATCCTTGGCTTATGTCCTTTATCTAATGGCCACTTACTGTCTGGCATCACAACCCCTGAGGTGGCAGGTGATGTTGAAATAGACTATATTTGACAAAATAACATAGCTTTTGAACTTTTGGACAATTATTGGCCAAAAGAATTGCATATAAGGAGAAAACATAGCTTTTATATTGATACAACTTATCCTTTCAAAAGTTAGCAGCTTTCATTATTTACAGTAGTCAAGACATAGCAGCAATTTAGGTGTCAACAGAAGAATGAAGAAAGAAAAATGAAATATTACCCAGCCATAAAAAAGAATGAAATATTGCCATTTGCAGCAACACTAATGGGCCTAGAGAACATTACACTAAGTGAAGTAAGTCAGAGAGAGAAGAACAAACATATGATCAATTATATGTGGGTTCTAAAAAATAATACAAATGAATCTATTTACAAAACAGAAACAGACTCATAGGCATAGAAAACAAACTCATGGTTACCAAAGGGAAAGAAGTGGGGGAGGGTGAGATATATTGGAGTATGGGATTAACAGATACACATTACTACATATAAAATAGGTAAGCAGCAAGGGTTTAATGTATAACACAAAGAACAATATTCAATATCTTATAACAACTCAGAAAACAGAAAAATTATATATAATTTTTTCCAGATTGTTTTCTGAGTTGAAACTCCAGTACTTTGGCCACCTCATGCGAAGAGTTGACTCATTGGAAAAGACTCTGATGCTGGGAGGGATTGGGGGCAGGAGGAGAAGGGGACGACAGAGGATGAGATGGCTGGATGGCATCACTGACTCGATGGATGTGGGTCTGAGTGAACTCCGGGAGTTGGTGATGGACAGGGAGGCCTGGCGTGCTGCGATTCATGGGGTCACAAAGAGTCGGACACGACTGAGCGACTGAACTGAACTGATATATATATCTGTATAGCTATATATCTGTCTTCTGGATACCAAAGAAAAATCGCTGTCCATGGTAACCTCTGAGATGGGAATATGAGACACTCCAGGTATAGAAATTCAAAAAGAAAAAGAGAATGACCAGAAGGAAAAAGAAGAGTGACCAGAAGCAAAATGATGAGAGATTGCCTCTGCACTGCCTAGGGGATAATGTAGGCTGTCTAAGAGCCTTCACCAAGTGTCACTTGGTAGCTTTGTGGGATAAACTCCCCCCCAGGCTCTGGCCCTCAGCCAGGTCTCTTATTTTGTCACTCACCAAGAGCAGATCCATCTCTTAGAGTCAGATTCTTATCAACACATTTATGAAGAGGATACACAAAACCAGAAGGCCAGTGTGTTATTATTCTGTGTGGAACAGGTTTGAACCACAGCAATTTAGCTAAGCTGGAACTATATTTCCCATGATTCTCTTCCCTTGTCTGCCAGAAAAACGCTTTCTGCAGCTTTACAGAAACTGTTTACCATCTCCCACAATAGTATAAGGTATAATCTCTATTTTTTAAAAAATTGTAGTTGTTCTGTTTCTTTGACCCTATCCTGACTTATATTTTTTTAAAAAACAACTAAAACAAGTCCTGCATGCTTTCTTCAAGTCTATATGGTCAGCACATTTCTTCTCTGTAGACAAAACTAACTGGGAATGAAATAGGAATCAGAAGCTTACTCAGACAGCTGGCCTTGCCAAAATGTGCCTCTGTGAATGTTCTTTTCAAATACTTGCAGGAGCAACCAATCTTTGAGAGACATTTTTCCTTATATGTATTAATCATTCAATCATGGTTGCGTTAGTCACTAAGTCGTGTCCAATTCTTGTGACTCCATGGACTGAGGCCACCAGGCTCCTCTGTTTATGGGATTCTCCAGGCAAGAATACTGGAGTGGGTTGCCATTTCCTTCTACAGGGGATCTTCCCGACTCATGAAATGAACCCAGGTCTCCTGCATTGCAGGTAGATTCTTTACCACTGAGCTACGGAGGGAAGCCAATCATTTGATCATAGTTCAATCTGTTTTTTTCTGATCAGCATAAGGCAAGTTTACAAATCTTTTTTCTAATCTATTATGGTCCAAATACTGAAAAAAAAATTTTTTTTTTAATCCAAGACTCTTCTCCATAATTGAAATTCTTTACTTCATTTTCTAGGTTCTGCAAATTATAGATAAATTTAGCATCTCAAGAAACCATTTTTATGAAGCAAATACCCCCATGGAGGCCAGCAGACTTTCTCATCTTAGCGTGAATTAACTCCATCTGTTTGTTTTCCTCTTGCTGTGGTCAGCTGTGTTGAAAGAATTGGATTTTAGCACAGAGTTAGAAAGGAATAAAATTGTTCCAGAATACAGGGATCTTTGAGGGAAGAGGAATACAGTTGAGTCATCACAAGAGAGCCCAGCAGACACAGGGAGTACAATTGTTCAGGGCTTCCGAGGAGAGGAAGGGAAGGAACACTCTCCAGATATTTTTTCTGATTCCAAATTCTGCAGTCACAAGTGCTTCAATAGCCAATTTAGACTCAGCGATAGACTCTTCCCAAATCCCAGACCCTGATTGAGAAAATCAGATAGTGTGTTCTAGTTTAAATGCTAAGTATATGAACAGCTCTCTCCCCAAACACCACTGCCATCTCCATAAATGGTTCTCATTAGGTGTCATTTGAAGGGCTCTGGCACAAACATGTGACTGGCTGCAGAGATCTTACAAAGCTCAAAATCAAACTGCAAGCAGCAATTATTGACAAGATACAAGAATCACTGCATTTCTGTTGATGTTGTTAACTTGAATATAACCTCCAAATGACAGGCCAAATGGAAGTTTTTCTCACTGACAGAATTTCAAATATTGAAATTTACCTGATTCTTAAAAATAGTGTTTTCAGCCTTGAAAAGAGCCTGGGATTATTGGAATAAAAATGAAAGAGTGGAGATAACCATATTTTATAAAATTCTACTTTCAAGCAAACTTTATGAAGCATTTTATTTTATATAGAAACTTTGAAATAGCCTAAAGGCTTTCTTTGACCAGCTGTATATTCTGTCTGTTAAATGTCCTCAGAGTGAAAAGATTCCCTCAGCAGAGGCACCTGCAGGATGTGCAACGATTCATTTTTACTCTGAATATCGGGTCTGTGGAAGCATCAGCGCTACTGGCTCATCATTTACATTCACAATGGACATCTGGAGCCAGCAAAAGGAAACATTAGACTTGTTTGTGTTATCAAATTAAAAAGGAAAAAGAGAATGGTTGAAAGTTCTGAGAGTCTCTGCAACATTTAATTATGCTTTCGACTGCAGTCCAATCAAAAATATGCTTTTGCAGGAAAATTGGCACTAACAAAAAACATGCTTTGCTATTCAGATTGTCACTAGGTCAAACTCTCAATCCACAGGCTTAGAGAAGTGCAGCCATGACACGATTATCAGGTCTTTCTGCAGAAGCCAAAGAGCTTCACTTTGGCTTCCCAACATGACTTAATTTCCTCTGCATCCCCAGCAGATGTTATTATCCCTCCTCTCTTAATTGAGGAACTAGAAACTATGCAGCCAACCAAGTATAAGAACTTAACTATATCTGCAAGACTGTGGTGTCAATAAGCCTACTATCTCTTGGGATAAACCCAAATCCAGTATGTATGTATGGGCTCAGTCACTCAGTCAAGTCCTTGCAACTCCCAGGACTATAGCCCACTAGGCTCCTCTGTCCATGGGATTTTCCAGGCAAGAATACTGGAATAGGTAGCTATTTCCTCCTCCAGTCAGTATATATGGCTGGATACACATTTGATAATGTAATGCTATACAGCTCCAAGTATAATATTTTGATACTATTTTCATGGACAGTTGATTTTATTTTGGAAGCTTTTAAGATGAGAATTTTAGTAATTTTCAAAATCACTTCTCTGAAAGAAAGAGGCCTTGCTGCACAAAAATAGGGAGAGACAGTGATAACCTCTGGCTGCTTCTGAATGACCTTTGTACTGACTATTCCCAGTGAAATTGTTTGAAATATTAGGTTATTTCTACCCTAACCCCAAACTAACTCAATCACCTGTCTGCTGAGGGACTGACAAAAAGGACTTCAATAGACAGATGATGGTATTAGTGAAAAGTGTTTTTCTAGCTTATTTAGTGTTTGCATAAACACTTGGTGAGCCTTTACTGTGTTTATTACACCATATTGAATAAAATGAGAAATTCAAAATGGAGCTTACAACCCAGCTGGAAAGAAAAAGCATAATAATGAGAAATGAGAGAATGATTTTTAAAAAACATATTTCATAAGGAACTTTTATACAAGGTGAATTTTAATTAATGATATCCCTACCTCAACCCATTCCCTTACACACACACACATAAACACACACACACATACACACACCATCATTTTTTGATTCAATGGAACCATGCAAAGAAGTATTCCTCTGGAAAAAACTCATTTTAAGATGAAAGTAAACCTTTTAAAACTCAGTTTTTTAAAGAAAAATTGAAGCACATTAATAACCAAGGGCTTCTGTTCTCCTAGAGTATATTATAATATAGTAACAACCAGGAGGTTACATAGCCTGGTTGTTACTATACTACAGCTTCACTGGTGGCTCAGATGGTAAAGAATCTGCCTGCAATGCAGGAGACCCAGGTTCAATCCCTGGGTTGGGAAGATCTCCTGGAGAAGGGAATGGCTACCCACTGTAGTATTTTTGCCTCAAAAATTCCATGGACAGAGGAGCCAGGTAGGCTACAGAATAGTATAGTAACGTATAATATAGTAAATAACAACTAGGAGGTTACATAGCCTGGCTGTTACACTACTATAATCAGCTATAAGAAAACATATCACCATCACCATGCAAAACTTTGTACTACTATGGATATTTGTCTCATGTTGTAAAAGTATTCTTAAAAATACTAGTGCTTTTGAATGAAATTTTCATTGTTCTAAGTGGCTGTACTTCCTAATTTACATTTTATTTTAAATTCTTTTAATATTATACTAGACCTAATATTTAAGGGCTTGGAATTCTTTCATTTTCACATTTCTACAGCTATTATAATTCACGTCACCTGGTAATACCTCTGTGAGGCAACCTGTATTTTCATTTAACAAATGACATAGGGTTGGCACAATGTTTGGGCTCGAAAATCTGTTCATCGTTTATTTGTACTTTTTTTTACATACTTACTGACAGCTATAACAGCTAGTCCTTACTTTCCTTAATCCAAGAAAGTGTTTAGATTCTATTCTTAAATTTGTTTTTTACTTAAGTTTTGCTCCATGTACAATATGGATATATTAACATAACAGAAAGTCTTTGACAAACTAGGATATTGCCTGTGGTTATCCTCCTCGTGCCTAAATGTTACACCTCAGTTACAGGAACCCTCATGGGATCAGTGGCTTCCCAGGTAGCTCAGCAGTAAAGAATCTGCTGGTCAGTGCAGGAGCCACAGAGACACGGGTTTGATCCCTGAGTTGGGAAGATCCCTTGGAGGAGGAAATGGCAACCCACTCCAGTATTCTTGCCTGGAAAGTCCCGTGGACAGAAGAGCCTGATGGGCTACAGTCCACTGTTGGGAAGTGTAGTGCAAAATAGCCGTAAAACGAGAAAGTCCTTGGGAAAATGGCGAAGGGCCAGAAGTACTTGGCTTTGCACTGCGGACAGAAAAACATCTCCTGCCTTTGGTTATGCTCAGCGCCAAGAGTTAATAATAAATAGGGATGTTACTTGTTAGAGCGGGTTGTGGGATAAGCCCATGAGTCATTTAGAGCGCGCTGTCCTTGAAATGTTTTTACTGATTATGTGTAAACTCCGCATGCGCTCTGCTGGCCGTATACTTTAAGCTCTTTGTTCCTGCTTCTATAAAAAAGCTTGACTGCAGAAATAAACTTGTCAGTCCTTGCAAGAGACTGTCCGAGTGTCATTCTTTCAGGTTCGTCGCTTCCAAGTCCTGGGGAGAAAAATCCCCAACAGTCCACAGGGTCGCAAAAGAGTTGGACACATCTGAGTGACTCGGCATGCATGGATTGGATTTAGCAGATATGGGGAGGCTTCCCCTTGACTCTGTGGCCAAGTGTCAGCATAACTTTGCAGCCTGCCCAGCTGATTCACCCCAACTAGGATTTTTACTGCCCACAAAATTCAGGCAGACATCCTGGCAGGAAAAAAAGTATGTCAGCCAACATTTATCATGAAAAATCTTTGACTCATTTCCTCATATAATCCCCAGTGGTTACGTTGTGAAGTGCAGACTGTATTTCTCCACCCTTTTGCTATATTGTTTTATTAGCAGGTTGTAAGAAGCCCCTGTAAAGCTGGAGCTGCCTCATTTCTCTAGCTCAGTGGTTCTCAAACTTTAGTGCACATCAGAGTCACCGAGAGGGCTGGCTAGGCCCTACTCCTACCTGATATGGGAGGTCTGGAGTAGAGACTGAGTATTTATATTCTAATGTGTTTCTAGGTGCTGCTGCTGCTCCAAAAATGAGGCTTCAGACGTCCATTGCAGGTCCTATGACTTTTATGCTTATGCTAAGATAGCACACATTACTATAGTCAGTTTAAGTCGAAAACACAGTTTCATTGGCTACCAAAGACTGGGTGGGGGCAATGTGTAGACAAAATTGGTGAAGGTGATCAAACAAGCAATGTACAGCATGGGGACTATAGTTAATAATACTATATTATATATTTGAAAGTTGCTAAGAAAGTAGATCTTAAAAGTTCTCATCACAGGAAAAAAAGAATAATAACTATGTAAGGTGATGGATATGGAAGTTACCTAGTTTATTGTGGTCATCATTTTACTATATATACAAAAAAAAATCATCTCAGTATAGATATTAAAAGTATCCAAGCCAATAAAGACAAATATAAGACATGAAACCATAAAACTAGAAGAGAATATAGGCAAAACACTTCCTGACATAAATTATACAAATGTTTTCATAGGTCAGTCTCCCAAGGCAATAGAAATAAAAGCAAAAATAAACAAACGGGACCTAATCAAACTTATAAGCTTTTGTACAGCAAAAGAAACCATAAACAAAATGAAACGACAATCTATGAACTAGGAGAAAATAATTGCAAATAATGCTATCAATAAGGGGTTAATTTTCAAAATATGCAAACAGTTCATTACAATTCAACAACAACAACAAAAAAGCTCAATCAAAAAATGGGTAAAAAACCTAAATAAACATTTCTCCAAAGACATACAGATGTGTCACAGGCTCATACAAAGATGTTCAACATCATGAATTATTTGTTGTTATTTAGTCACTAAGTCATGTCTGACTCTTTTAGAGAAATGCAAATCAAAACTATAATGAGGTCCCACCTCACACTGGTCAGAATGACTATCATTAAAATATCTACATATAACAAATGCTGGAGAGAGTGTGAAGAAAAGGGAATCCTCCTACTGTGTTGGTGGGAATGTAAATTGCTGCAGCCACTATGGAAGACAATATGGAGATTCCTCACAAAACTAGAATTGACATATAATCCAGCAACCCCATTTCCGGACGTGGTGGTGGTGGTTTAGTCACTAAGGCATGTCCGACTCTTGCGACCCCATGGATTGCAGTCCACCAGACTCCTCTGTCCACGAGATTTTCCAGGTAAGAATAGTGGAGGGGGTTGCCATTTCCTTCTCCAACTCCTGGGCACATACATGGACAAAACTATAATTTAAAAAGATACATGCACCCCTGTATTCACAGCAGCATTATTCACAATAGCGAAGGCATGGAAGCAAGTGACATGTTCATCAACAGATGAATGGATAAAGGAGATGTGGGGTATGTGTGTATATATATATATGTATATATATATACATGTATATATACATACATATACATACATAAAATGGAATACTACTCAGACATAAAAAAGAGTGAAATAATGCCATTTTTAGCAACATGGGTGAACTTAGTGATTATTATACTAAGTGAAGTAAGTCAGAAAGAGAAAGACAAATACCATATGATATTACTCACATGTGGAATCTAAAATATAACACAATGAACTTTTTTATGAAATAGAAACAGATTCACAAACATAGAAAACAGACTTGTGATTGCCAATAGGAAGGGGAGCATGGGAGGGATGGACTGGGAGATTGTGATTAGCAGATGCAAACTGCTGTGCATAGGATGGATAAGAACAGAGTCCTACTGTACAGTACTGGGAACTGTATTCAATATGCTGTGATAAGCCACAATGGAAAAGAATGTATATACATGTATAACTGAATCACTTTGTTGTTACAGGAGAAATTAACACAATATTAAAAATCAAACATACTCCAATAAAATAAACTTTTCAAAAAAGTATCCAGACCGAGATATTAATCCCAATTCAAGATAAGAGCCCTCCAGTGTTCCTTATTCAAGTCTGGTACAGCAGTGGGCTGTCTGCCTCTTGGAAAGAGAGTATTGTCAACCCCTGCATTCTGTCTTCCGTCATCGCCTCCTCACTTGCAAGCTGTTGGCATACACCCTGCTAGCTGGGGGAAGGATATGAGCAGGAGACAGTTAAGAAAAGTAAGACTCAGATCAGATCAGATCAGTTGCTCAGTCATGTCCAACTCTTTGTCACCCCATGAATCGCAGCACGCCAGGCCTCCCTGTCCATCACCAATTCCTGGAGTTCACTCAGGCTCACATCCATCGAGTCAGTGATGCCATCCAGCCATCTCATCCTCTGTTGTCCCCTTCTCCTCTTGCCCCCAATCCCTCCCAGCATCAGAGTCTTTTCCAATGAGTCAACTCTTTGCATGAGGTGGCCAAAGTACTGGAGTTTCAGCTTTAGCATCAGTCCTTCCAAAGAAATCCCAGGGCTGATCTCCTTCAGAATGGACTGGTTGGATCTCCTTGCAGTCCAAGGCACTCTTCAAGAGTCTTCTCCAACACCACAGTTCAAAAGCATCAATTCTTCGGCGCTCAGTCTTCTTCACAGTCCAACTCTCACATCCATACATGACCACAGGAAAAACCATAGCCTTGACTAGATGGACCTTTGTTGGCAAAGTAATGTCTCTGCTTTTGAATATGCTATCTAGGTGGGTCATAACTTTCCTTCCAAGGAGTAAGCGTCTTTTAATTTCATGGCTGCAGTCACCATCTGTAGTGATTTTGGAGCCCAGAAAAATAAAGTCTGACACTGTTTCCACTGTTTCCCCATCTATTTGCCATGAAGTGATGGGACCAGATGCCATGATCTTCATTTTCTGAATGTTGAGCTTTAAGCCAACTTTTTCACTCTCCACTTTCACTTTCATCAAGAGGCTTTTGAGTTCCTCTTCACTTTCTGCCATAAGGGTGGTATCATCTGCATATCTGAGGTTATTGATATTTCTCCCAGCAATCTTGATTCCAGCTTGTGTTTCTTCCAGTCCAGCGTTTCTCATGATGTACTCTGCATATAAGTTAAATAAACTGGGTGACAATATACAGCCTTGACGAACTCCTTTTTCTATTTGGAATTAGAAAGTTCTTAATAGGCTACTGTTGCTGTGCCAAGTTGGCTTCATGCACCCTAGGTAGGTCTGGCAGATGTGGAAAGCTGACTCTGTTTCCTGGGCATGTTTGAGGGTTCTTTGGAGCCTCATACCATGAACCTGTCCTACCAAAGCTCCTTTGAGCAGGGTGACACCTGTTATTTGACTAGTGACTGTTCTCTGAGTCCTGTTTCTCTGGCAGTTCAGTCCACTCAACTCATAGATTTTTGGATGGTAACTGCTCACCTCCCCAGGGGGTTCCCTTGGGAAACTGTTAAAACAGTTCCAGGCCAACTCTCTCTCTCCAGATTTGAGCCATGAAAAACACTCACACATTTCTTGCCCCAGTACCAGCCAACGAGGTGTGTTATAACTTCCCAAATGCAGCTCTCTGTGAGCACTCTCTCTCTACTCTGCTACAGGCCAAGCTGCTTTCTCAGGTATCCATGCAAGGTGTATGCAAACAGGAGAGAACACATCAGGCTCTCTGATTGGTCCCATTGAGGGCCTTCCTCACCAGGCCTTGAAGTGAAGTGACAACCACCATCCCCTTTCCCCTTAGGAGTAATGGGACAACTTCCTCAAAGGACAACTTCCTCCTAAACAGTCCTCTCCACAAAAAGGATCTGTTCAATGTCCTTGTCCTGTTTCTTTATTCCACTTTATCCTTTCACTTTCTTATCATAAGTTTAAAGTGTCCCTACTTATTATCGGGCTTTCCTGGTGGCTCAGACAGTAAAGAATCTGCTTGCAATGCAGAAGATCCAGGTTCGATCTCTGGGTCTGGAAGATCCCCTGGAGCAGGAAATGGCAACCCATTCCAGCATTCTTGCCTGGAGAATCCCATGGACAGAGAAGACTGGCAGGTAACAGTCCATGGTGTCACAAAGAGTCACACACTACTGAGCAAATAACAGTAACTAACTACTTATTACCATTTTCTTTGAATTTTTGCATTTTGGTTTGCCATGTCACTAAGGATTTCCTACCTCTTGTCTCTCTGGATGTCTCAGTTCAAATTTTCAACATTAACATCTGGTAAACATGAGAATCTTGCCTCCTCTTGAGTCAACCATGGGTTCCATACCCAGAATCAAGACTTATGTTCACCAGACAATTCAGTTATGCAAATGTCTTAGTGAACATTATAGATTTGTTGGAGATGTCGCAGGGACAGATGATGGCCATATATCAGATATACCACTGGGTATCATATGCTGTTTAGCCATTTCCCTTCCCCAAAGGCTCTGTCAAGTGCAAGCCTCATCTTTTATCATCCCTCTATACCACTGGATTCAACTTTTCTCTCACCTCCCTCAGTCCTCTGGATTCTTCCATGGGAATGTCAAATCCCTCGCTCCTTTTTTCTGTATATATATGTTTTTTTAATTCTTTTTCCTCAGACAAGCTGGGTCCTGAAGTTTCACCTAGCAGTGTCTGGTCCCATCACTTCATGGCAAATAGATGGGGAAGCAGGGGAAACAATGATAGACTTTATTTTGGGGGGCTCCAAAATCACTGTAGATGGTGACTAAAGCCATGAAATTAAAAGACACTCTCTCCTTGGAAGAAAAGCTATGACCAACCTACACAGCATATTAAAAGCACAGACATTACTTTACCAACAAAGGTCTATCTAGTCAAAGCTATGGTTTTTCCTGTGGTCATGTATGGATGTGAGAGTTGGACTATAAAGAAAGCTGAGCGCCAAAGAATTGCTGCTTTTCAACTGTGGTGTTGGAGAAGACTCGTGAGAATACCTTGGACTGCAAGGAGATCCAACCAGTCCATCCAAAAGGAAATCAGTCTTGAATATTCATTGGAAGGACTGATGCTGAAGCTGAAACTCCAATACTTTGGCCCCCTGATGTGAAGAACTGACTCACTGGAAAAGACCTTGATGCTGGGAAAGATTGAGGGCAGGAGGAGAAGGGGACGACAGAGGACAAGATGGTTGGATGGCATCACTGGCTCAATGGACATGAGTTTGAGTAAACTCCGCAACTGGTGATGGACAGGGAGGCCTGGCATGCTGCAGTCCATGGGGTCATAAAGAGTCGGACATGACTGAGCGACTGAACTGAACTGAAGTTTCACCTTCTTCCTAGGAATCATCTCTCAGTAACCTTGAGTGGGAGGCTCTACAAGCATCTTATTTTTACCCCTCATTGCTGTAATTACATTATCTCATTTAGCCTTCAGGAAAAACACTGCGAGTGAAATATTAGAAGAGTTAATATTACAGATGAAGTAACTGGGATGCAGAGATTATTAAGCTACTCTCCTATCCTCACAAAGTAGAGAAATGCCTCAATTTACTTTTCATGTATCAGAGGTACATTCCACTATAGAAAAGTGCTAGTTGCCATGCCTTAGCCATAGGTTTCCTTCCCGGTTTACTCAGGTATTGGGTCAGTCGAAGACCTCAATGAACATTTTGGCCAACCCAACATACCCCGACAGGCTGGTATCAGAAAAAGAAACAGCAAGCTGATAATCTGGCTCAGGAACAGTAAAGGCTTTGTATCAACCTACCAGAGTCAGCACTTCAGGGGCTTCCCAGGTGGCACTAGTGGTAAAGAACCTGCCTGCCAATGCAGGCAGACTTAAGAGACATGAGTTCATCCCTGGGTTGGGAAGATCTCCTGGAGAAGGGCATGGCAATCCACTCCAGTATTCTTGCCTGGAAAACTCCATGGACAGAGGAGCCTGGTGGGCTACAGTCCATGGGATCACAAAAAGTCAGACATGACTGAACGACTAAGCACAGCACACAGCACCAGAGTCAGCACTTCAAGAAGAAACATTATTTCCTTCTATTCGGTGACTTGCTATCATCAACAATCATATTGGCCACTATTTAAAAAGATTAATTTCAAATTGCATGTACTTCCAAGTTCTCACCAATTAGCTTTGACTGACACAGGTTTATAGCATATTGAAACAAGAGAGGGCAACTATCCTCTCTTATGGAGGAACAAGGGATTTGCTTCTGAAGCTGCTATTAGCATTAATGGGAGTTGTGCATTTACCTTGTCTCATTTCAGGGAGAGGAGAGAGCTAGCTGGATGATGAATGAAGATAAGATTATTCTATTCAAAGGACTGTTCAAAATTTCTAGTAGTACCCATGGTTCATCTCCTTGTATGTCTTTATGAACCAAACTTTGCTCCAAAATCATAATGCTTTAGATTATCAGCCATATCAGGTAATGTCACCAATGATAAGTGCCTGCTGTTAAAATAAATGTTAGGTTTGGTTTTGCATCTCAACTTGTTTTTAATGCAGACTCCTAGGGGTTTGTGCAACAGTGGGGATTCATTTATCAGCACAAAACAGCCTTTTGTTTACACATGATCATTTGGTAATCATGCAGCCTCTGTACAAGGAGTCAAGGAAAATAATAAGTGTAGCTCAATCTACAAGGCTGGAATAAGGGGGCTGTCTTTTGACAATCAAGCACTACTTATAAGGATTAATGTGGCTTTTGATAAACTGCCAAACCACTGTGGAAGCCAGATTTAGAACAAGGCCCACTGAAGACCTTTCAGGCTCTTCGTTTTCATGAGGACTCTACAGGGCATGCTGAGCAATTGCTTAATAATTGGAAGTCAAATGTATTAAAAGAAAGCATAGCTAAGTGTTCTCCTAACAAAACCAAATAATCTCATTTATCCTCTTTTTCACACCAAAGCAATCACATTCTTCAATCATAAAAGGTAAAAGATGTTGTCTCCTTTTTATAATAAACCCCAGTGTCCCCAAAGCACATGTATAGTTTTTCTGTACTTGAATTTATGCTCTTAGTATAGCACCTCTCTGGTGGCTCAGATGCTATAGAATATACCTGCAATGCAGGAGACCCGAGTTCGATCCCTGGCTCAGAAAGATCCCCTGGAGAAGGGAATTGCTACCCACCACAGAATTCTTGCCTGGCGAATTCCATAGACAGCAGAGCCTGATGGCTACAGTCCTTGGGGTCCCAAAGAGTTGGATACCGCTGAGCAACTAACATTCCTGGTATGAGCATAGCTCCACAAAGGAGACAATTGTATATGTGACATAACTTCAGAAATACTACAAAACCCTGCCAACTCCAGAATTTCCTGTTCAACTTCTCAGCTGGTTGAAATGGGATTAAAGTGATATCTTCAAGCTAGGTGTTGGGTGACAGTCCTTCATGTAGTTCTCCTGCTTCTACACATCTCACTAGGTATGCCAGGAAGAAAGGCCATAACTGCCCTTCACACGGTGCCTTTTATCAGGAATGTCTTTGCACTGAGCTATTGAAGGATGAGGTAACACTCCTCCTCAGACAAAGAAAAGGTTTGCTTACTGCTTGCTGTAAGAATAATGAATTACCCAAAGTTAGTGTGGGTAAATGAACTGCATATGAGGCATTCTTCTGCCCCATATTACACGGGACTTGGGGCAAGGGAAATTGATGCAAACATACTGATGCATGCTTGAAGTCACTCTACCCCTGAATATTTCATAAGCAGATTAATTCTATTTTTAAGCCAGGCCATTTTGAGTTGTGTTTCTGTTACTTAAAACCAAGAACTCTAATATTACTGGGATTAAATCTGGGTAATACAGCATACTATACTAGAGAGTTCTAGTACAGATTAGCATATAAAGTCACAAGAAGTCTGGCTGTAAAAAAAAATTTGTTTAATTGTGTTTAACTTGAGACTTCTTTATTTTCCATGAACCATTCCACTTCTTTGAGTAACATTTATCAATTTCTTATAAGACTGATATTCCATGAACCTTACTTGGAAAATATTGGAATATTCTTTTCACTGCAAATTTGTTATAAAGTCATAAATCAAAAAATCAAATGGAACAAACAGAATATGTATGTACACATGAAAGCTTTCATTGATACAGTCGTGTATTTATTCCACCGGTATTTAAGGAAAACCCACTATGTGTCAGACACAGTGGAAAACACTGAATATATAAACTCAGAAGTGAAATCAGAGCAGAGTATTACACAAAAATCAATTTCTTCCTATTGACCATAGAGACATTATAAATGTCTACAAATATTGGAGTGTTTCTTTTCCATTAAGGAAGTTTGATATCAAACTTTATCACACTAAGACCATATTACAGTGCTGAAAAGTCAATCTCTTTTCTTGATGTTTTTTTGGAATTACAAAGGAAATTTCTCAGTTTCCATAGAGTTACGATCTTTCAGAAGACAACTAGAAATAGTTAAAATATCTAACCTATTTAGAACATGAGGGTAATGTAATTTTGTAATGGAAAATCTAATAACATCAGATTTACAACCCAATTTATAGTCCAAAGGGTTCCAATTTGGTCAGGAAATAAAACCAAAGTCAATAAACTCTTGTGTTAAATATTCTAGACAATGAATGCAAACTGTTTTGCAATGTCATAAGATGGAAGAACACATTAAAGAAAATATCTGTGGAGCATAATGTAATCTTGAAGCCAGACTCCCAGGAAATGAGTTATGTGAATCAATTCAGCTCAACACAATTCTTTTTCAATTCCTACCATTTGCCTCATCCTGTGCTAGGCACCTGGGGGATATTTTAAAACACACTAATAATACAGCATTCTACAGTCTTCTTATTTGGTTTGAGTAATCAGCATGGAAGGCACATATCATTTCTAACTTGCCCTCTAAGTGCCCGCGAAAAATCAGAAAACAGAAATACAGCCATACAGATGCACGCTTTAAACACAAGAGGGTGAAGAAGGGAGAGATAAATTAGGTCAGAATAGCTCAGGAGAATTTCAGAGAGAATCTCAAGCGGGAAAAAAATTATATCAGCAGAATCACAGGAAGTTTAGTTTAGTTTTGGTTTTAGTTTATTCGTTTTTAAACTGAAAAGTGTGCATAGTATCACTGCTTTGACTGGGACAAAGGAAAACATTGATAGGTAGATAGATTAAGTTTGGGCAGAAAGGAGATCAATGATAGACAATAGGAAGAAAGAGGAAATGTCTTATTGATTTAACAAGCATTTCTTGAGTAATTGCCATGGGAAAACCATTTGGGAAGCCTTTGAAAGTATTTAAAAACTAATAATTTCTAGAATTGTCATAAAGAAGTATCAATAAATCAGATATGGAAAATAGTACACTTAAGGAACCATGCAGCAGGGATCATATGATTGAAACAATTATATGCTATTGGAGATTTGAAAGGGGTAGATTCCATATGACTGGAAGTTAGGAAAAAAGCTGGATATACTGTGAATCAAGGAATGAAAGATTTTGACAGGTGTAAAAGCAAATGAGAGAGAATGGATAGAACTTGATAATTCATTGCATAGAATGTAGAAGACACTCTCAAATGAGACAATGTATTAATATCTGAAATCACCTTAAAATGGTCAAGCACAATATAACTGTAAAGAATTATGCAGTAGCCTGGGTAATGTATCTGAGCTTTGGTTTTTTTAACCACAAAATGGGAACAGTCTTGATTCCTCTGCCTTTTTCACATGACCATTGTAGAGGCTTTAATAAGAAAATGACCAGGGAATCTTGCCATTTGCCACAACATGGATGGACCTTGTGGGCACTGTGCTAAGTGGGGTAAGTCAGACAGAGGAAGACAAATGGAATCCTAAAAAAAAAAAAAAATTTAACACCAAACTCATAGATACAGAGAAAAGTTTGGTGGTTGCCAGAGGTGGTGGTGGGAGGTGGTTAAAATGGGTAAAAGTGACCAAAAGGTACAAACATCTAGTTACAACATAAATAAGTCCTGAGGATGCAATGTAGAGCATGGTGATTATGATTAATACCACTATATTTAATTAATATGTATTAATACCACTATATTTGAAATTTGATGAGAGAGTCGATCTTAAAACTTCTCATCACGTGGAAGAGTGGGTTGGAGAATGGATACATGTGTGTATATGGGTGAGTCTCTTCACTGTTCACCTGAAACTATCACATTGTTAATCAGCTATACCCCAATACAAAATAAAAAGCTTACAAAAACATTCTCATCACAAGGAAAAATGGTTTTAAGTATATTTGATGAGAGGTGTTAACTAGACTTATGGAGGTGATCCTTTGATAATAAACACAAATATCTAATCAGTATGTTGTACATTGGAAACTAATATAATGTTATATATAATTATAGCACAATAAAAAACATATCAACATATTTTAATTTCTTCACCATACATATTTCTTTTTAAAAACAATTTTATTGCGGCATAGCTAATGTGAAAAAAAGACTGAACACATTTAAAACCTACAACTTAATCTGTATGCAAGTCAGGAAGCAACAATTAGAACTGAACATGGAACAAAAGACTGGTTCCAAATAGGAAAAGGAGTATGTTAAGGCTATATATTATCATCCTGCTTATTTAATTTACATGCAGAGTACATCATGAGAAACGCTGGACTGGAAGAAACACAAGCTGGAATCAAGATTGCCAGGAGAAATATCAATAACCTCAGATATGCAGATGACACCACCCTCATGGCAGAAAGTGAAGAGGAACTACAAAGCTTCTTGACGAAAGTGAAAGAGGAGAGTGAAAAAGTTGGCTTAAAGCTCAACATTCAGAAAACAAAGATCATGGCAACCAGTCCCATCACTTCATGGGAAATAGATGGGGAAACAGTGGAAACAGTGTCAGACTTTATTTTTGGGGGCTCCAAAATCACTGCAGATGGTGACTGCAGCCATGAAATTAAAAGACGCTTACTCCTTGGAAGGCAAGTTATGACCAACCTAGATAGCACATTCAAAAGCAGAGACATTACTTTGCCAACAAAGGTCCATCTAGTCAAAGCTATGGTTTTTCCTGTGGTCATGTATGGATGTGAGAGTTGGACCATGAAGAAGGCTGAGTGCTGAAGAATTGACGCTTTTGAACTGTGGTGTTGGAGAAGACTCTTGAGAGTCCCTTGGACTGCAAGGAGATCCAACCAGTCCATTCTGAAGGAGATCAGCCCTGGGATTTCTCTGGGGGGAATGATGCTAAAGCTGAAACTCCAGTACTTTGGCCACCTCATGGGAAGAGTTGACTCATTGGAAAAGACTCTGATGCTGGGAGGAATTGGGGGCAGGAGGAGAAAGGAACGACGGAAGATGAGATGGCTGGATGGCATCACTGACTCGATGGACGTGAGTCTGAGTGAACTCCGGGAGTTGGTGATGGACAGGGAGGCCTGGCGTGCTGCGATTCATGGGGTCGCAAAGAGTCGGACACGACTGAGTAACTGAACTGAACTGAATGAGTTGGATATATAGACCTGCAAACCATCACCACAATCAAGATAATAAACATATCCATCATGTCCAAAAGTTTCCTCATGCCTCTCTTTTACTGTTTTTTAGGTTTTTTTTTTTAATTTTGTGTAAGAAACTTAATTTTAATATGAGATCTATCCTCTTTACAAATTCTACAAAATTTTTAGCTGCAGGCACCATGTTGGACAGCAGATCCCTACAACTTATTCATCTCACATAACCAAATCTTTATGCCTATACAACTCCCCTTTTTTCTCCCGCCACACTGCCCCAGACAACTACCATGCTACTCTCTGCTTCTACCAGTTTAATTATTTTAGATACCCCATGAAAGTGAAAGTAAAATTTGCTCAGTTGTGTCTGACTATTTGTGACCCCATGGACTATACAATCTGTGGAATTCTCCAGGCCAGAATACTGGAGTTGGTAGCCTTTCCCTTCTCCAGGAGATCTTTTCTTCCCTACCCAGGGATCGAACCCAGGTCTCCTGCATTATAGGCGGATTCTTTACCAACTGAGGCACAATGGAAGCCCAAGAATACTGGAGTGAGTAGCCTATCCCTTCTCCTGTGGATCTTCCCAACCCAGGAATTGAACCGGGGTCTCCTGCATTGCAGGCGAATTCTTTACCAACTGAGCTATCAGGGAAGCCCAGATACCCCATATCAGTGGAATAATATAGTATTTATCTAACCAACATATTTTTCAAATCATTAATCACTTTAAAGTTTACTTATGACTCCTAAACCAGTACTTGGACATTTAGATAAGTCAGTTTACTTTAAACAAAGTCAAAATAAAAACAGAAGTACTATTTCCCAGAAAAATCAGCAAGGCCAAAGCAAAAATCTTCTCAGTAAAAATACAAATAGGAAAATCTAAAAGGTAGTCTTAAAGGAGCAAAAATAAAGTCAAATCTACCTATCTGACAGTCTGCTCGCAATACAGGTTTCTGCCTTAGCCTCAGAGAAATTCTGCTGTGTTTTGACATATTTATCTGCGCAGGACTCTGCCATTGCATTAGCATTTTTCAAATTATTTTTACATTCAAATTGATTTCAATTACATAGACACTTCAAAACATTAATATTCATTTGAGATATCGCTGATATCTTCTCAGTGTGCTAAACTTTTTTAGGCACTGGTTCATAATTAACTCACTCCACATGTAACTGCTAGAGAACAAGCCTATGAAATTCTGATTAGTTTAAGAGCCTTTTTGCATATGCTCAAAGTTCCTAAATTATAAACATTCCATTGCCAAAGTGTTCACACGTCCAAACTATTTCACCAAGATTTCACTTTCAGATTTCTTTTTCCCATTGTTTAAGAATAAGTAACTTGAGTGAGAAAGCTCAAGCAACAAACACATTCATTTGTTTGTTATGAGAGAGAAAGGAGGAAGGAATTTGATTGGTTCTTAAGGAAGAAAATTTAAAAAAAGAAAAGTCTGGAGGGAAAAAGAAAAATGACAACTTGACCCTTACCTGTGGATTCTCCGAGAGACTTCGTGTGAATGAAATGGATGTCCTATGGTTTTTTCAGAAAAACTAAGCTGATTTGTACAAATAGACAATTTCAGGAGTCATAGGCAGAGAGAAATGTGAATATTTAACACAGATAAGGCAATGGCACCCCACTCCAGTACTCTTGCCTGGAAAATCCCATGGACGGAGGAGCCTGGTAGGCTGCAGTCCATGGGGTCGCTAAGAGTCGGACATGACTGAGCGACTTCACTTTCACTTTTCACTTTCCTGCATTGGAGAAGGAAACGGCAACCCACTCCAGTGTTCTTGCCTGGAGAATCCCAGAGACAGGGGAGCCTGGTGGGCTGCCGTCTTTGGGGTCACACAGAGTTGGACACGACTGAAGCGACGCAGCAGCAGCAGCAGCAACACAGACAAATTAATAGAACTTGTGGGGGGGACCATGGAATTGTTAGTATTTGAAGCAGTACCATTTAAATCTTATTGGCAGAGAAACTCATAAATATAATCTGAGGTACATGAGAATTGAATGAAATAATACATAAAATCTGTAACATTTAGAGGGCTCCCCAGGTGGCGCTAGTGGTAAAGAATCTGCCTGCCTTTAGAGGAGACAGGGGTTCAACCGGTGGGTTGGGAAGATCCCCTGGATGGCAACCCACTCCAGTATTCTTGCCTGGGGAATTTGATGAACAGAGGAGCTGGCAGGCTACAGACCATGGGGTTGCAAAAGACACTACTGAGCAACTAACACTTTCACTTTCAAAGAAACAATCGTTGCAACTACTTATTATCTCATTTAGGCTTCACAGTGTATCTAAACTTGCTTTCAACACAAAGGTTTGTAGCTGCATTCCGCAAGAGTGTTCCAGTGGAATGTAAGATTAGGAGACAATGCCCTCTGGTGGTCTCTTTGGCTCTGGGACGGGAAACCTCATTAGCAGACATAACAGATGTAAGGCTGTGTTACTGTGTTTCTTTGGGATCCTGTGACCAGCAGGAGAAAAGTATGAACTCGTGTCCCAACTGGGATGTAATCTTGTATAAAGGCCTGGAAGTTTTCCCAAAGATGAATTAGACTAGAGAGAATCTCTGGGAATTCAGAGAAGAACCCAGTGTGAGTGACGAGTAGTCCAGATGGAAGAGCCAGATGGGGATTACAGAGGAACCAGAGGTTCCAGATGAAGGTCTGAACAGGCTTGACCATCCCTTCATCTAGCCTGCCAAAAGTCCTGTCCCCTGGGCAACACAAAGTTGCAACATCAAGAGGAACTCGCCATCACTAGCGATGTAACAGCTTTCAAGTTGAAAATCACAAGTGAAGGCAATTTCCTGGCTAGTGGAAGGGAAGATGAATAAGAGTCAGGGAGGTAAAAGAGGTTGGCAGCAGCACACAAAGGTTGTGTGAATGACATGGAGGTCAGCATATGAGAGGAGCTCAGCGCCAGCACAGGCAGAGGCTGGTGCAACTGGTCCAGGTTATGTAGCAAAAGTAGAAGAGAAATTGCTGGTCTACAGGTGGCACTTTTTAGAGCTGCCCTGTTCTTGCCAAACCAGGGATCCCAGAGGAAATGCAAAGGAGAGCTGAGGAGGAAGCAATCTTCCAGTAAGGCAGTGTCACGGAATATAATCACTGGCTAGGTTACTTACACTTTACATCCATTTCACAGACGTAGATAGTGAGATTCCAAAGTTTGGTTAAATTCATACAATCAAGTTTTTTTTTCCAGCAGAAAGATTAGGACATAGATATATGTTTTATTAATTTCTATTTTACTTATACCAATCTACCTCCCTTAAAAAAAAAAAAAAAAAACCTTGGATACCCTGGAACATTTATTATTTATCCCTCTGCTCCTTTCAATTTTAAAGTTTTCTTATTTTATTTTATATTTAATTACATGAGCTTCTCCCAGTCTTTTCTGGAGTAAGTAGGATATAAATATCACATAAACAAAAAAAAATTTATTTCCATGGGTAAATGTTTTACAAGTTTCAAACGTAACTTGCATGAGATTTTTACTACAGTCTTTTCATGATTTCTGCTTTATTGACTATGCCAAAACCTTTGACTGTGTGGATCACAATAAACTGTGGAAAATTCTGAAAGCAATGGGAATACCAGACCACCTGACCTGCCTCTTGAGAAAGCTGCATGCAGGTCAGGAAGCAACAGTTAGAACTGGACATGGAACAACAAACTGGTTCCAACTAAGAAAAGGAGTACGTCAAGGCTGTATATTGTTACCCTGCTTATTTAACTTATATGCAGAGTACATCATGAGAAATGCTGGGCTGGAAGAAGCACAAGCTGGAATCAAGATTGCTGGGAGAAATATCAATAACCTCAGATATGCAGATGACAGCACCCTTATGGCAGAAAGTGAAGAGGAACTAAAAAGCCTCTTGATGAAAGTGAAAGAGGAGAGTGAAAAAGTTGGCTTAAAGCTCAACATTCAGAAAAATGAAGATCATGGCATTGGGTCCCATCACTGCATGGGAAATAGATGGGGAAACAGTGGAAACAGTGTCAGACTTTATTTTTCTGGGCTCCAAAATCACTGCAGATGGTGACTGCAGCCATGAAATTAAAAGACGCTTACTCCTCGGAAGGAAAGTTATGACCAACCTAGATAGCATATTCAAAAGCAGAGACATTACTTTGCCAACAAAGGTCCATCTATTTAAGGCTATGGTTTTTCCTGTGGTCATGTATGGATGTGAGAGTTGGACTGTGAAGAAAGCTGAGTGCCGAACAATTGATGCTTTTGAACTATGGTGTTGGAGAAGACTCTTGAGAGTCCCTTGGACTGCAAGGAGATCCAACTAGTCCATTCTGAAGGAGATCAGCCCTGGGATTTCTTTGGAAGGGATGATGCTAAAGCTGAAACTCCAGTACTTTGGCCACCTCATGCGAAGAGTTGACTCACTGGAAAAGACCCTGATGCTGGGAGGGATTGGGGGCAGGAGGAGAAAGGAACGACAGAGGATGAGATGGCTGGATGGTATCACCGACTCGATGGACATTAGTTTGGGTAAACTCCGGGAGTTGCTGATGGACAGGGAGGCCTGGCGTGCTGCGATTCATGGGGTCACAAACAGTTGGACACGACTGAGTGACTGAACTGAACTTTCATGATTTGGGATCAGAATATATTTGGATCAATCAGAAGATCCTTTTATAATCTACCTACGGGCATACATGCTAAGTCACTCAGTCATGTCCAACTCTGTGCAACCTTATGGACTGCAGCCTGCCAGGCTCCTCTATCAGTGGGATTCTCCAGGCAAGAACATTGTAGTGGGCTCCCGTGCCCTCCTCCAGGGGATCTTCCCAACCCAGGGATTGAACCTGCATCTCTTAAGTCTACCTGCATTGGCAGGCAGATTCTTTACTACTAGTGCCAGCTGGGAAACCCATAACCTATCTACAGTTGCCATTAAAATGATAAGAGATAAGTAATATTCTGTATATTTAAACTATTTTGAAAAGACTATTCTAAAAGTTTCAATTACCTGACCTTAATGGATTCTTCCAATATATAATGACTTTATAAATTTATACATAAACCTGATATAACAAGGTTATACTCTTAGAATTCAGAGAAGGCAATGGCACCCCACTCCAGTACTCTTGCCTGGAAAATCCCATGGACAGGGGAGCCTGGTAGGCTGCAGTCCATGGGGTCACTAGGAGTCGGACACAACTGAGCGACTTCACTTTCACTTTTCACTTTCATGCATTGGAGAAGGAAATGGCAACCCACTCCAGTGTTCTTGCCTGGAGAATCCCAGGGACAGGGGAGCCTGGTGGGCTGCCGTCTCTGGGGTCACAGAGAGTTGGACACGATTGAAGCGACTTAGCAGCAGCAGCAGCAACTCTTAGAATTATGTATTCTCTTTCTTCAGGCATTTTTTTTAGACTATACCTCCAGTGAAACAGAAGTAATGGAATTGAAAATAATAAGTCACTAAGAAATTAATTATTATATTTAATGTAAAAGAGACTCCATAATGAATAGAGAAATTCAATAATCAAAGCTCTTTAGGAAAAAGAAGCCAAAAAATGTTTTCTAATTTTTCCACAGGATGACAGTGTGGACAATAATAAGTTTAAATTAGATAGGCTGGGATTCACTGAATTATAGCTCTGGTTGCTATACCATTTGTATAGTGCCTACCAATGTAACTTTGATTTCTGAAGAAAATGTTAAAACTTTTCACTTATTTACCTAAAGAAATTGATTTTTTTCCCTCTAAACATATATCATGGCCCCGTTGGAGAATTAAGGCAGTCCTCAAATAATTTACAAGTGATTCTTGGATTTCCCCCACACTTTTGTGTGGAGCAAGGTGCCTACCTAGTTCAGTGGAAATTAACTCACAACCCACACACGGTTCCCCCAAGGAGAATTTCCATTTGAAAGTTACCATGTTCTTCTCGGTGTAGACAACAAGCCATCAAAGCCCTGAGAAAAGTGTGCCACGAGAGAAGATGGGTGCAACAGTAGTCATAATCAGGCCACTTGTGTTTTTTAAGCACAAAGAGAATTAATACAAGAAGTTATGTGCTTACCAAACTGTCGGACATGCTGGAGAAACAGAGGTCAGGAAACTGGACCACTAGCATTCAGAGTTTGAAAGTTTGCAGAATCCACGGGAAAACACTGACAGTAATCAGAGCTGCCTCTAGCACTGAGCTGAGGCACTCACAGGACAATACTGGAGGCCCCTGCAAAATCTCACTTCAGCTGAGACCCACATATCTGAACTGCCAAGAGGAGTAATAATGGATTTCTGGTTCTCTCTTACCTTCCAAATTTCATACAAGTGCTGCCAATCAGAAAAATCTGTGCTTTCTCCTATGTCTGGGGCTAAAAGTTATCAAGCAGTGTTCAGACTTTGGGTTTCTAGAATGACTCTTGGCCAAAAAGATCCCTGGGGTGCTTTAAGAAGCACTTGTTATGGACAAGGAATCTGAATTGGGTCCCCAGGCTTATTCAGTGAGGCTTCGTTCTAGGTCAGCTGTAGCTGAAGTTGGATGCTCATTTTAGCCAATATGTGCCACATTCTGAAAACAGCACCTGAGCACGTGAGTATGGACTAAAAGGATGCAACTCTGAGAGAAACTATGGACCACTCTTGGCTGAAGGAATTAAGCTAACCTCCATCAGAAAATCTATGCAGAAATCTAGACCACCAGAAAGCAGAGCATAAATGCAGCCATGAGCCGTGCCAAACCGATTTACAAGAGCAATACTGTACACCAGCTACGAATACAATGGAAGCCAAAAAAAAAAAAAAATGACTCCCACCAGAAAATCAGTCATTCCCCAGTTCTCTCTTGGTGAGGCAACTGTAGGCAAGATCTGCCCCTGGGAGTAATCTTCTGAGATCATTGAACAATTCAGAAGAGAGGAGCAACAATACTGGATGTCCTGCTATTTGGGAAATTATAAAATTGAGTGGGTTTTAATTTAAATTTTTTTAATCTTTCTAGATGAAGATGACAAATTAATGCACTTTTAGACCTTTGCTGTCTTCTAAAAGCCCAACACACTGTAATTTTTAATAAAGGCATGAACTCACATAGACAAAGAATATTTGGAAAGGGGACAAAAATGATACCGTTTTGCAAGCTAGGAAGCAGCTGGATGAGTGTAAATTACTTGGCAAATCTGAGAAAGCTGAATTCTGAGCCAGCAGTAGCAAAGGCTCAAAAGCAATCTGATATATGCAACAGAATCCCCCAAAGACCCAAGATTCAGTGAACCAGGTATCTCTGGGAGAGTTGTGGGTAACAGTGATGATACAAACAGCAGAGTTGTTTGAAAGTCCTCTTTGAGAAACCATTGATCTTCCTGGACCCTCACCTTGTGGAGGCTGGACAGCAACTCTTCTCTCACTCTGGCAGACTAGACGTTTACTCTGTGGTTGGAGTGAAATTGAGGGTGTCTCTGCTACACCTGCAGGCAGAGGTGCCGTAATAAAAACAGGGGAATTAAATAAAAGTCCCCATACTAAATACTGAGACTCCCATCATTCTATGGCTCACCCAAGCCCTCTCTCTCACACTGTCTCTCTGAATAATGGCTGTGAAGACTATACCCTCCAGGGAGGATGTCAAAACACCTTTTCAGGGATTTGTAGACAGTATGCTCTCACAAAGAATTTCCCAAGGAAACATACTGTCAAATCACTCTACTCTGAAGCCCACAGTCCAGACACCCCACACATGCACACAACTTCCAAACAGGATTTTGTGTGTGTGTGTGTGTGTGTGTGTGTGTGTGCCTTCTTCTTAAATATGAATGGCCACTAAGGATATTTGAGGCAAGGGCCCAAGTGACAGACAGTGACAAACACCCAGAAAAGCAACATGAGGGAAAAGACTACACTAGTAGAAGAAAAGTGAATTTTTAAAATACCATCAATAGTTTAAGAGAAAAGAAGATATTACATCAATCAATCAATCCAAAATAACACATTAATTAAAGTATACTAACTGCCGCAATAGAAACACCTTACCATCTCAAAGGCTTGACATCATAGATATTTACTTCTCACCTACGTAAAGTTCAATTAGAAATAGGATGGAGGGAAGGGCTCTGTTCCACATAGTAATTTGGATTCTCCATCCCTTTGGTCCTTAGAGTCTATCTATCCATCTGACCAATGAAGAAAGAAAGGAAAAAGGAAAAATACCTAGTTATTAAATCTTTAGCCTAGAAAAACATGTTACTTTTGTTCACTTTCCATTAACAAGATGCAAGAGGAGCTTGGAAATGTGGTCCCTGACTGAGCAGTCACTTTCTATCAGCAACTCTATTTTAAGGAAAGAGATACAAATCTATATTGGATAGCTAACTGCACCACACACTTGAAAAAAAAAAAAAGGAAGAAATAAAAAGACCATTCAGAAAACAAAACACAAGAAAACAGCTCTTAGAAAATAAAAGTGTAATGAAAGTGAAGTGAAAGTTTTAGTCATTCAGTCGTGTCCGACTCTTTATGACCTCACGGACTGTAGCCCACCAGGCTCTCTGGCCATGGAATTCTCCAGGCAAGAATACTGGAGTGGGAAGCCATTCTACAATAGCAATCATTAAATAATCAATGTAAAAGTGGGAAGATAGACCTGAGAAAGTATAGCAAAAAGTCAAAGGAATAGAAAATAGAAGAGAAAATTTAAAAAAAAAACAGAATTAAATCCATAAAATCTAACACTGAAATAATAGGTTCTAGAAAGAAAAATACAAGAAAAAGAGAGGAAGGAAAAACAATAAACAACTCAGTGCAAGTTCACAAAATGAAAAAATTGAATCACTAGATTGAAAATGTTCACCAAAGTTCTGACATATATATAAAATAGACTTACACTATGTATAAGTATGTATGATATTTCGTATCACCGGGGACAACAAAAAGATTGTAGAAGCTTTAAGAATAAAAAATAAATAAAATCACAGTTCATACAACAATCAAGAAATACAATGGCATTGCATCTCTCAATACTAAAACGTCAGCTTCAAGAAGATGGAGCATCATGATCACAAAATACAAAGGGACATTAATTTCACCCTAGAATTCTAAACCCAGTCAAACAAGCAATTAAGAGTGATGGCATAAAAAAAAAAAAAAAAAGACATCTTCAAGCACGCAAGTTCTCAAAAAGTTTACCTTCCATGCAAACTCTTTCAGGATGCTAGAAACGAGTTCCATCATAATGAGGAAAGAAAGACCAGGAAAGAGAATTAGAAGAATAAGATCCAGCATGAAAGAGAAATAGAATCCTCAGGGTAATGAAGAACAGAAACGTCTAGACAGTAACTGTGCACCAGGCCTCTATAGAGACCAGCCAGTCATAGAGGAACAGGGAGAGGTGTCGATAAAAGGGTGAAATTGACAGCACACCTGTAACACTGACACTGTGTTGAGGTGATAAACAGTTGGGGAAGTTGGAGATAAAGCAGGAGCAGTAGTAGTGGTGGTGGTAATAGTTGTGATAGTAACAGCAGTGGCAGTAGTAGTGATCATATTACAAAAGAGAGGAATTCAACTTAAACCTAGCTGAAAGAAAGGGAACTGTGAAGGAAAAGAACTAAAGAACCTAATAGCATGTAGGAAATGCTAGTAGTATATAATGAGGTAGTCAGGCAAAATTACAAATTTTGTAAAAAGTCCAGTTCTGTCTTAAAACATATAAGTTGACTGTTATAACTTTACACCTGGCATTTTGTTGCACTTTTCCAGAACACATCCCCTGTGAAGCAGGAAATGGCCCATTTTGCCACTGGAGATATTTTCTTTCAAGGTGTGGCTAGAATTCAGTTTCTTATAACTTTTGCCTCTAATATGCAGCATTGAACTGGAATAATTTCACAGCTTCTATAAAAATATTGGCAACATTTTCAAACTTTTATTAAAATTTTCATCTTTTAAAGTTTTTAAATTATGTCCTATGAGAAAAGGTATTGGCAATTCTCTGTGAATGTTCTGCAAAATAAAATTAATCTTTAATAATTAAACATAGAAAAGCCAACTTGGAACTGGAAGTCTGTGAAAATAGGAGACTTACCTATCCATCTGGTTCAATTTGTGCCAGCCATACCAATTAGTACAAATTTAATACTTGTAAGAAATTTTCTATAGTAAGCAAAAACTAAGCTATATTACCTAACTTACTAGATTTCAGATATCATCTCTGATATTCATACCACAGCAGGGCTCATATGAGAGGAAAACATAACCGCATATAATTGTCATCTGCCACCTCGTTGCAAGTTTGGGTCAGATAGCACAGTACAAGGCACTGGATAGGGGGAAAGGCTTAGCAGGTTTTCTCAAAGTCAACTTGTGAATCACATACCTAAGAACTGCCTGGAGTATATGGTACAATGCAAATTCCTGGACCCTGCTGGAGAACAGCTGATTCAAAATCTCATCTGAAAATGAACTTTTTAATTTACAAATATACCATGTGATTCTCATTCACTTGAAATTTGAAGACACACTGATTTCAGGTGTGGTGTCTGAAGGTCAGAGCACTGCAGGAGTCTTAGTGCCACAAAATTCAAGCAAAGACAAGGACTCTCATTCTCCGAGGCAGAAGCATGAAAATGTTACTGTGGAAGCCACGGACTGAAATTGGAGAACAGGAAGGCAAGCCTTGGAAATACAAGTTTACAGGGGCTGGAATCGAGGAGTTCAGATTCTTTCTAATCTTCTGCAGAGGTTGAGGCTTGTGATTGTGCATGGACATTCTTGAACCGGCAATAATATTTTATTACTTTTATAATTCAAATTTTATATTTTTTCTTTTAAATAAAACATTGAGATAAAGTGATGGATGGTAGAATTATATTTTGGTGTCTGTTAGAATTGAGTATAACTTCCTATATAAGAAAAATAAAATAAGCAAGATGGTAATTTTACTTTCCTCTAATAGAAAAGCTGATAAAGCAGCTCTACAGCTTGTTCAGGAGCCCATGTTTCATCAAAGTCTCTGCTATACCATCCTAAGAGTCTAGCTAGATGCATATGCTTACATCATGGTTGCTGGAGCTCCAGGCATCATATCCCGTTCCAGTAGGAAGGACCAATACAAGAATGTACATATCAACCAAGTCAGTCCTCTGTCTCAGGCACTTTCCCAGAAGCCCTACAAAACAATTTCCAGCTACATTTCATCAGCCATTCAGTTTCTCTCAACTGTGCAAAGGAGACTGTGAAATGTAGCTTTGGCTGGGCACGCTGAAATCTTCAGCAAAATTGGGGTTTCGATGCTCAGAAAGAAGAGAAGAATGGATACTGAGAAGGCACCTGGATGTCCAAATTCTGTCATATACTTAATAGTCTGCTTAAGAAGTTCACCTATCTTACTTAGGCCTCAGTTTCTGTGTAAAAGAGGAACTGACACTTTTCAGGACTGTTATAACATTTGGAAGCATAGGTAACATATGTAAAAGTCTTGACATACAGAAGATAATCACTGAAATAATAACAAAAGGAGATTTAACTTATAAAATGTATTTTTGTATGCTTATTGAATGTTGGTGTAGAAAAGTTAATTATCTGATTATGTATAATACCAACAAATACTAGAACTATATCACACTGACTTGCTAGGGTAGCTCACTACTTCATTCTGTCTCATTCCATTCTCATCACCTTACCTTCTGCAGAAGATTAAGAGTTAACAGACTCTTACAAGGTTAGTCAACTGCTAAAGAAAACTAAATATCTAGGAATAATGGAAAAGACTAATAATGAATGGATCCACATAGCATACATGATGGATAATCCAAATCCACGTACCCCTTCACTCTCCACCAAAACACCAGCCTCCTTAGCCCAATAGACATTTTGTGTTAAAGACATATCACTTTTCTTCCTTAAAAATAGCAAGTCCTGGCATCTCCAGTGGTGTTTCTACAAGGAGACTGCAGGAACTAGACTGCAGTGCCTATTCTACGATGATTCATTTAAGTCCTCTCATCTCAGGATGCATGTCAATTTGCAATGTGATTTACCACTCTTTCCATCAAGAGATGAAGACTATTTCCTCACCTCTTGAATCCGGTTTGGACTTCCTTTCATCAGTAGAAGGTAGCAGAAGTGACATGATGTAACTTACAAGACTAGATAGGCCTCAGAAGCTTTATGGCTCTGTCTTCACCCATATGAAGCACTGTTCTGAGACCACCAGGTGAGAAAACAGGCCTAGCCTGCATGGAGGCAGATGTAGTTACGCCCGAGTACAGTCAGCAACAACTGCCAGACATGGGAGTTGGGTCATTTCAGACCTAGTCCAGGGGATCCTCCTGCTGAATATAACTACACGAAAGAGGGAGCTGAGGAGAAACCAGCAGAGGACCCACTCACCTGAAAAAACAACAATTAGTAATAAATCCTTGTTACTGCAAGCCATTAAGCTTTGACGGTATTTAATACATTGCAATATAAATAACTATTATTACTTTGTAAAGAAGCTGAAGTTTTTATTTACCTTACAGTGGTCTTGGACCCTGTGCAAAGAGACCTGACAGTCCTCGCCCACAGTGGGTTCTCATTAATTGTTCTTTGAATGAATGAGACACGGTGAACCTTTTTTAATTCTATAAAAATCCACAGTTTATATCATTAAATCTTCACCAGAATTAAGATCAGAGCGCCATCTATTGGTCAGTCAGATAATTTTGAGGATGCAAACGGATGAGTTCACACTTTTTTTTAATGTGAAACTGAATTCAGTTAACACTTCTAAGTAAGCGTATGTTTGCTTTAGGAAAAAAAAAATCTTTATATAGATACACTGAGTTTTTTTGCCCCTTCTCTCTCTTTTATAATTGAAGCAGCTTTAGCATACAACACTTTTCACTATTTTATTGCTATTTTAAAAGCTATCCCAAAACAAAATTCACCTTTTATGGACTCGGACTCTCCAATATCAAATGAGATTTCAAACTCTTCTCATATAAAAAAAATAAAATTTATTAGTTATATATTTTATATCTGGTTTTATAGGGCTCATGAGTAGATGTTTTATGGATATCTTTTTGAGAATTGTTTTTAATTGTGGCAGCAGAATATTTGTAAACTACCCTTTGAAATCTTTCCAGATTCAAACCACAGTGTCTAAGTTCTATAATGTAGAACTTTAGTGCATCAATCACCCATCTGAGTGTTGGAATAATCCCAAATGTTCTTGCTAGGAAAACCTTGGCCTCATGTACAGAATCTCATTAGGCATCTTTTCATCCAAGGTCATGTGGACTTCAAATCAGATATATGTGCTGTGTGGAAAAGAAGATTTTCACTTTACTGCTAACTTTTATGCAGCAAATAGAAATGAGAGGAGCGCCCAGCAGTAAGTACCTCACCTCCACAAGCCACTTGGTCCCTTTTAATTGGCATTTTATAGACCTGTTGCCAGCTTGAGCAAGCAGTCAGAGATTCCCTCCTCTACGGTGAAGGATCTCCTTCTCTAAAAATTGTTTTTCCTTTCTCTGTGGCCATTGGCTTCTCATAACAAGGGAATCTGTGTTGTGTAGGAGGTTCTTTGTAAATGAGAGAAGATAGAGATTAGAGTGCCTTGCAAGATAGTAGTGCTCTGGACAGAGATATCTTGTTACAAAGGGGCTGTGAGCCAGAGGTGATATAGAGCCGGCTTCAGACCCTCTTGAAAGGATAGAGATAATGTGGTCCTCATTAATGCTTAAGTGATATGAGAGATATCAACTGATTGTTAAAGCACATACAGAACTTGGGAGTTTAAAATTATTATCGAAAATATAATCTCAAATCAAAAGCTATGTGTAAGTTTCTGTATGTGTGTGTGCATGCATACATAATACAAGAGAGAGAGAGAAACAAAGAGATTGAGAAGAGAGAATAACACACTTGGAAGATTGCCCAAAGGCTATGTGATGCTTCCATTCCTCTAAATATTCTAAAATGTATCCCCAGATCGAGTCAAACCATAAGAGAAAAAAGGACATGTTTATTTCATCATTTTAACCACGACATAATTTCTTGTCTTTGGGCAACCACCATGCTTTGTCAGGATTTCCAGCAATGTCTTCTTAACCAGAGTCCCAGGTCTGTTTTCATATCCTCTAATGCACTCTCTACACACCAATCAGACTGTTCTTGGAAAAATGCAAATCCTGTCTTGACACATATCTGCCTGAAACTTTCTTTGAATTCCTAATGGAATTAAAGACAAATCGCTAACATTACCCAGGAGACCAGGCATGATCTTGCCTCTCTACCTACCTCTTCAGTTCCTTTCCTGGTCACTTGGTCCTCTTCAAAACCTGAGAGATTTACAACAGAGGCAGTCTAGTAGACAATGCTCCTCTACTCCATACAAATTCTAAACCAACAATTAAGGCAGAAGAGCAAGGTAAACAAGAGACATTTTAAAAAATCTCTATCACATATTACATTGGTTTGGTAGAATATAGCCTCTAAATAAACTTCTGAGCTTTTAATAAATAAATTTTTAAAAGCTCAACCTGAGAGTTAGGTTCACCCACCCATACAGGAGGGCTTTCCTGGTAGCTCAGCAGTAAAGAATCTGCCTGCAAATGCAAGAGCCACAGGAGACATGGATTCGATCCATGGGTCAAGAAGATCCCCTGGAGGAGGGCATGGAAACCCACTCCAGTATTCTTGCCTGGAGAATCCCATGGACAGAGGAGCCTGGTGGGCTACAGTCCATAGTATATAGTCCATAGTCATACAGTCAGACATGACCAAACGACTTATCACACATGCCCCATACAGGCAACGCTGAATGACTACTCACACCCGTGAACAGAGCCTCAGCTACTAAGTTTAACTCCTGACGATAGGTCAGAAGAGCCCAGATGGTCCTGCAACACCAAATGACCCCCAAATCTCTGTGACTTGAAGCCACAAAGGCATATTTCTTGCTCATTTAATGTATCCATCACAGGTCAGATGAGACTCAGCTCTATGTTCTAGTCTTCTCTCTGGAATCAAAACTGAAGGAGCAACAGCATCTCAGACTTTGCTGCCTATTATGGTAGAAAGATAAGACAGGGTTCTGAAAAGTCTCTCAGTTTTTCTGGCAATCACATGCTCTGCTCCAAAAATGAATACCACTGTCAATCCTGAGCCATGTCCAAAACTAATAAATATGACCCCACCAGTAAATTCTGCCTTCCACATATCCAGAGAAGAGCACTGGATGTTGGTGAGCAGAAACAATGAAGCCCTCTATGGTCAACTGTGGGCAAGAGCTCTGTGTCAGCATGTGCCTCCTAAGAGACATGAAAATGGAAGTGTTAGGCTACTCATTGGAGAAGGAAACAAATACCAAAAGCTGCCACTCAGAGCTTCATGTAGATTACACTATTTTAAGTAAAATCCTTCCTCATAGAAACCAAGTGGATGGGGAAGAAGTATTCTTCCTGACATGATCCACTGTGAAAATCTGAGATTTGAATTAAACTAAGATTAAAAATTAAGCATGGATTGAAGTTAGGTATTCGTCTGAGAATATGGGCAGCCTGACACAGAGAAACACATTGCACAGAGCTTTCTGAGTATGTAGGAGGCTCCCAACAAATGGTAAAACCAAAGTGGATTCTAGAAATTATGGGGTAGGATCCTCAAGAAATAAAGAGAAAACTCAGTTTTTATAAGGCTTTTCCCGAAGTTCCCCAAAAGAGAGGATAACTAATCATACAGTATGTTTATACAATGACATTTTCTTGGATAAGCTTTTTATTGGAATATTATGTACATACACAAAGTATACAAACCATAAATGTATATAGCCTGATGCATTTTCACAAAACTGGGTATCTCTGGGTTACCAGATACCCAGATTAAGAATCAGAAAACAATTATCCTTCGGAGGCCCTTTGGGTTTCCTTTTGGTCACTAATACCACCTCCCAAACTCTCCTATAGATAGCAATTACACTGTTGGAAAGGAGAATGGGAGTGGAAGTGTGTCTAAAGAGGAAGTTTCACATCTTGCCATGAGTTATCTGAATTTTGCACAAAGAATGTAACTACATATTACCTTTAAATTTTTTTTTAATTAAGGTTAAAACCACTTTAAGACCTCCTATCTTGAACCAGTAATTCCTTTTGATAACCTTGTATTATCAGGCTCCATTCAGGTACACAGCTGTGGTTATGACACTGCCTCTGGAATAACACGGAAATGAGTTGAAGTCATGGCTTACCAATCAGGAGCAGCTTCTGGGCCTTGTCAAGTTGCTCAAACTCTCAAAGCTTAAGTCTCATCATCTATAAAATTATGATAATGACTAATTCATAAAGGATTAAATGAGATAGTGTTTATAAAGTACCTAATATATTTCCTGAAACACACTAAGGGCTCTATAAATTGTGTTTATTTTTGTTTATTATTATGTGCAATAAAAATGTCAGGTAACTGGGCTTCATAAAGAATATACCATATTTAAATCATTGAATTAAAAGCATAGTTATCTTTTTACTTTGAATAGCTGAAGACAATGAGTAGTATTTATCATTTACAATGTCTGAAAAACAGAACTCGTTAACAGTATCTTAGAAATCCTCAGATTAATTCATATATCCATTTGTTTACACAAACTAAAATCAAGATAGTCAGTGATTTATTTACACTCACACCACTCGTTAGCAAAAAAGTCAAGGAACAGATTTCAATTTCTCTGACTTCCAGTCCAGTGCTTTCCCCACTATACTATGATCCATTCACTCAGCCATACCCTAAGAGAGTTAACAGTTATTGAGTGTCTTATAAGTACACACCAGCAAAATTCAGACCAAAACGCCTATCCTAGGAAAAGGTGGAAAAACACTTTCCATTAGACTCAGACTTCCATTTACTCATCAACAGCATCTGTGCTTACCGGAAGGAACTTCAAGGAGATTACCTCTGTATTAGATGACTGCTAATATGTGGTATTAAAAATTAATTCCGTTTCAGAATATATTGAACAAGAGGGGAACTTACAGCCATCTGCTGCTGAGTCCTCTGTTGTCCTGGTTGCTTATATTTATGCTAATGAAAAATCAGACCTCAGGGCTCCAGAAATCTCTCATTCTTCTCTCTCCATCATACACACCCTAGCTGGAGAACAGGACTGAGATTGAAATTAGAGAGTTGTGAATTCAACTTCAATGGACGAGTGTAAGGCAACAAACGGGGGCCTTAGGGAGGAAAGAAGGGAGCAGTGCCGGAGAAGAATTTCCTTAAGTACTGATGGCTTTGGTTTGGGACTAAGAACTTGTGATTTAGTAGAAAAGAGCTTTGAACTTGTGTTTGAATCTTGACTTCTTGATTTTGAATCCCACTGTTAATGCTGTAGGCTTGTGTTAGTCTCTTCTTTTGTTTAGCATTCATTTCCTCATCCCTAGAGTATAGCACCTCCTATGAAACTGTAGTATGATTTTCAGCAGCTAAAGATGAAAAGATTTCAAACCATTTAAAACATAAAGAAAACTCTAATGTTTTAGCCATTCAACATACTACATCACTAAATCAGTCTCATAATTATTACTTCTATTGTTCGTTTAAATATTATTGACAAATTGAAGAAAACTGCCTCTCCCTTAAAAATATTTAAGATTGAAAAGAGTATATCTCCTGTATATTTTAATAAACAGAAAGAAATACTGCAATGAGCAAAGAGGATATACTAGAGATGCATACATTGGCAGATCAAGGAAATATTAATATTTAATACATAGGAATGAACATAAGGGAGTTGAAAAATGAAAATTTTCTTAACCACGACATGCTTTTTATCAAATGACCATATATTCTATGTTCTTTCAAAAGCATAACACACAGAGATAACATAAATAATTCCAAATACCTACCTTGTTAATGGACCATTTTTTCCTTAAAAGTAGATCAATCGGGGGCAATTATGCTGATATTTTCTTGAAAATGGGCAATATCACCACTGCCTTCTGTAAAGCACATTCATCTTACATGTACATTTACAGTGCTTACTCTCAGAAGTCAAACACTATGAAAAACACACAAGAATCATTCTCAAAACAAACTCTGATTTCCATCTCAATCTTATTAATCTTTCAAATTTTTAACAGTAGCATTTCAAAGAATCTTATTCAACAAAGCTTTAAAAACTGTGTGGTTAATGACTGTAAAGGTTTATTTAATCTTTAATATAAAGTTTCCTTTTTTCCTTGTTTACATTTTTCACATATTGGGTTATCACTACCAAAGAATAATAGATTCAGGAATTCTTTCTAAAGTAATTTTTAACAACTCTTATTGTGAAATACCACTCTCACAAAAAGTACATTAGACACAAATACACAGAATGGTGAATAAATATAAAGCAAGCACCCATGTATCTACCACCTAGATGAGGACATGGGGTGCTAATGGCTCTATAAGTGAGTTTCTTCTGCAATTTATCCTCTTTATCCATTGCTGATCACCACTACCATGACTTTTATTATATTTCCTGTTTCTTTATACTACTAATACCAATGAATCTGTGTCTAAAAATACAGCTTACTTGTGTCTGTTGTGATCAGACACATTATTCTGTGATATTTAGTTTTTTCCAGTTTGGGGATATCAAAAGCAATTCTGCCCTGAATAGTCTTACAAGGTACCCTGGTACAAGTGTGTAAAGTTTTTCTAGGTATCAAGAAGTATAAAGGGTCTGACATCATACCCTGCCTGCAAACTAACAAATTAGCCTACCAAAATTTCATGAGTGCTGGTAGAAGACGTGGGATTCCTGGGTCAAAGGCAAAGGGCAAGTTATTACTCACAGCAATTGAGGAGCCAGACAGCCAACGTTCATGCTGGTTCCCTGAGCCTCCATTCCCACAGAGTGACACAGAGGGAGCAGGACGCAGGTACATAATACAGGGGCTGCATGACTGAAGAGGAATCCTAAACTTGGGAACCCAGGGTTTTTCTTTCTTTTTTTATAATGGACAATAAGCCTGACCAACTTTTGCTTCAGCAGTGACACTATTTCTATTTTCCAAGTATATTTTCTGCATAAATATTCTGGAAAACATTTTGTGAAAGGCAGTAACTGTCTAAAAGATGTACAGAAAGGTAAGAAACCCATGGAGAATTGTCTCCAAATATTAAAGAGCATTTTTATCAGAAAACTAATGTTCCTATCCATTTATCTTCTTCAGTTCTTTTTTAAAAGATATCTATGGGAAGTACTTATGAGCTTGTGAGGATATCAAGATTTCCACTTACAAGTATCTTTAAAAAAACATGAAATGAATTACTAGAGGCAAAATTATTTAAAATTTTATTTTAAGAACTCTAAATATCTGTCATGGCTTAAAGATACTTCAGAATAAAATGTTTGGTTTACTTTCTTACTTTATAGCTGCTAAAAGTAAAATTCTTCACAAACTGTTCTTTACTTCCTAAAATTCTTAATGAAAATTTTATTTCATTCTTTCACTCATTGATCTATACTAGGTAATATTTTATCAAGGTAATATTTTATCACCATCAATGGAACTGTAACTGCTCTAGTGGTTTGCAAGGAGATCATCAGTTCACTTCATTGCTCATTCGTGTCCGACCCTTTGCGACCCCATGAACCACAGCATGCCAGGCCTCCCTGTCCATCACAAACTCCCGGAGTTTACCCAAACTCATATTCATTGAGTTGTTGATGCCATTCAACCTTCTCATCCTCTGTCATCCCCTTCTCCTGCCTTCAATCTTTCCCAGAATCAGGGTCTTTTCCAGTGAGTCAGCTCTTTGCATTAGGTGGCCAAAGTACTGGAGTTTCAGCCTCAGCACCAGTCCTTCCAATGAACACCCAGGACTGGTCTCCTTTAGGATGGACTGGTTGGATCTCCCTGCAGTCCAAAGAACTCTCAAGAGTCTTCTCCAACACCACAGTTCAAAAGCATCAATTCTTCGGCACACAGCTTTCTTTATAGTCCAACTCTCACATGCATACATGGCCACAGGAAAAACCATAGCCTTGACTAGATGGACCTTTATTGATAAAGTAATGTCTCTGCTTTTCAATATGCTGTCTAGGTTGTCATAATTTTCCTTCCAAGGAGTAAGCATCTTTTAATTTTATGGCTGCAATCACCATCTGCAACAATGTGGGAGCCCAAAAAAATAAAGTCAGCCACTGTTTCCACTATTTTGCCATCTATTTGCCATGAAGTGATGGGACTGGATGCCATGATCTTCATTTTCTGAATGTTGAGCTTTAAGCCAACTTTTTCATTCTCCACTTTCACTTTCATCAAGAGGCTCTTTAGTTCTTCTTCGCTTTCTGCCATAAGGGTGGTGTCATCTGCATATCTGAAGTTATTGATATTTCTCCCAGCAATCTTGATTCCAGCTTGTGCTTCTTCCAGCCCAGCATTTCTCATGATGTACTCTGCATATAAGTTAAATAAACAGGGTGACAATATACAGCCTTGACGTACTCCTTTTCCTATTTGGAACCAGTCTGTTGGTCCATGTCCAGTTCTAACTGTTGCTTCCTGACCTGCATACAGGTTTCTCAAGAGGCAGGTCAGGTGGTCTGGTATTCCAATTTCTTTCAGAATTTTCCACAGTTTATTGTGATCCACACAGTCAAAGGCTTTGGCATAGTCAATAAAGCAGAAGTAGATGTTTTTCTGGAACTCTCTTGCTTTTTTGATGATCCAGCAGATGTTGGCAATTTGATCTCTGGTTCCTCTGCCTTTTCTAAAACCAGCTTGAACATCTGGAAGTTCACAGTTCATGTATTGCTGAAGCCTGGCTTGGAGAATTTTAAGCATCACTTTACTAGCATGTGAGATGAGTGCAATTGTGTGGTAGTTTGAACATTCTTTGGCATTGCCTTTCTTTGGGATTGGAAGGAAACGGACCTTTTCCAGTCCTGTGGCCACTGCTGAGTTTTCCAAATTTGCTGGCATATTGAGTGCAGCACTTTCACAGATTCATCTTTTAGGATCTGCAATAGCTCAACTGGAATTCCATCACCTCCATTAGTTTTGTAAGTAGTGATGTTTCCTAAGGCCTACTTGACTTCGCATTCAAGGATGTCTGGCCCTAGGTGAGTGATCACACCATTGTGATTATCTTGGTCATGAAAATCTTTTTTGTACAGTTCTTCTGTGTATTCTTGCCACCTCTTTTTCATATCTTCTGCTTCTGTTAGGTCCATACCATTTCTGTCCTTCTGTCGAGCCCATCTTTGCATGAAATATTCCCTTGATATCTCTAATTTTCTTGAAGAGATCTCTAGTCTTTCCCATTCTATTGTTTTCCTCTATTTGTTTGCACTGATCACTGAGAAAGGCTTTCTTATCTCTCCTTGCTATTCTTTGGAACTCTGCATTCAGATGTTTATATCTTTCCTTTTCTCCTTTGCTTTTCACTTCTCTTCTTTTCACAGCTATTTGTAAGTCCTCCCCAGACAGCCATTTTGCTTTTTTGCATTTCTTTTCTATGGGAATGGTCTTGATCCCTGTCTCCTGTACAATGTCACAAACCTCAGTCCATAGTTCATCAGGCACTCTATCTATCAGATCTAGTCCCTTAAATCTATTTCTCACTTCCACTGTATAATCATAAGGGATTTGATTTAGGTCATACCTGAATGGTCTAGTGGTTTTCCCCACTTTCTTCAATTTAAGTCTGAATTTGGCAATAAGGAGTTCATAATCTGAGCCTCAATCAGCTCCTAGTCTTGTTTTTGCTGACTGTATAGAGCTTCTCCATCTTTGGATGCAAAGAATATAATCAATCTGATTTGTAATTCATCATACATAGGGAAGAAGTCCTAAACTTTGATGATGATTGAAATCCACTCCCAACACCAAGGTGAGCCTCTGGTGATTACAGTGGAATATTATCATGACTCCCTACCTATCATCTTAACTCTAATTTCTCCTTTACCAAAGGCCTCCTACATAGCCATGTCAGAGAAGTTGTCCTTAAAAATGGATTTTCTTATGTCATAGCATTGCTCAAGTTCCAGTGGAATTCAGCAAGTGCTACAAATCTGATTGTGTTTTGTGGGTGCTGTTTTTACAAGAGACATTTTAAAAAATATTTACCAGCTGTATTAAGCATGTTTTTTTTATTCTCATGCTTTCACATCTTGTGACTTTGCTGACACTGGATGGGACTGCCCCTCCCACCATTAGTTAAATCCTAAAGATAGCCAACAACTCACTTGAAAGTGTACTTTGAAAACCAAACAATCCCAAACCCACATCTCACAATCACCTCCTCTATCTTGCTCTTATACTCAAGGCCACTGTCCATCTACCCTGGCTCACCCATTCACTCCCTCAAAAACTATAATAAAGGCTCTTACCCACATTGCATTCCTTTCCCTCTGCCTCCTAATCAGCTCTGTTATTTTGCCAGGTGGCTCTATATAGTGTGCATGGGAGAGTGTTTTGTCACTCGGTCATGTCTGACTCTTTGCAACCCCCTGGACTGTAGTCTGCCAGGCTCCTCTGTTCATGGGATTCTCTAGGCAAGAATATTGCAATGGTAGCCATTCTCTTTCTCAGAGGATATTCCCAACCCAGGGATTGAACATGGGTCTCCTGCATTGCAGGTGAATTCTGTACCATCTGAGCCACCAGGGACACCCTTTACATAGAGTCCCATACTTTATGTTTCTAGGAATTTGTGAGTATAAACACTTCTTCCTTCATAACAGTCATTTCTGTGTCTGTGTGTCTTACTTACCTGATTAAAACAAGCCTCAGGGACATTTTAAAACACCAGCACAACTCTTACCATCAATAACTCTAACTACACTCTACCCATAAAAGCATATTTTTATAGTCATCAAGAAGTCCCACTGTTTCTATTTATTTTCTCATGTTGCTTTAGAAATAATGAAGAAAAATGGAAAGCATGGCTTTTTCCAAAGTTTAAATTTTATTATAATTAATTTCTCATGGATTTTGAAAATGTTGTCTAGGGAAGAGTTCTTGAGAGATGAGTGAACCAGAAATATTGTATTTTGCCACAGGCCAAGTAAGCATGTCTCAGGTTTCATACTGAAACTGAGCAGAACCCTGTGGGGCTCCTGGGGCACAGAAGCCTTTCTGTGTCCCCCATTTCTTGTTGTAGAGAACAGACTCTAGCCTCATTACCTTCTATGAATTCCAAAGGGCAGATTTAAAGAGCTGCTAATCAGGGAAGAGAATGGATGCAGAGACAAGGGAGATCCAGATGCAAAGAAACAGCAGTGCAGCCTCGGGGGCAGGGTCCTGGTTCTGCCCCAAGGAATATCTTTTGAGCTCTTTATAGAACTAAGTGCATGCCTGCTCAATCATTTCAACTCTTTGCAGCCCCAGAGCCTGCCAGGCTCCTCTGTCCAAGGAATTTCCTAGGAAAGAATATTGGAGTGGGTTACCATTTCCTCCCCCAGGGAATCTTCCCAACCCAGGCATCAAAGCTGAGTCTCTTGTGTCTCCAGCATCGGCAGGCAAATTTTTTATCACTGTGCCACCTGGGAAGCCCTGTAGAACTAAATTCCCCCAAATGGAAGATGTCAGCATTCTTCATTCCTGAGAAGACCACCTGAGGTCAAGTTAAAAGGAACTAGAGAAGCCCATCAGGAGATTACCTGAGACCAGATTAAAGGAGTGCAGGCCCTGCACACACCCTAATCCTTATCAGCAATCCCACCCTTGAACTACTGCCATAAAATCCCTTACCAAATCCTCCTGGGTTGGTACAAACAGTTTTCAAGGGAAGGAGACTGCTGTGTCCCCACTTTGAAACAAGAGGGAAGAAGGCAAGGCACAGTGTTTGAAAGAATGACACAGCCTGACATAAACAACATAAACTGCTCAGAATCAAATGGGTCCACGATGGCAGACAAGTCAACGTTGACAAGACCTTGATCCTCAGTAGTAACACATGAACAAGCTAAATGACACACTCAGAGGCACCATGACAGTTTCAAGACCAACCAACAAAGACCAAAAAGTGAGCAGTGACCCAATTCCTAGAAATCTCTATCCTGTTCCCAAAATGGTCAGAATAATCCTCACACTCTTTAGCCTAAGAAATTACTCAGCCCATAAAAGTTAACCCCACCATATTTTGAGGCCACATTCACCCTCTGCAATGCCCCACACTCTATCTGTGGAGTGTGTTTCTCTCTGAATAAATCCACTTCTTACTTATCACTTTGTCTCTCAGTGAATTATTTTTGAGATGAAATATCAAGAAGCTGAGCTTCATTAATTCCTGAAACCAGGTCTGTAATCCCAGTTGGAGGACCATGGGTTTTGGCTGGGTTTGAGTCCCAGCACATGGGTTCAAGTCTCAATCCAAGCTAAACAGTTTCACCTTTGCCTGGCAAAGCAATAAAACTATTCTTTGTATTTTACCCAAAACTCTATCTCCAAGATTCAATCCAGCACCAGTGCAGAGAGACTGGGTTTTCAGCATCATTACCTGAGAAAATACATCCCAACACTTAATTTCTATAAAGCTAAGACCTGAGAGCCTCATTTGGAACAAAAAGAGCCTTCCACATCTAGCATGCAGGTGAAACCTCTGTTTTGAAGAATCTTAAGAGAACATTAAAACTTGAATGGACTTATCTCTTTTTATAAAATTTCTTTAAGGAGATATTGACTCAGATTCATTATAGAACCAGATTCAATATTGAGAACTTGGGAGGAAATCCAACCAGAAGCTGATAAATAATTATCACTGCCCCCCCCACCCCAAAAAATGTACAAGAGGAAAGCTGAGGCCTGGGAAAGAGTGCTGTCCATGGTTATGGTTGGGTGACTGTGTAAATTAAAATGTACCAGAAAAAAAAAAGACAGAAATGCTGCAGAATGAGGAGAAGGACAGAAAGTTTTCACTGTACTCTCCTTCCAGTCTATCAGAGTGCTAGTAAGAAAAGCAACCCACTGATCAGAAAAGATTGCATGCAGCCAAACAGGTCAAGAAGGAAAGAGGTAAGAGGTCACTGAATAGGCAAGTCATCTGGGAAGTACCCAGACAAAAAGGCAACCCCTTCCAGTTCAGTGAATGCACTCTTAGGTTGGCTCCAGAGAAGAACAATTTAACGAAAGCCTGTCACCATAAATTAAACGAGGACATTACTTTACACAACAAGAAGCAGAGAAAGAACTACCTCAGAACACTTACTACCTTTACCCAAATCTGAGGGTGAATGTGGGAATCCTGTCTAGGAGCAAAACAAGACAAATAGGAGAAGAGCAGAAGGGCAATCAGACATTCGCTGAATCACAGGGGAAAATGACTTTAAAGCATTGTGGAGACAATGACTGTCTCTCTAGTGTGAGATCACAGACTCCAAGGTAATAAATTGAGTTTGGAAAAAAGAAAGGACAATAACTGGTTCAAAAACAACAGTCTCAAGCCTGCAACAGTCTCCCAGTCAAAGGCTTCAGTGCTTTCTGCCAAAGGCCCCAAAGCTTTCAGTTGCCAGACACCATCAAAAGATTGAGGAGCAAGGAGAAGAAAATGAATGCTTGAGTATCTAGGAGCTGACATGCATAACAAAATAAAGATGTAAACACTGCCTTTAATTTGACTTTCCTTGTCAGCAAGGCAACTGTTTCTTCTGGATAAAGTATGTCATGGCCTTGAAGCCCTAAGATTTGTACAAATGATGTTGAAAGGTGATGGGATTAAAATTCAGTAGTATTCAGAAATTTACAGCCTCAGCAAAGAGTCACCAAATGTATCATGTTCAATTTCTGCCTAAGCACATTGACTTGCTGTTTTTCTTCTCTTGACTATATCTGTGCATCTCAGATCAGATCAGAGCAGGTCAGTCGCTCAGTCGTGTCCAACTCTTTGCGACCCCATGAATCGCAGCACGCCAGGCCTCCCTGTCCATCACCAACTCCCAGAGTTCACTCAGACTCACGTCCATCGAGTTAGTGATGCCATCCAGCCATCTCATCCTCTGTCGTCCACTTCTCCTCCTGCCCCCAATCCCACTCAGCATCAGAGTCTTTTCCAATGAGTCAACTCTTCACATGAGGTGGCCAAAGTACTGGAGTTTCAGCTTTAGCATCATTCCCTCCAAAGAGATCCCAGGGCTGATCTCCTTCAGAATGGACTGGTTGGATCTCCTTGCAGTCCAAGGGACTCTCAAGAGTCTTCTCCAACACCACAGTTCAAAAGCATCAATTCTTTGACGCTCAGCCTTCTTCACAGTCCAACTCTCACATCCATACACGACCACAGGAAAAACCATAGCCTTGACTAGACAGACCTTTGTTGACAAAGTAATGTCTCTGCTTTCGAATATGCTATCTAGGTTGGTCATAACTTTCCTTCCAAGAAGTAAGCGTCTTTTAATTTCATGGCTGCAATCACCATCTGCAGTGATTTTGGAGCCCCCAAAAATAAAGTCTGACACTGTTTCCACTGTTTCCCCATCTATTTCCAATGAAGTGGTGGGACCGGATGCCATGATCTTTGTTTTCTGAATGTTGAGCTTTAAGCCAACTTTTTCACTCTCCACTTTCACTTTCATCAAGAGGCTTTTGAGTTCCTCTTCACTTTCTGCCATGAGGGTGGTGTCATCTGCATATCTGAGGTTATTGATATTTCTCCTGGCAATCTTGATTCCAGCTTGTGTTTCTTCCAGTCCAGCGTTTCTCATGATGTACTCTGCATATCTGTGCATCTGCTGCCCTCCAAAACCAACCTTCAAGTTTTCACTTCCACTTCTTTGAAGATGTTACCAGTTATTTCACTTTTATGGATACCTTATAATTTTTATATTCTATCAATTAGTACTGTAGAGATTATTACCTAATTACCAACTAATCTTCTAATTGTTCTACATGTACGTGCATGGTAAGTCACTTCAGTTATGTCTGACCCTGTGTGACCCTATGGACTGTAGCCCACCAGGTTCCTCTGTCCATGAGATTCTCCAGGCAAAAATACTGAAGTGGGTTGCTGTGTTCAGGTAGCAGAAATGCTAACTGCCATTTCTCAAGCAGCTTATTATAAAGTCTTTGATGACAAGAAGAATTGATGCTTTTGAACTGTGGTGTTGGAGAAGACTCTTGAGAGTCCTTTGGACTGCAAGGAGATCCAACCAGTCCATTCTGAAGGAGATTAGCCCTGGGATTTCTTTGGAAGGAATGATACTAAAGCTGAAACTCCAGTACTTTGGCCACCTCATGCGAAGAGTTGACTTATTGGAAAAGACTCTGATGCTGGGAGGGATTGGGGGCAAGAGGAGAAGGGGACGACAGAGGATGAGATGGCTGGATGGCATCACTGACTCGATGGACATGAGTCTGAATGAACTCCAGGAGTTGGTGATGGACAGGGCGGCCTGGCGTGCTGCGGTTCATGCGGTCGCAAAGAGTCGGACACGACTGAGCGACTGATCTGATCTGATCTGATCACACCTTCTCCTACCCGCTTTTAATTCCAAGACCATCTGGATTAGCACTGAGACACAAAGTAAGACCTCCACTAAAAAATAGTTTTTAGAGCTTCCCAAGTGATGCTTTTGTTGTTCAGTCACCCAGTCACGTCCAATTCTTTGCAACCCCATGAACTGCAGCATGCCAGGCCTCTCTGTTCCTCACCATCTTCCGAAGTTTGTCCAAGTTCACGTCCATTGCATCGGTGATGCCATCCAGCCATCTCATCCTCTGATGCCCTCTTCTCCTTCTGCCCTCAATCTTTCCCAGTATCAGGGACTTTTCCAAAGAGTCAGCTGTTCTCATCAGATGACCAAAATACTGGAGTTTCAGCTTCAGCATTAATCCTTCCAACAAGTCTTCAGGGTTGACTTCCCTTAAGATTGACTGGTTTGATCTTGCTGTCCAGGAGACTCTCATGAGTCTTCTCCAGCCCCACAGTTCAAAGGCATCAATTCTTTGGCACTTTGCTTTCATTATGGTCCAGCTCTCACAACCTTACATGACCAATGGGAAGATGATAGCCTTGACTATATGGACCTTTGTCAGCAAAGTAGTCTCTGCTTTTCAACACACTTTCTAGGTTTGTCATCGCTTTCCTGCCAAGAAGCAATTGTCTTCTGATTTCATGGCTACAGTCACAATTTGCAGTGATTTTAGAGCCCAAGAAGAGGAAATCTGTCACTGTTTCCACTTTTCCCCCTCTATTTGCCATGAAGTGATGACTTAAACAACAACTAAATATATATATATATATATATATATATATATATATATATATATGAAGGCAATGGCACCCCACTCCAGTACTCTTGCCTGGAAAATCCCATGGATGGAGGAGGCTGGTGGGCTGCAGTCCATGGGGTCACTAAGAGTTGGACACGACTGAGTGACTTCGCTTTCACTTTTCACTTTCATGCATTGGAGAAGCAAATGGCAACCCACCCCAATGTTCTAGCCTGGAGAATCCCAGGGACGGGGGAGCTTGGTGGCTGCCGTCTATGGGGTCACACAGAGTCGGACACGACTGAAGTGACTTAGCATAGCATAGCATGTATATATTTAATCTTAAAACGGGACAGTAGAGTAGGTTGAAAATAAAACTTCACTAATCAAAAGAAGTATTATTAAGAGACTAGTTTGAAAAATTTAGCTTAATATTCAGAATATTCCTGACTTGGTATGTGCAAACACTGAAAATACAGTACAATTCCACCAGTTCTATAATGGTAGAGTTGTTCTTGTGTGGAATTTACAGAATAAGTGTTGTTCTTGCATAAAATTAAGGTTGAGAATTCGAGAGTCAGAATGGCTGAGAGCCATCCCATTACTAATAAGCTGGTGCTGTTGAGTACAGTCACATAACTATAACAGAGCCAGTTTCCTCATTCATAAAATGAGCATATTAATTGTACTAACCTCAGAAAGATGATATCAAGATTAAATGAGAAAGTATATGTAAAAAGCACAGTGTGTGCACATAGTACATGCTCAGTACATGTTAGCTAGTTAGTAGCTTTATTCACCTACATGACTTCCAAATTATATCTGAGACACACAAATTCTAACCAACATCAAAGATATTGGTTCAGTATTAAAATTACATTATTAGATAAAATTACACCTTCAGTTTGGTCTATGTTAGGAATAAAATGTAGAAAAAAGCCACTTTAATATGGCTCTTTATCATCATGTAAAAGTCTGTATTTGCCTACCATTCACCATGAGAATTCAGAGGTGATTCAAACAGTTTTGGATACATACAAGTGAGACATCACACTAGCACTGAATGGATAGAAAGAAAAAATTAGTAATATATAATTTCTAAATTTGTAAAAGGCAATAATCTTCAAAGCCAGAGAAGCCTAGAAGAGCTGTATACTAATGCTTCCATCTTCACTTAGTAAGTACCTTTCTTCATACTGAGAAAGATACACAGGAAAATATGGGACCTGGCTAATGAACTGCAGAAGACTATCAGGTTGGGAAGTCAAGCCATAACTTAAATGATTTTTAAAAGTATTTATTTTAATACATAAAGAAGGATTCAACTGAGAGATACAGAAAGTAAGTCAGTGGGAACAATCAAAGATTTAGAAGTAGTAGCAGTGATGTGCTGGTTTAAAACTGGTTCTGGTTGGGGAGTGGTACCTGATTTTTACTATTTGTTAGTTACTTATTGTGTAAACATTTCCACCATGGATGGTTTTAAATTGTTAATGAAATATCACTGAACATAGAGCTGAGAGGAGATGCAAACACTCAATTCATACTCCAGCACCCCAGTGTCAAAATTCAAGGGGAAGTTTGAAAGACTGACTAAACTAAAAAAAAAAAAAAAATTAGAGTGCACAGGAATAGCTGGAATAAAACCTTCAAGTATAAGTGAAACACAAGGTATTAAGGGAGACGGTGTAAGGTCAGTGTGATTAGAGTATAAATAGTGAGTTTGGAAAGTGGATTGGACATCTGGCAATTTCAGGTAGAGTGTACTAAAGGGTCTAAGTTCAATTCAGTAGCAAGTGAGGATTCACCAAAGACTGATGAAGAGAGAGATCTGACCCCAGGATAGTAATTCTGCAATAGGAGTGATGGTCTGTTGAATTCTCAGAAAAGGGAATGACTGGAGACTTGGAGACCAGGTAGAAGACCAGAGTAGCAAGACTACAGTGCAGTGCTGACAGCAAAGAGGCAGAAAGAATTGAAAGCGACGTGGTGGGAAAAAATTCGATAGCACTGGAAGACTTCTTGATATGCAGTATAAAGAAGAGTGAAACGAGAACAATGACTAAAGCCTTCACTTCTGGGTTCAGGGTAGAATTATCATCTCATTGAACAACTTAGGAGAAACAGTGGAGCAGAAGCTAGTATATGGGGACAGCCAATAACTTCAGCCTTAGACATACCCAGTTTAGATCCCAGTAATGTACTGTATTCCTTGCCCTTCAGAATTCCATGGGCCCCCACCCCACTAATGTGTCCTGTCGTTCTCAAAGCCCAAACCCAATGCTGGAATTATCTCCAATAATATGACATAGCAGAGATCTTATATTCTTTTTCTTATTAGAATCATCTAATCCCTTCCCTTCCCTGTTATCTTTTTTCATCCCTGCCCTCTCCACCTTCTTACTCTCTTTTCATCCAATTCTGAGATCCTTCCTTTTAGAGTAAATATTCTCATTTAAAAATTCATTTTTATACTACATACATTCCTTTACTAAAATTCTGTTATAGTATAATACTTTGTGTTCTGATTATCTCACACTAGGTATACTGGTATATTTATTATTCTATCCAGTCTCCTAAAAAATCCTATGGGATAAGTGAGGGTAGCTATAATTAACCTCATTCAGTAAATGGAGAACCAAGGTAGAAGAGATAATTAATATAATCAAGTAACTGATTCAGAGGCAATCACTGATTTAGAATTTCCCTCTCAATATCGTATCTAATAAAAAAAAATGTTGCTTCCAACCTTTCAATTTCTTTAAAAGAAAGATGTTAAATTTTTTTCCTACGTTTAGTAATTTTATCTCAAAACAATATAAGATAAAATCTAAACTAGAATTAAAAATACATGCTTCCAATCAAAATTCCATTGCCTTTTTCCAAACTTGACTTGTTTTCTAGGATTATCTACAACAACCAGAGATGAAGACTAGTAAACAAAATTCTAAAAGAAGATAATACTCATGCTTTTTTTATCTTGTGTGGCATAATTTACTACTCAAATAAGACCAATTAAAAACAAAACATTTTGCTTTCATTATGATTTCTAGCCTAGATGTAAAAGCCTTACAATTTTTAGTGTATCTCTATAAGCAATAGAGTGTATTTAAATACAAATAATAGGGTATAAAGATGGAAACTATGCAAGGCACTTTCAGGTCCAAAAGGCACTCTGTAAATGTCTCAAACTGCAGTCTCCTCACGTCTCAGATCCTTAGCAAAAGGCATGCAATCAAGCCTCCATTCTGAGCTGAATGCTTCTAACTTATTAATTCTAACAGACAAGATAAGGGGAAAGAAAACCTCTGAAGCATGTAAATTCCATTGTTTTAATGTATAAGTAGCTTTAACTCTGAAGGGTAGCTCACCAACTGCTGAGGAGCTCTTGAATGCTGAGTGATGTTCTTCAGCTCTTCATTTTGAGTTCAACATAATTATTCTGTGTATGGGCAACTGTTCCTGAAGACCCTGGCTTTGAAACTTAGGCCAGTTGTTCTCAATCTTGGGAGATAGACCTTTGAAAAGCAATAAGGTTATACGGTCTGAAGCAATAGAGATATAAGCACATTAAATGCAGACTGAGTGAATAATATTCTGCGTTTATAGAATGAGGTTAATTAGAGCTACCCTCACTTCTATTATTTTTAGGATAATGGATGAAATAACAAATATTCCAACATAACTAATAGTAAATTTTCTATTTATGTATTTTACAATCAACAGGCCCAAAAGTGAAATTACTATCTTTTTGGTGTCTTCAAAATATTTCACTACTACACTAAGTTTTTTTAGACTAAAAAAAAGTTCATATACATTATTTTAAATCTTAGAGTGAGCAGAGTATTGCACTTCCCATGGGATTATTATTAGTTAATATTTTGTGATATTCTTATTTTATCTATTGTGGAAAGTATTTTTTAACCAGTAAATATGAGAGCCATGTAAAATATAGAGTAGAGGAGGAAGTTTTATTATCAGGGTCCCTCAGATTTGACTCTTACTATAAACTATCTCTAGACTACATTCTACCTGAAAAAGGAGAATATAGTTACTTTACAATTGCTTTATTCATGAAAATATTTTTCAACATTTTTATTCTTTATATTAATACTGAAACCATATCAATAAAGTGCTTTGAACTCCTTGGAGAAAAGAGCAATGTAAATGCAAAGCATCACTATTATTACTGTGCAATAAATCCCAGCTAACATAGTAGGTAATTAAAGGCAAGAGCTGGGGAGTAATTAAAAGTAATTGATAACTCACTGTCCTTGTGAGGTGCTGTTTTTGCTGTTCCTCAATACCTTCAAAGTGGTGTCAAGTACAAAAAAGAAATAAATAATTCTTAAATGAAATCAGAAATGTGTCAAGTCCCCTTTTTCCAACCAGGACATTCTAAGACAGAGTATCACCAATCTGAGAGGGGTTCTCATTAACTCAAACACTGTTATTAACAAAAAATAAGATGCTTTAAGTCCAGTGTGCTCTAGGGTCTTTCTGCTTCTCACATAAGGAGTGATCATTAAAGCACTGGCTGGAAATTGTCTATCACTTCACTGTTTTTTTTTATTTCTTGGGATACAGGTATAAAGTAAGTTCAGTCAGTTCAGTTCAGTCGCTCAGTCGTGCCCAACTCTTCGCGACCCCATGAATCGCAGCACGCCAGGCCTCCCTGTCCATCACCAACTCCCGGAGTTCACTCAGACTCACGTCCATCGAGTCAGTGATGCCATCCAGTCATCTCATCCTCTGTCGTCCCCTTCTCTTCCTGTCCCCAATACCTCCCAGCATCAGAGTCTTTTCCAATGAGTCAACTCTTCGCATGAGGTGGCCAAAGTACTGGAGTTTCAGCTTTAGCATCATTCCTTCCAAAGAAATCCCAGGGCTGATCTCCTTCAGAATGGACTGGTTGGATCTCCTTGCAGTCCAACGGACTCTCAAGAATCTTCTCCAACACCACAGTTCAAAAGCATCAATTCTTTGACGCTCAGCCTTCTTCACAGTCCAACTCTCACATCCATACATGACCACAGGAAAAACCGTAGCCTTGACTAAACAAACCTTTGTTGGCAAAGTAATGTCTCTGCTTTTGAATACACTATCTAGGTTGGTCTTAACTTTCCTTCCAAGGAGTAAGCGTCTTTTAATTTCATGGCTGCAGTCACCATCTGCAGTGATTTTGGAGCCCAAAAAATAAAGTCTGACACTGTTTCCACTGTTTCCCCATCTATTTCCCATGAAGTGATGGGACCAGATACCATGATCTTAGTTTTCTGAATGTTGAGCTTTAAGCCACCTTTTTCACTCTCCACTTTGACTTTCATCAAGAGGCTTTTTAGTGCCTCTTCACTTTCTGCCATAAGGATGGTGTCATCTGCATATCCTAGGTTATTGATATTTCTCCCAGCAATCTAGATTCCAGCTTGTGCTTCTTCCAGTCCAGCATTTCTCATGATGTACTCTGCATATAAGTTAAATAAGCAGGGTAACAATATACAGCCTTGACATACTCCTTTTCCTATTTGGAACCAGTCTGTTGGTCCATGTCCAGTTCTAACTGTTGCTTCCTGACCTGCATACAGATTTCTCAAGAGGCAGGTCAGGTGGTCTGGTATTCCCATCTCTTTCAGAATTTCCCACAGTTTATTGTGATCCACACAGTCAAAGGCTTTGGCATAGGCAATAAAGCAGAAATAGATGTTTTTCTGGAACTCTCTTGCTTTATCGATGATCCAGCAGATGTTGGCAATTTGATCTCTGGTTCCTCTGCCTTTTCTAAAACCAGCTTGAACATCAGGAAGTTCACGGTTCACATATTGCTGAAGCCTGGCTTGGAGAATTTTGAGCATTACTTTACTAGCGTGTGAGATGAGTGCAATTGTGTGGTAGTTTGAACATTCTTTGGCATTGCCTTTCTTTGGGATTGGAATGAAAACTGACCTTTTCCAGTCCTGTGGCCACTGCTGAGTTTTCCAAATTTGCTGGCATATTGAGGGCAGCACTTTCACAGCATCATCTTTCAGGATTTGAAATAGCTCAACTGGAATTCCATCACCTCCACTAGCTTTGTTCGTAGTGATGCTTTCTAAGGCCCACTTGACTTCACATTCCAGGATGTCTGGCTCTAGGTGAGTGATCACACCATCGTGATTATCTGGGTCATGAAGATCTTTTTTGTACAGTTCTTCTATGTATTCTTGCCACCTCTTCTTAATATCTTCTACTTCTGTTATGTCCATACCATTTCTGTCCTTTATCAAGCCCGTCTTTGCATGAAATGTTCCCTTGGTATCTCTAATTTTTCTTGAAGAGATCTCTAGTCTTTCCCATTCTGTTGCTTTCCTCTATTTCTTTGCATTGATTGCTGAGGAAGGCTTTCTTATCTCTTCTTGCTATTCTTTGGAACTCTGCATTCAGATGCTTATATCTTTCCTTTTCTCCTTTGCTTTTCGCTTCTCTTCTTTTCACAGCTATTTGTAAGGCCTCCCCAGACAGCCATTTTGCTTTTTTGCATTTCTTTTCCATGGGGATGGTCTTGATCCCCTTCTCCCGTACAATGTCACGAACCTCATTCCATAGTTCATCAGACACTCTATCTATCAGATCTAGACCCTTAAATCTATAAAGTAAGTTACTTAGTGCTTAAAAACACATATGGCCTAATTGTGTCAGGAATAAGGGGCTGAAAATTTTGTGGGCACTGAGATCTTCTCACAGAGATTCCTCCTGCCTCTTCACTTGCAGCTGAAAACTCACCATTGTGTCTATAAACTCTGAGTAAGCCAAGATCATCCCCATGTCATACGTTTGTTCATTTCTCAACTAAAATTAGCCTGCCCATTTTTTCATCCTTCAAGGCTTACTTTCACATGATTTCATTTTTCAGAGTTCAGATGTGTCTTCTTAGGGTCATATTTAGAATTTCTTGCTCCAAAACTCTAGTGATTCCTAAAGACACCAGCCACACAATAGCAAACATTGCAGATATTTAGGAAATATTTTCTGACCAAAATTATGACATACTTCCTGGAATAAAAAACCTTTAGAAATTCTTTCAGACTGTTATGGTGTTAAATCTATAGAAATCCACATGAAATCATGCTGGAGTAAGGCAGTGAGTGGGGCAAAATTAACCAGTGCCAGTAACCTGGAGATTATGCATGAGACGTCTTCCAGCTTGTTTTAGCCTTGGGTAAATTCAGGCCCCTAAAAAGCAGCACAAAACAGTATTTCTTCTGTGTGACACTACATCACCAGGCTGGCTTTAGAAATATCTCCAACTACTTCTTTCAGCCTACAGGTAATACCTACATATTTAGATATCAACACAGTTCTTTCCATAGTAACCCTTTGGTTTTTCTCTCTCTCCTGCTCTGTCTCCTTGTTTAAGCTACTCCTGAGGTTACCATATCAATGAAACCATCATCTCCACTAAGGTAACTTCCTGCCCAAGATGCCTCCACTGCTGACTATGATGGTTTACAGAGCATGCCCAGTCTGCAGAGATGTTTAGGCAAGTCAGAATTATAGTTAGCTTCTGTCCTAATTGAGGTTCTCAAATGGTGGATGTAAAGAAAGAAAGAAATTTACATTGATAGGACTTGCTATGCCAAGTGTTAATGTTGATGCATCTCTTTCTAAGTTAGGCCTTCCAGTTATCTTGTTGAAGACCTAGAGACCTGGAAAAGTTAAGTAATTTTCCCAGGGTCACATTATTTCAGAGCCAGAACTGCAATCAGGTCCGTGTCACTTCAAAGTCCCTCTCCCCACTGAGCACAGCTGCATGGTCTGGCATCCAAGAGGCACAAAGCCACTGAGTGAACAGCTGGGTAGACTCTGACTATTTGTTCTCTGAACTGCTTTTGCTGTTGGCTAAGTGTAGGGATTTTGGATTTATATGGTGATTATAATCAGATGTCTTCTAGAAACTGCAGGTAAATGAATCTTCCCTTCAGGGAAGCTGGGACACAAGGATGGAATTTCCTCCCAAACATGAATAGAAATGATGAAAGAAAAGAAAGCCAGTACTGTGCTCCAGTCTTTAAAGGTCTGTACTTTTACAGCAATGTCTGCTATAGAGAAGCGGTCTTTGCCATGGTGAGATAGTCCCCTTACTCAGTAACAGCACTCCTTCAGTTGAAGCACCATGAGAGACACAGCAAATGCTTGTCATCAGTCAGAGACTGGCTTGTTATTTTCTATGAATTTGACTTAGCTCTGTTTCCCCATATGCCTTGCCTCTTTCTGCTACACATTGCCTTCCCACTCTCCCTCCCCCTCTTCATTTATCACCTTCTGTTCCCTCCCCTGCTTCTTCTGTTTTCAATTTAATGATGTTAAATGTTTTAAGTGTGAAATAATATGCATCATACTGTGGCTCTTCAGGAGAACAATATGTGCACCACCACTGTGTACAGGACTGTGCGTGTGTGTGTGTGAGAGAGGGAGAGACCATGATGCATGAGCCATTATAGTAATAGTCACGGTAATATAGTAAGAGACCTGAAGTATATGTGGGATGGGTGAGTTAAGGTGTTAACAAAAACATAAAGTATTTCTCAGGGCACTCTAACTGTCCTTCTTTGGACCTTGACATCCCCTGCTATCCATGTATCATCACAAAAACATTAAATGCAAAATGCTCTGATAATTATTTTGCAGAGTAGTATAAAGGTCTGCAATGTTTTGAATATATCAGCATGACAACATAGCATTCACTTGGTAGATGTAGAAAGGATGTAGATAAATAAGAGCATTATACATTTCTCCCATGTTAAAGAAACTCAAAGCACTTTATAGATGACAACCAATTTTATAGACACATATCTCAAGCTAAGTAGTGTCCTTTGTACAAGTAGTTTTTTAAAAATGGGTGATCTCTGAGACACCATTCATAGTACAGTGACACCTGGATGAACACAAATCTCTCTGAATCAAAGGTGCAAGTATGGACACGGTTGGATAACTGTTGTTCTAAGCACAAGGTCATTGGAAGTAGCAAATGAGGCAGATAAAATAGTGATGATTTTTCTTCAAGCAGATGAGTATGATCTGGGTGACACAAAGGCATATTCTTGGGCACTACAGAAGGGCTCAGTCACCTAGGAGTACAGAGCTGGGGGGAGGTGGAGGCTGCTGAGTTTGATCTTGTTTTTCTTCTGTAGGGGAGCAAAATTTTCCACCTCAAAATGTGTATATGTTGCATGAGGATCACTTGGGATTGGGTATTTTTGAGAAACAGAAGCTTCAGAAAGTTTTTCTTATTACCTCTGCCTTAACTGCCTAAAAGAATTTTTACAGGGAACCTGTGTCAGGAATAGGGTTGTTAGTAAAATTAACTTATTTTTATAGCAGAAAAACTTCTTTGCATAGCATGGCAAACATTTATTTAGCAAATCTTTGCTCTTCCCATCTTCCCTTGGCTGAAGGGTCTTCCTCTTATTTGCAGTCCCAGACCCCCAACCCCCTTCTCCTTAGCTCAGAATACCACAGAGGCATCAATTGCTTGACAGTTTGGGGGCCTCATATTCTTATGGGGATCTCATATGTATGCAATTAATTTTTCTCCTGTTAATCTGTCCTAATATAATTTGATTATTAGAACAGCCAAAGAACTTAGAAAGGTAGGGAAAAATTGTTTCTCCTCTATACTTTGAAGAGAAATTGGAACATGGAACACCCGAGGATTAGGAATACATAAGCAGAAAAGGAGAAATGCACGGGAGAAAAATTCCTTCCCAAGACATTACAGGAAGGGATTCACCTGCTGAAAAGTTCCCAGTTCTTCCCATATTACCTAGTAGCAGGACTAGAAGTAATAGAGAGGTATTTAGCAAGAAATGACTGCAAGTCAGTGTGGCAGGTGTATAGAAACCTGTTATGTGGTAAGAGAATCCCTTCTTTGACTCCGAAAGAGAGGATTTTGGTGGAGGTTCCAGAAAAGAGATTATGTTAAAGTAGATGATAAATCATTAGCTGAAATTTAGTCAGAATGATAGGGTAGAAACTTCAGATGGTGAAAAAAAGCATATGCAAAGATGAGGAGGATATTTAGGAAACGGTAAGGAAGTCAGTGATGAATAGCACAGAGTGTATTATGGGGACTTCTTAGGATATGGTTTTGAAATGTCTGATAGGGTTAAACACTGAAGTATTTTGTAAGCCAATCTGTAGAGTTTGGACTTGGAGCTAATGTTAAGCAGAAGCGTGACATGTTGAGATTTTTAGTTTTAAAAGATAAGTTAGAAAACAATATAAATCATGAACTAAGGTGATGATAAGATTTTTGGATAATCAATGAAACTACTGAATAAATACTCAGGAGTTAAGAGACCATCCATAATAATCTAACTTATGTTGGAAGTACAGAGAGAAAAAAATTGATTGAAGAGAAAGTGAGAAGGTGGGGATCCTAGGTGGACAGATTAGACACAGAATGTTAGAGAGAGAGAAGAGCCAAGTAGGACATTAAATTTCTCTGCTTGAGGGACAAAGTAGATAATGATGCTTTTGACCAAGGCAGAAAATATAGATCAAATGTCAAATGTTATCTGACAGCAACAGATCCTCAGCTTCTTCAAAGCTTTTTCTAATTTAATGTTCCCAAAGCCAGTAAGTCAGCTAGAGTCATTACAAACCTCCACCCATGTTCTTCCTCTCTTGTTTGGGCTCCCACTCACCCACATCTGCTGCCTGCAAAGTAACTTGGAACAACATCCCCATCTGCCACAAGAATGTGCTTTGTCAATGACCATATCAAGGACACTCTGTCTGAATTATCCTAAGGTTTCCATGTTTACAACCTACAGGATGGAACTGAGCTTCATGCCAAGGCAGAACACTGGGCAATACGGGCTCAGCCACTACAATTTCTCCTCCACTAGAATGTATGCTCTATGATTGCAAAGATTTTTATGTTTCATTTACTGAAGTATCTTATGTATTTGTAATAGTGCCTGGTACATAACAGGTGTTTGATAAATATTTTTTAATTCAACTTCCTTTTTTTAATTCAACTTCTTATTTTAAGTGTAGCCTCATATGCAGGTGTAAGAAATAATAGAGACAGAGCTAATGTACCCTTTAACAATCTCCTCTAATGGTAACATCTTGAAAAACTATACTATGATATCACAACCAGGATATAGATGTTAAAGCAGTCACAACACAGAGCATCGCCCTGTGCAAAGAGCACCAAGATGCCCTAAGTTGCCCTTTTATGACCATATCCACTCCCTTCCAAAGGAAGTTGCTCCAAATATTGCTGTCAAATGAGACCTATGGAAGCAACTGTAAAACATTGGAGAAAATCTAGAAGAATTCTATACTTAACTTGTTTCATAATTACTTTAGGTTTTACCTCACTTTAAAGAAACTTTTTTTTTTTTCCTAAGTCACTTCAGTTGTGTCCAACTCTGTGTGACCCCATAGACGGCAGCCCACCAGGCTCCCTTGTCCCTGGGATTCTCCAGGCAAGAACACTGGAGTGGGTTGCCATTTCCTTCTCTGTAACCAATTAAGACTGTGATATATAAAGGGAAAAAAGGACCAAAAAACATTTGTAATCAATGCAAATAATTAGATGCTAGTCCTAAATTAAAGGACTGACAAATCATTTTTGTGTACAGTATGTTTATTTGGGTTAAAATAGAAACCAAGGTGTTTATACTTCTTTTTAAAACTATTATTCTAGAAAACTTTTTGATTAAACCACTACAATCCCAACCATTTTGGACAAAATGTTTTCTATCTCTGTTCATCACTCTGGTGATATTTTTCCCTCTCAAAATGGGGTTCAAACTCAGTTCAGTGGAACTGGAGGGTATCAAGTATCCTCCACCCTGTTTTGCTTTGCTTCTTTTCAGTCCTTTCTCTCATCCCAAGTTTTATTCCTCCTCTTCTAATTACAAATAAAAACCTCCATGAACATAACTTAAAATATTGATGTGAAACGTCAAGAGGGAGGAAGAAGATAGATCACCATCTTTAAGCAACAGCAAGCCACAAATGCTATCTTATTTTAAAAGAAAGAAATTGAAGCAAAAGGAAGTTTAAGGAAGCAGGAAATTAGAAAATGGGTTTAAGATTGAAGATGTTATATTTCAAGACTTGTCTTCTTCATGTTGGTCCTCCACAGCCACAAACTTGGTCATGTGACTCTCCTGCTCAGCTCCCCATTGCCTGAAGACAATGTCCAAAGTCATTTGCATGATTTATTGAGGTCTTGTATGGTCTGATCCCTGGACATTTCTCCAGTCTTTCATCTTCCACTCCCTACCATGTACCTCCCTCTCCATTCCCTACTCTGACTGCCTTCTCACACTCACCTTTGTCCCCTCACTTCCTCTGGTTAGAGTCTGATTCTTACTCTTTTCATTCTTACTCACCTCACACATTACTTCTTCTGTAAATTTTTTCCTGGAAGCCTTTCTTGTTACCACTTAGATAACTTGAGTCTATTAATCAATATTCCTCTTCTCCAAGCCACAGAAACCCAATTTGAAAAGCTTAGGAAAAAAGAAAAGCTATGTCACTCAACAACAAATTACAGAAAGATCATCCCATGGGAAGAGATGTCCACTTTACTGTAAAAAATCTGCATTATCACATGGTATTATAATCTATTTATGAGTCTATCTTCCTTCATCTATATGCCTGAAGTCATTCATCTTATGATTTCCCAGCGTCAAAGAGGTAGAAGTTGAACATATCCTTTTCATATAGAGTCAAAAATATTATGGTTGGAAATTTAGGGAAGTGATGTCTAGAGGGAATATTATATACATAGGAGATCTTGCTTTTAGGTACTGATAAAGAACTTGGTGACTAGAGTTTCAGAATAAAAAAAAATTGATGACAATGGTCTTTAAGAACATGTAACGATTCTAGACTAACTAGATTCTAGACATCTGAAACTTGGGGAAAAATAGGGATGCTTTTCTATTGAGAGGAGGGAAGAAGGTAAGTCAGTGATGATGAAGCAAGATCAGAAGTCAGGAGATAAGAGAGCTTATACCTGCTGGTCTCTCTTTTCTCTCCAAAACAACATGCAGTGTGTTTAGTTCATCTGCTTAAGAAGGAGAAGACTGAGGTATCTGGAATTGAGGTAGGAGAACTGAAGAAAGTGATAACTTCCTGAGAAAAATGGGAAAGTTTCTTTCAAGAGACAAGGAGAAGTGAACTGGAGGGATTATTTAACAACTATTTTCCATGGCCAAAAAATTCCATGAATATTGATGCATCGTTTTACCCACTGAGTTGGCTATTCCTAGAAAGCAATTCCTTCTATTTAACTCTATACTCATACCAATAATTTTACCTGTCTTTACCTCTTTTACTTCTCCCATAAATATACTCAACTCTTACCCATTTTAAAAAAGAGATGATTTACTTACAGTCCATTTACTCCCTCATCCATTGCTCTCTGGCTTTGGCTCCACTGCTACTGAAATAGTTTTTGCAAAGGTCATTATCACCTAGTTACAAAGAATTATAGCCTTTACCCTCTCAATCTGTCTTCTTTATGGTATTTCTGGAAGCTTTTGAGCCCATTGGCAAGCCCCTGCTTTTGAAACATTCTCATCCTCTGACTTTGGACATAGCAATCAGAAAACATACTAAATGTGGACACTCTAGTGTACACTATGCAAAGACTGTGGCTTGAATCCCAGCCGTGCAATTTTCTGACTGAGTGATGTTAGAAACATTATTTAGCCTTTCCAACCTCAGTTCATATAGTTGCAAAACAGATATAATACCCACTTATTAGTACTGCCTTCATAACTCAGACCTTTAACCTTTAAGAAATACTGGGAATTTTCCTGTGGTCCAGTGGTTAAGACTCTGTGCTTTCATTACAGTAGGTAGGAGTTCTATCCCTGTCCTGGTTGGGGAAGTAAGATCTCACAAGCCTCATGTCACAGCCAAAAAAAATTTAAGAAATACTGAATACCTACTATATACCAGGTACTATTTTGAGAGCCTGGAATCCATTAGTGAGGGAGGAGAAATGAACAAAAATTCTAACCCTAATATATGACCCACAAATCCCACTACTAGGCATATAATTCAAAAAGACACATATACCCTAAATGTTCATTACAACTCTATTTACAATAGCCAGAACATGCAAGCAATGTAGATGTCCATCAACAGGTGGATAAAGAAGATGTGGTACATATATACAATAGATTGTTATTCAGCCATAAAAAGGAGCAAAACTGGGACATTTGTAGTGATGTCAATGAACCTAGAGTCTATCACAGAGTAAAGTCAGAGAGGAAAAAAAAAAACGTATTGTATATTAATGTGTATAGATGGAATCTAGAAAAGTGGTGCTGATGAACCTATTTGTAGGGCAGGAATAGAGACACAGACATACAGAATGGACTTTTGGACACAGAGGTAGGAAGGAGAGGGTGGGACAAATTGAGAGAGTAGCATACTCTACCACATGTGAAATAGACAGTGGGAAGATGCCTATAGCACAGGGAGCTCTACTAGATGCTTTGTGATGACCTAGAGGAGGAGACGGAGGGCAGGAGGCTCAAGAAGGTGGGGGTATATATACACATACAGCTGATTCACTATAGCCGCTCTTCACTTCGACACTCAGCCTTCTTCACAGTCCAACTCTCACATCCATACATGACCACAGGAAAAACCATAGCCTTGACTAGATGAACCTTTGTTGGCAAAGTAATATATCTGCTTTTGAATATGCTATCTAGGTTGGTCATAACTTTCCTTCCAAGGAGTAAGCATCTTTTAATTTCATGGCTGCAGTCACATCTGCAGTGATTTTGGAGCCCAAAAAAATAAAGTCTGACACTGTTTCCACTGTTTCCCCATCTATTTGCCATGAAGTGATGGGACTGGATGCCATGATATTCGTTTTCTGAATGTTGAGCTTTAAGCCGACTTTTTCACTCTCCACTTTCACTTTCATCAAGAGGCTTTTGAGTTCCTCTTCATTTTCTGCCATAAGGGTGGTGTCATCTGCATATCTGAGGTTATTGATATTTCTCCCAGCAATCTTGATTCCAGCTTGTGTTTCTTCCAGTCCAGTGTTTCTCATGATGTACTCTGCGTATAAGTTAAATAAGCAGGATTGATAATATACAGCCTTGACGTACTCCTTTTCCTATTTGGAACCAGTCTGTTATTCCATGTCCAGTTCTAACTGTTGCTTCCTGACCTGCATACAGATTTCTCAAGAGGCAGGTCACCTACTACATATTAATACCAGGTACTATTTTAGATGCTTTGAATCTAGTAGTCCATTGGTGAGGGAGGAAAATGATGACAGAGGAAAACAGGACAAAAATCCCTGTATCACTGAACTGGGGAAAGGATAGGGACAATAAACTATAAACATAATAAACATGCACATGACATAGTATCCCGGGGGATGGCATGACACGGAAAATTATGAACCGTGGAGGAGGATTAGAAGAGTCACAGTAACAGAATGGGTTGCAATTTTAAATAGGGAGGGGAGGGTGGATCATATTGAGAAAATGACATTTGAGGAACAAAAGGGGAGCAGAGGAACTGATCGTGTAGAAAGCTGAGTAAAGGGTGTTTCTGGCAGAAGAAACAGACTGTGTAAAGGTTAGTGTGTCTGGAGTCTCATGAAGGAGGAGGCAGACAGTAGGAGATAAAGGTAAAAGAGTGATGTGTGCCTTTGGAGGCCATTGTGAGGATTTCTGCTTTTACTCTCAGTGAAACTGAAAGCCTGTGAGGGGGTTTGAGCAGAGAAGTAACAATCTCCAAGGTGCTTTAACAGGATCACTCTGGCTGGTGTGTAGAGCATATACCATATGCGGTAAAGACAAAAACCAGAGACGAGGAAGTTATTGCAACATTCCTGGTGAAACATGATTGTGGTATATATCAGAAAGGTCGTAGCAAGTTGTGGTGAAAGTGATAAGTAGCTGGACTGCAGACAGATTTTGAAAGAAGAAATAAAAGTATTTTCTGATTGAGTTGGTTGTAAAAGAGATAAAAATATATATATCATCCCAATATTGGCTTTGCTGGAACAACTGAAAAGGTGAATTTGTCACTTTCTGTGATGTGGAAGACTGGTAGAGGGAGTGAGCTTCACATCATAAAATTTGTATGGTGAAATAGTCCACTGTGTTTTAAACTCACCTCTTTGATTCCAAGACTTGTAGTAACCACTCCCTTCCTGTCACATAGCATTGCAGCATTCTTGAAGTAAATTTATACATGGAATTTCATTTTTTTATATTTATAACCATTTTTTAGAAAGGCGTAAAACATATTGTTGTTTCCTATGGAACAGATGAGATGACCAGGGATCAGAAAAGCTGTGAGATTAACTGAAGGCCCCAGTGTGGTTAGAATAGAGTGTACACTATAACACTGGGTATTTTGTCTCTGTATCTATATATTAGACCCTATAATGCTTTCCAAGAATTAGAATAGTGCAAGATAACTTCAAGATTATGCAGTTCAAAACCTTCTACATTTCATGTGAAGAAACTAACTCAGAGAGTCCAAGTAACCTGTTCTGTGTGACTCCATTTTGGGTTTTGAAATTTTTTGGAAATTCCCAAAAGACTTTAGATTCAGATTTCATTCTGGAATGTTGAATGGATAATGGACATTTTTCAGTGAGAAAAATCCTCAGTGGGGTAGGAGGAAAAGCAGAAGAGAGCAATGTACTGAAAGCCAAATGAAGAAGGGAGCCGATCTCCTGAGCCAAATGCTGCCATCTGTGTTACGAATGAGTCTTGAGACTTGAATCGATCATTAGATTTAGCAACATGACAATCATGGAGGACCTAGACAAAGGCAATTTCAGAGTAGTAGGTGCGGGGTGGGGGTGGTCAGGAGAGGTTAAACCCGAAGAGGAGAAAATTTGGAGAAAGCAAGAAGCTTATTACAAATTGCTTATTACAGAAAAATAGAGTAAAGAATAATAGAGTAATATTTCTTTTTCTCTTTTTCTTTTTTTTAAGATGGGGGAAAGCAGGTTTGTGTGTTATTGGGGGCAGCTCAGTAAAGAGAAAAGAATTAGCACCATAGGAGATAATAGTAAAAATCATGAACATAACACCCTTGAGTGGGCAAGAGGATGGAATTGAGTGCCCAAGGGGATGGACTCACAGTAGAATGAGATGCGTGCAGTTCTTCTGTGTAACAGGTGAGAAAATAAAGCATGCAGACACAAAGGCAGGTAAGTGAGAGGCTGCTGCTGCTAAGTCGCTTCAGTCGTGTTCAACTCTGTGCGACCCCATAGACGGCAGCCCACCAGGCTCCCCCGTCCCTGGGATTCTCCAGGCAAGAACACTGGAGTGGGTTGCCACTTCCTTCTCCAGTGCATGAAAGTGAAAGGTAAAAGTGAAGTCGCTCAGTCGTGTCCGACTCTTAGTGACCCCATGGACTGCAGCCTACCAGGCTCCTGCATCCATGGGATTTTCCAAGCAAGAGTACAGCAGTATGTGTAAGTTCTCTCTGATTGCTTATGAGTGGGCAGGAAGGTAGGGAACAGGTCATAAGCAGAAAGAGAAGATGAGGAAGAAGAGTTGGAAGTTAGAAGTGAGAGAGGGTGGTGTTAAACAGTCATGTAAAAGATGGAGAGTTTGAATGGACTAGACAAAAAGAGCATGACTGTCAGGGAAATTTAAAGACATACTGGCTCTGCCTGGTCCTGGGCCGTGGGAGCATCCACAGTTCAGGGTTCACTATAGCTATTATTATTGTGCTATTTGAAAGCACCCTTTCCCTTAATAGAGGTATTAGAGAACACTGAATTACCTACCCAAAAATTGCTTGACATATTTTTAGGCAAAAATTTAAGAATTTCCTCTTTAACATACAATTACTTGGTATTTCCATAATCCTTTATATTTGCAAATTACTCTATAGTCATGCTCATTATGTATGCTTCACCACTCCTGACTTACACATAAAATAAAATTAAGTAACTCAGAGAAGGCACAATATTTTGTTCACCTGGTATTGGACTGGGTTGGCTGAAAAGTTCATTTGGCTTTTTCCATACCATCTTTTTAAAAAATCATTTATTTTTAATTGAAGGATAATTGCTCTACAATATTGTGTTGGATTCTGCCAAATATAAACATGAATCAGCCAAAGGTATATCTATGTCCCCTCCCTCCGGAGCTTCCCTCCTACCCTATCCTATCCCTCTAGGTTGTCACAGAGCACCAGCTTGAGCTCCCTGAGTTATACAGCAAATTCTCACTGGCTAACTATTTTACATATGGTAGTGTATTTGTTTCCATGCAACTCTTTCCATTCGTCCCACCCTTTCCTTCTCCCTAAACCCCTGTCCACAAATCTTTTCTCTAAGTATGTTCCTGGCTTGGAAAAATCAATATTATGAAAATGAATATACTAGCAAAAGCAATCTACAGATTCAGTGTAATCCCTATCAAATTACCAATGGCATTTTTCACAGAACTAGAACAAAAAATTTCCATACCATCTTACAGAAAAAACCTGAACAAACTTTTTGGCCAACCCCATACTTGGCAGCAGGGAACAGATAAGAATTACCTATCCTGGATTCTATAGTTTACAGCAACATTTCTTTGAAGTACATTTGGGGAATATATATTTGTGGACCATTCATCCCAACAGGTGCTCCATGAGTCAAGAGTTCTAAAGTCAAAAAATAGTGGGGACCGTACATGGTATCCTACTCTAAAACTGCCACACTATGCATTAGCATCTTTGAGAAGCCTGGTGTGTTAAAGGCATCTGCTTAAGTTATTCAACCTAGTATTTCTGAAGCTTATATGACCACAAAATTCTCTTTAAAAAAAAACAGAACCTATTTTATGGGTGTATGTAGGTCATTGAGGGGCTTCCCAAATGGCGCCAGTGGTAAAGAACCCGCCTACCAATGCCGGAGATGTAAAGAGACATGGGCTCAATCTTTGGGTCCCCTGGAGGAGGGTATGGCAACCCACTCCAGTATTCCTGCCTGGAGAATCCCATGGACAGAGGAGCCTGGCGGGCTATGTTTCATAGGGTTGTGAAGAGTCAAATAGGACTGAAGTGACTTAGCATGCACACACGCACAGCAATCATTGATAGGTCGATTCCAGTATCCATTCATCCCTTCTTCCTTGGTAGGAATTCCAGTTTTACATGGCCACACTGCTGCTTAGCCAATAGGCTTTATTTCCTAGTGCCCCTTACTGTAACAAGGTTCTGATCAGTGAGATGTATGTGGAAATGTTATGTGTGATGACCTAGAAATAGTCTCAAAAGTAAGGAGCACTCCTTTCTCTATACCATCTCTTCTCCCTTCAGCAACACCGACTGATGACTACAGCCTGAGCAGTCAAAGCAGCTTGAGACTCAGTAAAGAAACCTGCAAGACAGCAGGAACCTGGCCTCTGCATCATTGCGGAACCACCACACTGCCCACACAGTGCCTGCCTCCAGACTCCAGAGTGAGAGAAGAATAATCTTCAATCTCGTATATAGCACTGGTACTTTAGGGTGTTTTTTTTTTTTTTTTCTATTTCTCAAGGCTAAAGCAAACCCTAACTAATACAGTGTAAATATCTATCATCATCTCATAGAACAGTGTTCTTCAGAGGAAACTTTGAGATGCGCTGATCTAAATTCAGCCACTAGAAAGTCATGCCTCTCCCACACTCCCCACAAGTGCATCTTTGAGTCCAAACATGTGAAATCTTCTTGACCAAGCTCCAGGAGATGGAGAAGGACAGGGAAGCCTGGTGTGCTTCAGGACATGACTGAGCGACAGAACAAACAACAGTGTGAAATTTTCATTCATGTCTGGTATTTACATTTCATTCCAAACACTATCAAACAAAAGGCATCAGGAAACTGGAAAGAGCAATGCCTCCTATCAAAAATAAACATTAGAATCCCAACTCTGCTTCTTGATCTCAGACAAGAATTCTAAAATCTCTGCTCCTGTTTCCCTGGAGGCATAGTAAAGACCTATTTTGTGCTTCACACAGTTGTTATAATGGTTAATGAGGTAGTGTTAGTCACTCAGTCATGTTCAACTCTTTGCAACCCCACAGACTGTAGCCCACCAGGGTCCTCTGTCCATGGGATTCTCCAGCCAAGAATACTGGAATGGGTTGCCATTTCCTTCTCCAGGGGATCTTCCCAACCCAGGGATTGAATCCAAGTCTCCTGCATTGCAGGCAGATTCTTTACCATCTGAGCTACAGGAAAGTCCTAATGAAATACACACCCCTCAAAAACTAATCCTAAGAATGATGTAGCGTACTACACAAAAGATCTTATTGTTACTGTTATTCAGGCATACCAGAGGGGACTCTAGTCCCAAATTTACTGATATGTGGGTGTGTACATGGAAGTTCTCTCACATCATTTCTGTAGGTGTCACTTCTCCATAGACAGGTAGAATCAAACAGGCCCCTTGGTCCCAACCTAATGTAAATTCTAAATGCAGATGGTAGTCTCAGAATCTTAAGGCTAGGACGGGGCCTTTGGGGGACTTGTTAAGTCTGTGTCTCTATACTAAGGTGAGATCACACCTAAACTATCCTGGAATTACAAATTTATTAGTTTATAAAGATCTTTAGAGAATAAGTTCTAAATCCTCAACTTCAAGAGCAGATCTGAGGTTTAACAGTTCTCACTATAAGAAAATTGCTCCTCAGAATGGAATTTAAATTCCTTACCCTAATTTAAGTCTCTGGCTCTCTTGTGCATACTTTAACAGTCTGTAAAAAGCTGGTATGATTTGTCCAACATTCACCCTTTATATATTTGAAGACAGTTCCTAAGATGATCTTCATAGGAATATTGAGTCTAAAACCCACACATGCCAAGACAACTATTTTTTTTTTATATTTAATAAAGATCATTCAAGATATCTAAGTCAATAATGAGGACTTTCATGAACATAATAGAATTACTTTACTTCTAAAGTTATGGATAGTTAGATATCTATTTATAAAGAAAAAGGATTGGGCAACAAATTTGCAAATCAAAACATGCTCTAAAGTTAAAATTATCATTTCTAAACTAAGTAGCAGAAAAAAAAATAAGACTATTAGTTAAAATAGGCACATACATTATTCAAATTTTATGGCTAACTTTTTAAACTTAAAATAAAAGAAAAACAAGTGTCTAATTGATATTCATTTATTCATGTCACTATATAACCAGAACAGTACAAACTAGTTTTGTATGGCATTATTCACAGAAAGAATGTTCCAACATCCCTTACAAAATTAAAATAATGCATAATATTAATTTTGTTTGTTTTCAGTTTCTGAGACATGTCTGACATATATTACTGAATGTATTCAGTCTCAATTTGCTATTTTTATTGTAAATCCTGATGAAGGATGTTAGCATTGCACTCAACAAAATCCATCAAATGATTGATTTTCTTAAACCAATATGAAATTAGCCTGGTAAAATAGTGCTATTTAAAAACATTAATTAAATGGCTGTGTTTGCTTGTCAACCTGATCCCCTGTGCACTGTTTAACTGTATGACTCTACAGAACTGATAGTCTCCATTTGTCTCTATTGCCAAAATTACCTTTGTGAGATCAGAATTGCATGGAAAGTAGTTGAATTAGAAGTAGGGGAAAGGGAGCCAAAAGAGGACCATGCCAACAAAAATCAATTTTCATATGTAAGGATACTCTGGAAATGAGAATGAATTTTTTCATTGTTAGAAAAGTGAGCTTACAAAGAAAGAAGGCTAGAATGAAATTTGCAGTGGTGGTGAATTGGAATCAGACATGTCTGTAACATAAATATGAATATGTAGATATGGAAACAAATACAGATATATCTATATGAAACATCTTAAACATGTATATTTTGCAGCTCTTGTCACTGAGAGACCCTAGTAGCAATACTCTTTTACTAGTAATGAGAACACCTGACTCCCAGACCTTAGTTTATTAATACTGTCCCCCATCAAAAGAAATCAGGGTTCTTGGAGGGATGATGGACTCCAGGGCTGAGGCAGGGAAGCTACTAGATAATCGTGGATAACACTGTAGTGGCAGAAAGAAAGAAAATGCTGGAAGATAAGGAGAGCAAATTGAAAAACAACTTGGAGAATTTCAATGGCCAAACCTCAGTCAACTTGAACAATAAAATAAGTGATATATTGGATTATAATCCATAGTGATATAAATAAATAAGTGAATAAATGAGAAGGAACAGCTTTTGTTACAGTAAAATTCTAATTAATAAATGTGGAAGGAATTATGAAAATAGAAAAATCACCATTCGGCAAATACCACAGTAATAATTATATCAGGCAAGAGTCACAGATGGATGCTAAAACTAGTAGACAAAAATATGATAAGAAACAGGATATTTCCATAGTTACAAAATGTCTCCTCACAAGATACGTATTAATTACACATGAAAATATAACCTTATAATGGAGAAACCTGGCAGACACCACCTTAGACTGATAAAAATTAAACCAAGTGATAAAAATAAAAACTGCATAATAAGACATCATGACTCAAGACTTGTCCTTGTGCTGTATCTCCTGATACGATACACCGAGAAGGTTACAACATTATTTCAGTGATATTCTTGCTAAAAAATGCATAAATTGAATTTAATCATGAGGAAATATCAGCTAAATCCAAATTGAGTGACATTCTACAAAATAGCTGGTCCATGCTCTCCAAAATGTCAAGGTCATAAAAGACAAACAAAGAGGCATTATAATAGAACTGTGAAGGCTAGCAAAATATAACAACTAAAAGTAAAGAGGGATTCTGCATTGAATCTTGGACTAGAAAATCAGCATGAATGATACAGTTGGCAAAATTCCAAGTTTCTAGATTAATACTATTACTGTATAAATGTTCATATCTTGATGTCATTATTTTTACTGTGATTATACAAGGTTTTAACATTAGGGAAAGTTGGATAAACGGTGTGTAAGAGTTCTATGCTCTATTTTGGTGCCTTTCAATAATGCAAGATGAAATCACTGCTGACAGCGACTGCAACCATTAAATTAAAGATGCTTGTTCCTTGGAAGGATAGCTATGACAAACTTAGACAGCATATTAAAAAGCAGAGACATCACTTTTCTTACAAAGGTCCATATAGTCAAAGCTATGGTTTTTCCAGTAGTCATGTACAGGTGTGGAGTGTTGGACCATAAAGAAGGCTGAGCACTGGAGAACTGATGGTTTCAAACTGTGGTGCTGGGGAAGACTCTTGAGAGTCCCCTGGACTGCAAGGAGATTAAACCAGTCAATCCTAAAGGAAATCGACCCTGAGTATTCATTTGAAGGACTGATGCTGAAGCTAAAACTCTAATACTTTGGCCACCTGATACAAAGTGTTGATTCATTGGAAAAGACTCTGCTGCTAGGAAGGGTTGAAGGCAAAAGAAGGGAGCTGCAGAGGATGAGAAGGTTATATAGCATCACCAACTCAATGAACATGAATTTGAGACAACTCCGGAAGGTAATGAAGGATAGGGGAGCCTGGTGTGCAGCAATCCATGGGGTTACAAAGAGTCAGACATGACTTAGCGACTGAATAGCAACAAGATATATCTGAAATTAAAACCTAATTTATAATAAATCCACCTTCATCCCTATCTCCATGAGCTTCAGTTGACAATAGTTTAGTGTTATACATTTAACTGTGAAATGAACTGTTCCAATCTTAGTGGCATAAAGCAACAATATTTTTTATTATGTCTCAAGGTTCTGGAGATTTAATTTAGAATTAACTTTTACTTACAAAACATTGCAAAAATAGCTAAAAAGAGCTTTTATATACCATTCACTGAACATCTAATGTTAATCTCATGTAACCATAATACAAGTAATGACCTCAAAAAAATAAGCACGGATATGCTAATACTATTATTATTAGGTTTCATGTCTCTGGAGGTGATTGAACTGGACTAGATAGTTCTCACACTCAGTCTTTCATGTGGCTAAGATCACACAGTTACAGGAGCTGGAATCACTTGGAGGCTTCAGTTATCCCTCCTCCTACATTTTAGAAAACTCCAATCTACCTGAACTTTCTTAAACATGTGGGTTCTTCATTACGTCTATTCTCTGCTATAATCATTGTTCTCTCTAACAGTTACCTCTTTTAATGGGTTTTTAAAACATTCATCAGATGGAATATTTGTTTTCTCCTTATTCAGTTCAGTTCAGTTCAGTCGCTCAGTCGCGTCCGACTCTTTGCAACCCCATGAATCGCAGCACGCCAGGCCTCCCTGTCCATCACCAACTCCCAGAGTTCACTCAGACTCACGTCCATCGAGTCAGTGATGCCATTCAGCCATCTCATCCTCTGTCGTCCCCTTATCCTCCTGCCCCCAATCCCTCCCAGCACAGAGTCTTTTCCAATGAGAAATAATTAAATCAGAAAACTACACCAAAACATTAAATACATTGAATTGAACTAATATTTTTTACAAGTTATTCACAATTTAAAAAAATTCTTAGATATTAAAAAAGGCAGATATTCATCTAACAACAACAACAAAACCCTGTAACAAACACATAAATTATAAAACTTTAAACATGCTAAAGCCAGGTACAGTGCAACTTGTTCACTGCCGAAAAATCTTAATGTATGCAAAGAATGCTCAAACTACCACACAATTGCACTCATCTCACACACTAGTAAAGTAATGCTCAAAATTCTCCAAGCCAGGCTTCAGCAACACATGAACCGTGAACTTCCTGATGTTCAAGCTGGTTTTAGAAAAGGCAGAGGAACCAGAGATCAAATTGCCGACATCCGCTGGATCATGGAAAAAGCAAGAGAGTTCCAGAAAAACATCTATTTCTGCTTTATTGACTATGTCAAAGCCTTTGTGTGGATCACAATAAATTGTGCAAAATTCTGAAAGAGATGGGAATACCAGACCACCTGACCTGCCTCTTGAGAAACCTGTATGCAGGTCAGGAAGCAACAGTTAGAACTGGACATGGACCAACAAACTGGTTCCAAATAGGAAAAAGAGTACATCAAGGCTGTATATTGTCACCCTGCTTATTTAACGTATATGCAGAGTACATCATGAGAAACACTGGGCTGGAAGAAGCACAAGCTGGAATCAAGATTGCTGGGAGAAATATCAATAACCTCAGATATGCAGATGACACCACCCTTATGGCAGAAAGTGAAGAGGAACTAAAAAGCCTCTTGATGAAAGTCAAAGTGGAGAGTGAAGAAGTTGGCTTAAAGCTCAACATTCAGAAAATGAAGATCATGGCATCCAGTCCCACCACTTCATGGGAAATAGATGGGGAAACAGTGGAAACAGTGTCAGACTTTATTTTTCTGGGCTCCAAAATCCCTGCAGATGTGACTGCAGCCATGAAATTAAAAGACGCTTTCTCCTTGGAAGGAAAGTTGTGACCAACCTAGATAGCATATTCAAAAGCAGAGACATTACTTTGCCAACAAAGGTCCGTCTAGTCAAGGCTATGGCTTTTCCTGTGGTCATGTATGGATGTGAGAGTTGGACTGAGAAGAAGGCTGAGCGCCAAAGAATTGATGCTTTTAAACTGTGGTGTTGGAGAAGACTCTTGAGAGTCCCTTGGACTGCAAGGAGATCCAACCAGTCCATTCTGAAGGAGATCAGCCCTGGGTGTTCTTTGGAAGGAATGATGCTAAAGCTGAAACTCCAGTACTTTGGCCACCTCATGCGAAGAGTTGACTCATTGGAAAAGACTCTGATGCTGGGAGGGATTGGGGGCAGGAGGAGAAGGGGATGACAGAGGCTGAGATGGCTGGATGGCATCGCTGACTCAATGGACGTGAGTCTGAGTGAACTCCGGGAGTTGGTGATGGACAGGGAGGCCTGGCATGCTGCGATTCATGGGGTCACAAAGAGTCATACATGACTGAGAGACTGAACTGAACTGAAATGAACTGATGTAACAAAGTAAGAAAAATAAATAAATAAAATAATAGCTAAAAGGAGAGACCTTTCTCCTTGGACACCACATAACAATCAACATACAAAAAGAAATAGCATAAACAGGTAAATTCTTAGAAATTTAAGAAAACTCAATTTTCTGGATATCAGCATAATATATAGAATCAATAGCATTTCATAATTCAATAATAACAAAACACATTTTTTTAAAATGTTAAAAATCTCATGAAAATCTTAAGTCTCTAGGACTAAATGTAACAAAATAGAAAAGGTCACCATAAAAATAATACAATCTATGACTACAGGCTTTTTACATGACCTAAATAAATGGAAAAATACACCATATTGATGGATATAAACACTCATAATTATGTCAATTATTCTCTAATTTATATTTAAATTAAATACATCATACAAAATCAACCAATATGTCAAGAGATATAATCTGCCAAAACTCAGAAATAGAAGAAGTAGACAATCAGAACAGACCTGTATCAATTAAAGAAATTGAATCCATACATAATAACCCTTAAATGAGAACACATCTGACTAGATGGGTTCACTGGTGAATTCTATAAAATACTTAAGGAAGAAATTGGTATAATTTATCTACAATCTCTGTCAGAAGATAATGAGGTCAGCATTATCCTAATACTAAAACTAGACAAAGATTTTACAGGAAAAAAAATTATAGACCAATATCTCTCATGAACTTAGGTATAAAAGTCCTCAATAAAATATTAACAAATCAAATGTAACAATGTATTAAAAAGAATTATGCATTATAACCAAGTAGGATTTATCTGAGGAATGCAAGACTGATTCAACATTTGAAAGTCTAATGTATATCACATCATCAGACTAAAGAAGAAAAAAGTCACACAATTATGTCAATAGATGCAAGAAAAAAGCATTTAACAAAACTAAACATCCATTCATGAAAGAGAGGGGAACTTTCTTGACAAAAACATCTACTCAAAAACCTACAACTAACAATCAAACTTAACACTGAGAAACTCAGTTTTTCAGATAAGATCAGAAACCAGGTGAGGATGTCCTTTGTCAACACTGCTTTTACCATCATTCTGGAAACCATAGATAACGTAATGACAATAAAAGGAAGTAAAAGATACACATATTGAGAGTGAAGAAATAAAACTGTCCTTATTCACAGATGACATGATGGTCTATGTAGAAAATCTAAGAGAAATGAACAAAAATCTTCTGGAACTAACAAGCTATTATAGCAAGGTTTCAGGATACAAGGTTAATATACAAAAGTCAATCACTTTCCTATATACCAGCAATGAACAAGTAGAATTTGAAATTAAAAACACATTACCATTTATTAGCATCCTCTCCCCCAAAATAGAAAAACTTACACATGAATCTTTAAAAAATGTGTACAAAATATTTACAAGGAAAACTACAAAATGAAAGCTATCAGTGAAGAATTACATAGAGAGATGTGTGCATGTGTGCTAAGTCACTTCAGTCCTATCTGACTCTTTGCAAGCCTATGAACCATAGTCCAGCAGGCTCCTCTGTCCATGGGATTCTCCAGGCAAGAATCCTGGAGTGGGCTGCCATACCCTCCTCCAGGAGATCTTCCCGACCCAGGGATCAAACCCATGTCTCTTCTGTCTCCCGCATTGGCAGGCAGATTCTTTACCACCAGAGTCACCTGAGAAGCCCCCAAATGGAGAGAGAATCCATGTTGATTGACAGGAAGACTCAATATTATCAAGAAGTTATTTCTTCCCAGCTTGATCTATAGATTTAACAGAATCAGAATGCCAGTAAGTTATTTTACACATGTCAACAAAACATAAAGTTTATATGGAGTGGCAAAAGGCTCAGAATAGCCAACTCATTATTGAAAAAGAGAAACAAAGTTGGAGGATTTTTACTACTGGCCACCAAGACTTACTATAAAGCTACAGTAATCAACACCATGCAGTATACTTTAAAGCATAAACAAACAGATCAGCAGAAGAGAACAGAGAGCCCAGAAATAAATCAAAATAAATACCATGAACTGAACTTTGTAAAGGAGCAGAGGAAATACAATAGAACAAGCACAGTCTTTTCAACATACAGTGCTGTAGCAACTGGATGTTTATATACCAAAAGAAAATGACCTAGGAACAGACCTTACACCCTTCACAGATATTAGCTCAACCAAATATTATACACTTTAATCATGAAAAGCGTTATATATTAGGGAGGTCTTCTACATAAGTAAGTGAATTTATTTTTAAGTCCTATGTTTGATGTTCTTTCACATTAACCTATATAACAGATACATTTTTGCAATAACAAAATGGATAATATGGCAGAGATCAAGTTACCAACTACTTTTGAGATTTAGTTCAGTTAAGTCGCTCAGTCGTGTCCAACTGTTTGCGATCTCATGAATCACAGCACGCCAGGCCTCCCTGTCCATCACCAACTCCCGGAGTTCACTCAGACTCACGTCCATCGAGTCAGTGATGCCATCCAGCCATCTCAGCCTCTGTCATCCCCTTCTCCTCCTGCCCCCAATCCCTCCCAGCATCAGAGTCTTTTCCAATGAGTCAGCTCTTCGCATGAGGTGGCCAAAGTACTGGAGTTTCAGCTTTAGCATCATTCCTTCCAAAGAACACCCAGGGCTGATCTCCTTTAGAATGGACTGGTTGGATCTCCTTGAGATTATGGGCAGCTAATTTTCCCAACAACATATATTTTTTAGATTTCAGTTACAATCTCAAAACAGAGTGTATCACAAAATTTATGAGACGTTCTTAAATTCTAAGCAATGAAGCACCAATAGCATGCTGTCTTATGTTGTCAGTTATTTAACAGCTTCTATGGAAAGAGGATAAAAAAGCACTGATGCTTTAAGAACTTGTGTTCTTCCCATTCCCGTCTTGAGTGATAGACTAAGGGGTTATGTTTACTGTCCCCATGCATTCTGCAAGACTATGGTTGTTGGATTCGATTTCTTTTCTTATGCTTAGTGTAGTGCCTGGTATACAGTGGGAACTTCATAAATATTATAGTAACAGTCTCCACATTTCACAGATGTGAAAGCTGAGGTTCAGAGAGGTGGAGGAGCAGCGGGTACCAGAATGGCTGAGTGGTTAAAGTGTTGGACTTAAGATCCCATGGATTTATATCCTTATGGGTTTGAATACTATTTCTAGTACAAGTTAGCCTGATTTTTCTTTTTTTTTTTTAACAAAGTGCTGTGGAGGAGTGTGTGCAAGGTGGAAAAGCAAATCCTACCCCGGGTGACTTTAACAGTCCCCTTGCCATCTCCCATGTTAAGACATGGAGGGATCCTGAGATCACATTCTCCTGTTAGGCAGCTTTCTATGAAGACTACAGATTTCTTATGTTCCTCAAATGAAAGTGGCTCAAAGAGAGTGACACATAATTAATGGGATGATGTGGTAAAATACCATTTACTGACAGTGATAGCATCCTGATCAAAGAAACTAGTGATGAAATTTCTGTTGTCTTACTTCTCAAAACTGCTAAAAAAAAAAAAAGGTAATTTTCTATTCCTGTGTAATTAAAATCACTTGAGACCCATTTACACTTAATGTAATCTAATAGCAAAAATAAACATTGCTCCCTACTTGTGTGCTTTAAAGAATTTGCTCTTCAGGAGGATTATAAAACAGACATCTTTCAGATGGTTCTGGGTCAATTAACAGAAAGCAACCTTAACTGTAATTATGGATGTTGAAACGAGGTGTGATTTCCTGACTGCTTCAGCCAAATCTGCTGCAGACCCTTTCTATATAGCACTCCTCGGTTCAGTCTGGTCTAGGTAGACTGGCATACATCGCAGCTTACTGTGGCACAGTGAGGTTCCAACAGAATCTCGTTAGTGCAGTTTCACGCAGTGGGTGGGCATGTGTGTTCTGCATATTAGGAAAGGCTCTTCTTTGCCAGTGCAATAGGTTTTTTTATTCTGAATTCATTTAAAGCCTCAAATGAGGCTACAATGGTAAATATCACGGAGGAAAAAGTTAACAAGGACAGTCCCAGTTCTCAGAATATCTTGGCTTTATCCACCAAATCATTTAGGGAGGTAACTCGCTATACTGTGCTCTGTTTCTGCTGCTTGCTCTCATGACAGAAATTTAGATTAGTAAGGGCCTGGTTATTTTTATTAATGGTTAATTTTTAGTGTTTTACTACTGCTTCTGAATTAAATACAGTAGGAGAAGTGGGATTAATTCTCATTTCTTACTTTATGTATTTTATGGTTTTAATTTTCAAATAGCATGTGCTACCTTAGTAATTTTATATATTTATGAAATATTTTTAAATGATGAATATTATTTCAAATAAGTAAACAAAAGCTATATCTGCTTACTGTTTTTTAAAAATTCAGACAATACCAAAAAACACAAAATAAAAATCTTACCATCTACAGATTGTAATTGAGAATATTAGTATGTACATATTTATTTAATCTAAATTGTAAAAATACTTTTAGCTAATATAGTTTTGTTGTATATTTCTTTCTCTTAATAATACATAATGATCACCTTTCCATATAAATTTATGAATGTCTGCAACATTTTTAATGGCCAGAAAATATTTCATTATGGAGATGCATTAAATATTTTTCACTAATTTCTTAATAATACACAATTTGCTTCCAATTTCTCAACATTATAAACAATGCTACATAATCATTTATATGCTTCTCTGATTAATTCCTTAGGATAAGGAGGTTGAAGAAGATGTAGATTTTAATTGTCTCACTACGTATTGCCAGAGTTTCATTTCAAAGTTTGAATCAGTATGTATTCCTATTCACAATATAGTCAAGTTACCAGTCATTTATATGGTTCTCCAGTTTTCCCATTAAAACAAAAGAAAAAAATTTTAATTAATAATAATAGAAGCTGGAAAAAGCAAGAGTTAGGGTTACTAACATCATAAGCCACCTTGTTCAAATTCTTTCCTTTGAGAGGAAAGAAGGGACTAACTACCATTTGCTGAGTACCTATAACAGATCAGTCACTAAAGTGCTTGACAGAAGGTGTTACATTCAGTCTGCAATAAAAATCTTAGGAAATAGGCTAATATTATCATCTTCAAGTCATGGAAAAAGCTGAGTTTCATAAAAGTTGAGTATCTTGACCAAGGTTACCTAGATAATGAATTTTGACCCTGGAAAGTACAGACAGCTCTCTCTGGCACCATGTATCTTTTATCATTCAGCTTTGAGGTTCCCCACCAGATTTCCACATGTAAGTGACACATAACCTTGCTAGGGTCCTTATCACGCAAGGTACTATGGAAGAAATACCTGGTTCAAAACTTACTTCTTTTACAGGGAAACACATGGAGCAATTAGTAGGGAAATGAGGACATTGTTTCATGACAGTTTCACATAATTTTCAGCTCAGAGGCCATTCATACTCTGTAAATCTTCTCAAAGTTTCAGACATAAGCTTTCAAATAAGTTTAAAGAAAAGATATTTTCAGCTACACATTTTGCCTTAAAATTTTAAAAAAAGAAACACAACTTTAACTTGCTAATGAGTATGTACCTAGAGAAATAAACAGTCGAGAAAAATAAAAGGCAAAATAAGAGCTTAAAAAGCAATGCAGTACATTGGGGAATATGCACTTAACAAAAGTGACAGTTTCTAATGCATAACTTGCACCCTACATGCCCATATGAACGACAAAATCTCAAGCAATAGACTTAGCTGTCAATGATAATATCTGTTCTCATACTTAGTGTTAATGAAACTGGAGCAGCAGGAGCAGAATGAACATATTTTTGTTATAAAATAAATGGATAGCTTCATTTGTTCCAACTTTTTAGATTCCTTTTGTTGATTACACTTACAAATTTTTTTCATGTTGGAACTTATTCATAAAGTCATCATTTTTAAAAGAGAATTATCCCCTTGTAACACTCAATGCAGTATCATGCTGAAGTGTACAGATTTAGTTAAGTTTCCTACAAAAAATGGTTACTCTTTAACCTGACATGTGAATGAAACAGGCAGAGCAATAGAAAAATTTTGCAAGTTTTTTCCAGCTTTTTTCCCCCTACAGTAAGGCAGCATTGACAAATTCCAAATCTTAAATCAACTGATTATGAATCCCCATCTTTCTTTATTTTAACAATATATTTCCCATTTTTCCTCCAACAAAACAATGTGCTCTTCAAATATATGCAGTACCCTAACTCTTAAAGGAAATTCTGGAAACTCGTAGAATGCTGATCAAGTTTTATATTTCACAACTTCAATTTACAAAATGGCACAATTAAAGTCAGAAAAGAAAGAAACTAGAAAAATCCTAGCTGATTTACATATGGGAGACAGAACTTTTTTTTTTCTTTTTCTGTTTGCACATATAAGACTAAAGAGAAAAATTTAGGAGAAGAAGTGCTGCTGACATTCTCATCTCATCTGATAGATATTTGAAAAGCAAATCATCGTTCTTATTTATCCATGCTATGGGAAATCGGTTTTAACCAGGCTCTGACAAAAGACATCCTCCAGAATCCTGACACTGATGATGGTTATCTTCTGAGACCAAGTTTAAAGTGTTCCCCTCCCTGTTTCTCCCTACCACACACAGAGGGTCCTTCCCCACCACGCAGATGGTCCCTCTGTACCATTCTCACAGAAGATCTGTAGAATACCCCATGGCATTCATCCTGTGTTATCACAGCACTCATCTTAATTGAAGCACTTTGTGTATAACATCAATTATTTCAACTCTCTTGAAAGAAATCTCCCCAAATAAACAAACACTTGGGGACTTCCCTTGTGGGCCAGTAGTTAAGACTCCATGCTTCCAATGCACGGGGCCTAGGTTCATTCCCTGGTCAGGGAACTAGATCCCACACGCCATAACTAACACCCAGTGCAACCAAATAAATAAATAAAATTAATATTTGAAAAAGATACCTGAATAAAATAATACTATTTTTACTGAGGAGCAGGAGTTTTGGATTTAGCAATCTGCAGTATGCTGGTTAAAATGAATGACTTCCCTACAGTTACAAAACATTGGCATTCTTTGTGCATTATTAAAAGAAAAAAAAAATGTATGATCATACTTATCTTATGAATCCCAATTTAAAAAACCACAGATAAGCTCTTTTTAATGTAATTTGTATTGGTCAAACAGCTCCCTTCAATTGTCTTCAACACATTGGGAACATAGTCTTAACCAGCTCGCATATCTGCAGAAGCAGTGTTTCAAAAAGTGAGAATTCTGTAATTCAAAGTACCTGTAAGAAGAAGGATACCTGCTCTCACTGGCAGACAGGGTTCATTAGAAATTTGAGAACTGAGGTCTCTCACTGACTCAATTTAAGCAACTTTTATTTGCGGAGCACTTAGAAAACCCATAAAGAAAGAACAGGTGGCCTTCAGGCTATTCCTAAATTACCCCAGGAGTAACAGGGCTCATTTCTGCTGGGTAGGGAATCCACTTTTCCACTGAGGGGGTCTATTTTTCCCTCTCACTTTTATTCACAGCAGCATGGGTCTTCTCTGACTGAGATTCAGGCCTGAGGGCATTTTCAATTAGAGCAGACAGGAACTTTTTAACATTCTTCCAATTCTTGATCCAAATGCCCTAACCCGGGATAGGACAACACACAGATTGGAAGCTCGTGTTCATATACAATCTATATATTCACTTCACCCTTGCTACAGTTATGAAAATGTTAAGATTGGAACATTGAAAATCATGGAGAGTGTACATTTCAAATAATTTGGTTGCTTTCCAGACTATGAACATACAACCAGACCTGACATTAACCTTCAGAGTCATTATGTGGCACACCTTAAACTAATATAATATTGTACATCAACTATACTCCAAGAAATGCATTTCTGATCTTGCATGGAGGGTTAGGAGTAGAGGAGGAGGCTCAGGGATTTCCTAATTCTGGAAAGAGGAGATCTAAGGTTGACTCTATTATGAATAGCTGTCACGTCTTGTAAGTAAGAAGTTCTTTGAAATATTTAAAGTTTACATTCAGTGTTTTATATACTTTAGAAAAGATCGTTTCAAAATATCTACACTATATGTGTGCATATATATATACATATACATGTATATGTATATATATATACATACATATATATATATATATATATACACTCACCTAGAGCCAGACATCCTGGAATGTGAAGTCAAGTTGGCCTTAGGAAGCATCACTACAAACAAAGCTAGTGGAGATGATGGAATTCCAGTTGAGCTATTTCAAATCCTGAAAGATGATGCTGTGAAAGTGCTGCAATCAATATACCAGCAAATCTGGAAAACTCAGCAGTGGCCACAGGACTGGAAAAGGTCCGTTTTCCTTCCAATCCCAAAGAAAGGCAATGCCAAAGAATGCTCAAATTACCACACAATTGCACTCATCTCACATGCTAGTAAAGTAATGCTCAAAATTCTCCAAGCCAGGCTTCAGCAATACATGAACCGTGAACTTCCTGATGTTCAAGTTGATTTTAGAAAAGGCAGAGGAACCAGAGATCAAATTGCCAACATCCGCTGTATCATCAAAAAAGCAAGAGAGTTCCAGAAAAACATCTATTTCTGCTTTATTGACTATGCCAAAGCCTTTGACTGTGTGGGTCACAATAATCTGTGGAAAATTCTGAAAGAGATGGGAGTACCAGACCACCTGACCTGCCTCTTGAGAAACCTGTATGCAGGTCAGGAAGCAACAGTTAGAACTGGACATGGAACAACAGACTGGTTCCAAATAGGAAAAGGAGTACATCAAGGCTGTATATTGTCACCCTGCTTGTTTAACTTATATGCAGAGTACATCATGAGAAACTCTGGGCTGGAGGAAGCACAAGCTGGAATCAAGATTGCCAGGAGACATATCAATAACCTCATATGCAGATATGCAGATGACACCACCCTTATGGCAGAAAGTGAAGAGAAACTAAAGAGCCTTTTGATGAAAGTGAAAGAGGAGAGTGAAAAAATTGGCTTAAAGCTCAACATTCAGAAAACTAAGACCATGGCATCTGGTCCCATCAGTTCAGTTCAGTTCAGTCACTCAGTAGTGTCTGACTCTTTGCGACTCCATGAACCACAGCATGCCAGGCCTCCCTGTTCATCACCAACTCCCGGAGTCCACCCAAATCCAACTGAACTGAACTGAATGTAGATATTTTGAAATATCTGTGCATATATATATAATTTAACAAATATAAAGAGCAAACACATAGGGCTTACACAATCCTAGGCACTAAGTGCTTTACATATATTAAACTCCCTTAATCCTCACAACCCTATAAAGTGGCTACTGTTATCATACTATTGACAGATTGAACTGAGAGGTTAAGTAACTGACCCAAGGTCACACAGCTAGTAAATTAGTGGTAAAACTTGGTCCAGACCCAGGCATTCTTGCTCCAGAGTACATGCTCTTAACCACCATATTACACAACCTCTTTCAGTTTTCAGGAAACAAATTTTTTTTAAACCTACATACAGAGACATTAGCTTGCTTTACTCTCAGTTACACAATCTCTCCCTCCCTCCACCTCCAAGTTCCCTGACAAGGTTTATCCTTAAGGTACATAATTTAAATTTTTATTTTCTCAGAGATGATTTTGCATATAGCATTAAGTTCTTTGAAATTCCCTGATAAATGCACATAAAACTTTGAACCAATATTTGATACACCGGCAAGCTGAGCCAAAGCAGTTTCTATCACTACAAAAGGCAAAGTTTCAATGGCCCAATGATTCTTTGTTTATGTATTTGTTTCATTATTTATTTATAACATATGATCTTTTGAGTTAATCTTAAAGATGAAAAGTCTCATAGAGAGAGGAGAAGCGAACAGATGGCATAATTCCAGGAAAGGCTAGGAATCTTGGTATGCTCTCTGCATAGCAATTTAGAGTAAAATTCACATCAAAACTGAAGCAGGCTCTCTGTTGTCTGGGTTAGAGATTACAGAAAAAGCATAAGGATCACCAATAAGCATATCATCTCTGACTCCAGTGATGTTCCCACACCCTCTAATTGGTGCTATTCTGTACTAATCAATATATTACAAGCACCTAATAGGCACTCCTGCAAATTCTAGGGAAACAAACTCACCCTGCAGAAAGCCCTGAATATTCATACCCAAGTGCAAATGTTAATTCATGCAATGCTTGCGTTAAACTGGTCTAATTATCTACTGAAGAAATCTATTAAAGGCCTGCTGTCAATCCTACAGATTGGGTTCAGCAAAGTGAAACTGAATTGCATGTCTTTTCAGCTAATTACAAAACTCTGCCTGACATGCTTTAAGAATGGTCAAAAAAAAAAAAAAAAGTACACATGGACAGCACACAGCTAGCTCCTCAACATACACGGTGTCCTCTTGTCAATCAAGCAAAGATAGGACATGATGACACAGGAAGAGAGGCACAGCCTAAGAGGCCGTGTACCTTTCTATTACATCTCTCATGGTCCTAGGAGGAAAGTGGCATGTTACAAATAGCCATTTTAAAAAATCTCAAGCTGCATATAATTGGTTTTTCATTGAATAGTTTGAGACAATAACCAGTAGCTTTTAGATTTTGGGCTTCCCTGGTGGCTCAGTGGTAAAGAACCTCCTGCCAATGCCAGAAATGCAGGAAACGCAGGTTCGATCCTGGATCGGGAAGACCCCCTGGAAGAGGAAATGATAACCCACTCCAGTATTCTTGTCTGGGAAATTCCGTGAACTGAAGAGCCTGGTGGGTTTCAGTCCATGGGGGTTGCAGAGTTGGACACAACTGAATGTGAGCACACACACACAGACACACTTTAACTTAAGATATTCCTCAATGGTTATGTTGAATATTATTACACATTTAAGCAAAAAATTCTGGTTTTGGAATTCTTTTTATCCTTTTGTCTCTTATATTAACCTAAAAGTCAAGAGGGAAGTAGGACTCTTCCCTTCTGCTCTCTCTACTTTCTCTTCAGCTTAACTCAATATTGTTTTTACTAAAATGGAAAAATTATTTATAGGGATTAGGAAATACATTAATATGTGAAGCACAAGGGTAGATTCATCTAGTTTTTGATGTTGTATGTTCTTTTTCATTTCTCTGAGATCATAATACATCCACAGATATCACATGATATGAGCTGTATGTTTAGCAAAGCTGTCCTGTAGCTTAAGTATTTAATGGTCTCATTTCTGGCAGGGGATGACATGCTGTGAAGTAGTCATAAATTATAGGCTGATTAAAAAATATACACACACATTAAAGTCTGTATGTTGTCTAACACTAAACTTATTAACTTTAGCCTGCATTCCTAAATGCTGATATGAATTGGTGCCAAGAGGGCTTTAAGGATGGAGAAAAAAAGAGCAGGAAGGAAAACAAAGAGGAGAAACAGAGTTAAGAAAACTAAAGCAAAAAGTAGCAACAAAATGACACTGAATCTGTATCAGGGAAGTATATCAGAATCTCTTTAAACTGTAATGAAAAATGCAGGAATGCAAAAGCAAAAGTTAAATAAGGTCATTCATAAGAGAGTATCTGTGGCATATTTCCAACCTACTGTGGAAATAAAATTCATGAATAATATTAAAGGTATTTACATGATCCACTGTTCTCCTGAATAGTGTTTGCCTAATGTAATAGGAGATCCAACCAGCCCATTCTGAAGGAAATCAGCCCTGGGATTTCTTTGGAAGGAATGATGCTAAAGCTGAAACTCCAGTACTTTGGCCATCTCATGCGAAGAGTTGACTCGTTGGAAAAGTCTCTGATGCTGGGAGGAAATGAGGGCAGGAGGAGAAGGGGACGACAGAGGATGAGATGGCTGGATGGCATCACTGACTTGATGGACGTGAGTCTGAGTGAACTCCAGGAGTTGGTGATGGACAGGGAGGCCTGGCATGCTGTGATTCATGGGGTCGCAAAGAGTCGGACACGACTGAGCAACTGATCTGATCTGATCTGATCTGATCTGAATATAATAGGATCATCGAAAAAGCAAGAGAGTTCCAGAAAAACATCTATTTCTGCTTTATTGACTATGCCAAAGCATTTGACTGTGTGGATCACAATAAACTGTGGAAAATTCTGAAAGAGATGGGAATACCAGACCACCTGACCTGCCTCTTGAGAAACCTGTATGCAGGTCAGGAAGCAACAGTTAGAACTGGACATGGAACAACAGACTGGTTCCAAATAGGAAAAGGAGTATGTCAAGGCTGTATATTGTCACCCTGCTTATTTAACGTATATGCAGAGTACATCATGAGAAACTCTGGGCTGGAAGAAGCACATGCTGGAATCAAGATTTCTGGGAGAAATATCAATAACCTCAGATATGCAGATAACACCACCCTTATGGCAGAAAGTGAAGAGGAACTCAAAAGCCTCTTGATGAAAGTGAAAGTGGAGAGTGAAAAAGTTGGCTTAAAGCTCAACATTCAGAAACTAAGATCATGGCGTCCAGTCCCATCACTTCATGGCAAATAGATGGGGAAACAGTGGCTGACTTTATTTTTCTGGGCTCCAAAATCACTGCAGAGGTGACTGCACCCATGAAATTAAAAGAGTCTTGCTCCTTGGAAGGAAAGTTATGACCAACCTAGATGGCATATTGAAAAGCAGAGACATTACTTTGCCAACAAAGGTCTGTGTAGTCAAGGCTATGGTTTATCCAGTAGTCATGTATGGATGTGAGAGTTGAACTATAAAGAAAGCTGAGCGCTGAAGAATTGATGCTTTTGAACTGTGGTGTTGGAGAAGACTCTTGAGAGTCCCTTGGACTGCAAGGAGATCCAACCAGTCCATTCTGAAGGGGATCAGTCCTGGGTGTTCACTGGAAGGACTGATGTTGAAGCTGAAACTCCAATAGTTTGGCCACCTGATGCAAAGAGCTGACTCATTTGAAAAGACCCTGATGCTGGGAAAGATTGAGGGCAGGAGGAGAAGGGGACGACAGAGGATGAGATGGCTGGATGGCATCACCGACTCGATGGACATGGGTTTGGGTGGACTCCGGGAATTGGTGATGGACAGGGAGGCCTGGCGTGCTGTGGTTTATGGGGTTGCAAAGAGTCGGACACAACTGAGCAACTGAACTGAATTGAACTGAATGTAATAACATCTGGACTGCTTGAGCAAAACACAAAGTTGCAGTTGTAAGAGTTAAGGCTGACTGCACATGCTATTAAAAAAAGAAAGTGAACTTCTTTGAATACAATTGTATACATCAATATTATCACATTATTCCATTTATGCTATAGATTATTATGATTAAATTAAAACTGTAGTAATTATACTACCCATGTTAGAGATTCTAACCTCTTTTTTTTTAATATTTCTTGGTGTTTGTTTCATTTAAAACAAAGTCTTAACATTCAAATTTAATTTAAACAATCCATATCTTTCCTTATAAAGCAAAGAGAATATGAGAAAATATACCCTATCCTTAAAAAAGAGAATTTCTTTAATAAACTAAAATCTAACTAAAATCCCTCATCTCTCCAATTTTTCTGAGGTTACTTTTTTAAAACATACATATCTATCTCATTTCCTTCCAACTCGTCAAAGTTGACAGAATTACATTTACAAATGCAAAAAGCAAATACAGCTGAAAAGCTTTCCTCTTTTTTTCTTTTCTGTTTTTCATCTTCTCAGTGAATATATTTAAATAAAATATCCCTGGAAAATATGAGTTTAAAAAAACTCCATTATTAATATTGGAGTTTTCTAGCAGTAACATTCTCTCAAATTCTATGAGTGCAAATAGCTGGTCTTTATACTTTACCTCTACTTTACTTTTTAATCTGGAGCTTATGTCCAGATAGTTAAGGCCTCCTGAGACGATTTTACATGCTTTTCTGAAAGATTTGTTTCACCCTTTATTAACATGCTTAACTTGGTTCGCCTAAGGCAAGTGTTTGATAGTTTGTTTTTGTTTTTTTTTTTTTTACCACCCTTTCAATCTTCTCCCCAGCATAGGATTAAATGGGTTAACTGGGCTAGTTTAACTTGACTGGGCATAGGACAGCACCTCTGGCCTCTTCTACTTCCCTTCCTGGTAGATCCGGTTTCGTTTGTTTTTCTAAAGCCAGCATTTTAACTATCTGAAAGAAATCAATTCTTATATCTTCTCAGAATCACCAGGTAGCGGTTAGTGAGTCAAGTTTAATGTATTTCAACTCTTTTCTCCATCAAACAGGGAAGTAAATCAGCTATCCAAATAATACAGGGAAAGCACTTTAAGTTACAGCGTATTCATGTTCCTTCTAAGCCAAATAGATGTGAAAGGACTTCTCAACATGACACTGCTCTCTGCTCTTTATTGCAGATTCATGTAAACGAATCAGTGAGTAACACTTGACTCAGCAAATGTTTCTGATAGTCTGTTCTGTACAGTGTGCTGTGCTATGTGCCATGGAGATGAGGCGATGAATTAAGCGTGTGCCTTGTCTTCAAGGAGCTCACAGAAACCTAGACGTTTATCTTTTCATCTTATGCATCACAGTAGTTATGAAATATATACAGAAATAAGATAACTGTGTAAAATAATTGACAAGCAAAAATCTCTGTATAAGCATTCATTCTATCAGATGCTGAATCTGCAGAGATAGAAACAGTGGTAGCTGCTGCTGCTGCTAAGTCACTTCAGTCGTGTCTGACTCTGTGCGACCCCATAGATGGCAGCCCACCAGGCTCCTCTGTCCCTAGGATTCTCCAGGCAAGAATAATGGAGTGGGTTGCTGCTGCTGAAGAAGGTGGACGTGCTGGTGTCTGAGCGGATGGGCACCTGCCTGCTGAAATTTCACTTGGAGATGTTGGCAGACCAGCCGCGAACAACTAAGTACCATAGCGTTATCCTGCAGAATAAAGAATCCCTTTGACGAGATCACCCAGGAAGCTGGAGAATTTATGATCACGTTCCCATATGGCTACCATGCTGGTTTTAATCATGGTTTCAACTGTGAAGAATCTACAAATTTTGCTACTGTCAGATGGATTGGCTATGGGAAAGTCACTAAATTGGTATGCAATACCCCCGGAACATGGAAAACGACTGGAAAGACTAGCTCAAGGTTTTTTCCCAAGCAGTTACAGAATGAACTCCAAGTCTTGGCAACCTTTGAAAAAATCCCATTTGAGAGAGCTTTCAGGAGGCCAAATGCTGACTTCACAACCAACAACATCACAACCCATTACTGGAATGCTGTCAGTCACCGGGCCCCTGCCATCATCTATGACTTCTATCTTCATCTCACAGGAAGGAAGCCCAGACCTAAGTCAACATTGGTCTACCACTGTACATCTGGCAACCTCAATCCCTGTAACTGGGGCAAATGGGTCTCGCTCACTGAAGCTTGGCCTCCCCATGTCATTCATTCGCCAACGCCATCCCTCCCGAGGGTACCCCTGGATCCTGCTGGGGCTGGACCCTGGCAGGTTGCCATTTCCTTCTCCAGTGCATGAAAGTGATAAGTGAAAGTGAAGCTATTCAGTTGTGTCCGACTCTTCAAGACCCCATGGACTATAGCCTACCAGGCTCCTCCATCCATGGGATTCTCCAGGCAAGAACACCAGAGTGGGTCGCCACTGCCTTCTCTGAAATAGTGGTAGATTGATTGCCAAAATGTCCCCAACTCCTCAGCCCCTGTTCATTCCCTGTACAGCATGCTCAGCTCCTCCCTTACAAAGGTAGAACACTTTCTCTACCCCCTGAATCTAGACTGACCTTACAGCTTGCTTTGATCAACAGGAAGAGCCAAAAGAGTCCACACAGCAGATGTGAGCTTAGGTTTCAAGACTTTGATCTCTTCAGCTCTCTCCCTTGGAACCTTGCCACCAGCATGTGAACAAGTTTGAATTAGATGGCTAGGTTGTGAGATATATCTGGCTTAGTCACCTCCATCACCTCAACTAGCAAACAGCACACAAACACACACGAATAAGGCCATTCGAGATGAGGAGGCCTCTAGCTGATCTGCCAGGTTTCCACAGATGTGTGAGCCAGTCCAGCTGAGATCAGTTGAGCTTAATACGATCAGCAGAACAATCTAGGTGACTTAGACGCATGAGCAATAAAGTAGTTTACTGTTTTGAGCCACTAAACTTGAGATGGTTTACCCACAGTTATAAGGCATTGCTGCTGCTGCTGCTGCTAAGTCACTTCAGTCGTGTCCGACTCTGTGCAACCCCATAGATGGCAGCCCACCAGGCTCCCCCGTCCCTGGGATTCTCCAGGCAAGAATACTGGAGTGGGTTGCCATTTCCTTCTCCAATGCATGAAAGTGAAAAGTGAAAGTGAAGTCGCTCAGTCATGTCTGACTCTTAGTGACCCCATGGACTGCAGCCTACCAGGCTCCTCCGTCTATGGGATCTTCCAGGCAAGAGTACTGGAGTGGGGTGCCACTGCCTTCTCTGAAGGCATTGCTATGATGATATATAATTGATACCAGATTGTGGGCATAGCATTTGCAAATGCATGGGGAACCATGGCTTTCTCTACTAGGATCATGCTACTGTATCTGTATAACTTGAGCTGTATATATATTTCAGTGTTAAAAATAAATGAAATCTCATGAAAAGAAATGTAAGTTCTATAAGGGTATATATATATATATATATATATATATATATATTTCTTTTTTTTCTATTTTGTTCACTGATGTAAGCCAAGCATCAGAAACAATGACTCGTACAGAGTAGATAGTTAATTGTTTTGTTGTTGTTGACAAAATAAATGCATTTAACCAAACATTTGTTTGATTATCTCTGGATCCAGAGTTAAAGCCTTAGAAAAGGCATCAAGTTGGATTCCAAGGAAGTGAGTAGAGTCCAGGAGGAAGGCAATGGCACCCCACTCCAGTACTCGTGCCTGGAAAATCCCATGGATGGAGGAGCCTGGTAGGCTGCAGTCCATGGGGTCACTAAGAGTCAGACATGACTGAGCGACTTCACTTTCACTTTTCACTTTCATGCATTGGAAAAGGAAATGGCAACCCACTCCAGTATTCTTGCCTGGAGAATCCCAGGGACGGGGGACCCTAGTTGGCTGCCATCTATGGGGTCGCACAGAGTCGGACACAACTGAAGCGACTTAGCAGCAGCACCACCAGTGTTACTCCAGATATGCTATGATGAGATCTTAACTGGAATGGTGATAGCAAGAACAGAAGAGGAAGTACAGACCAATATGGTTCCATTAAATGGGCTGGGCTTGCCCCCAGAATGTATTTACTCATGCTCTAGAATCTTTTCATCTATCCATTTCAAAATATCAATAAAACCTGATAGTGTTTCTAACTTCAAGTACTTAAGAAAACATTTCAGCCATCTCCCTCTCGGTATTATGACCCAATTTGACAGTGCTCTGATAAATACAGACAGGGAATGAGAAGATAGCAAAGTGGTAACATGGTGAGGTTTAGAGTTTAGAAAGACTGTCCTAAATATACTGTGGTGGTTAATGGAGAGGAGCAGTAATGAAGTCAAGGAGAGCACTTGGGAGACTACTATACTGGTCTCAGTGAGAAACAGTGGATGAACAAATGTGGGAGTACTGGAGATGTATGTAAATAGATTTGGTATTTTGGAAAGAAAATATGAGGGAGTAAGGAGTAGATAAGTAACATTCTGACTTTGGCAACTTGTGGGTGGAAGTGCCAAGCATAAAGCTAAAAGCTATTGGAAGGGCAGCAGGCTAGAGGTAAGATAGTAACTTCACTCTTTGACGTGCTATGTTTGAGATCATTTGAATCCTGAAATAAAGACGTACAAAGAGAAGCCATCAATTTATTTAGCATTTTGTCTGGTCTTGTGTAATGCCTGGACCACAATAAGTCACTTGTGAATGAATGAACAAAAGAAGCTCAGAACACAGATCAGATCTGGACGTAGATCTTGAAAAGTGAATTAATACTATATACCCAGGAGAATATGTGCTGGGAATAAATTAGATCAGTTCTGCTCAAAGTGTGCACTGCACACACAGCTGGTCCTCAAAATGTTATCTGTCCTCAACGGAATAAGTACAGATACTAAAAGTAAGTATTTGGAAAATTTTATAGCAATGTAGCAGTAATTTTGCATCTTTTTTTTAATCAAATATGAGGAAATTAGACTCATTTTATATGCTTTTATTTCTTCTTTTTTTTTTTTTTTTAAGTTTTTTGGGTTTTGCTTTGATCTTTCACTTTTAGAAAAGTTTGTAGTGGGTTGGAAATGTCAAAGCATGCAAACAACCAAACAAAAATCTTAAGCATCAAATTAGACCATTTAAAGACAATGTTTATCGATTTCCTCTTTGACTCATTCTCATCTCTTACATTCCTTCTTACCTGTTTTGCTAAACCCAACTTTATTCCCTTCCTAGGGATCTCAATAGTAAATTAAATCTTCTTTTGTGTATTTTGTATGTTTATCCAACTTGACAGTAAAATTTTCCTGTAGCATGGATAAAAGCCATTTCTTTTCCTCCCATGAATACTGTATAAATAGCAACATGGTAAGCAAAATTCTAAGTATCCCTCTGGTGTTATCTCTCTCCTTTGAGTGTGGGCAGGACCTATGATTTGCCTCTAGCCAAAAGAATATGGTAAGAGTGATTGGATGTCACTTTCTTGATTGAGATAGACAGATAATAGATCTCCTATAAAATTCACTTTTATACTGATGCTGAAGAACCCAGCCACCATAAATTCTAAAACTACCAAAAGAAACAGAATTATAGCAATCTGTGAGAACATACAAGTAGGTCATTTCTCAGATGAGGCCTCATTCTCAGCCAGGATCTTTACTGCAGCCCTATGGGATTTCCAAGCAGAGGACTCAGCTGAGCCAGGCCTGGAGTCCTAACCAAGAGAAGATGTGAAATAACAAATGCATGTTGTTTTAAGCTGCTAAATGTATGATCATTTATTTGCAGTATAGAAAACCAGTCCAATTAGACAGGTTATAGTTTCTTGGATACAAACGAAGAGAAACTTGGGTAAATGGAGCACTGGTGGTGCTATTTCTATCACGCAAGACATGAGGAAAAAACTTGTTGAAGAACAAAAATTATTTTTGGATAGAATGAAAAAGTCTTGGAAATGAGGAAAAACTCATTAAAAAAAAAAAAAAAAAACCAGGCCAGATGCTTAAGACATGTCAAAAAGAAGAACTATGAAAAGTCAAACAATATGGAACTTCAAAATCAGTATTGTTAGGAATTGGAGAGGGGATAAATGGTGCAAAGCCGGGAGACAATGCATACAGATAAATAGAACAATTTTGGAAGTTAAAGACAGAAGAGATATTTTAACAGAAATTGAGTGATACAGAGTGCAGGGTTAAGAAATGTATATTTCCACATGGTAGAAGTAAGGATGAAGGGGAGAGAAAAAGACTAAATAAGGATGCTCTAAGGAAAAGTGGCTTAAAGCTCAACATTCAGAAAACGAAGATCATGGCATCCGGTCCCATCACTTCATGGCAAATAGATGGGGAAACAGTGGAAACAGTGTCAGACTTTATTTTTCTGGGCTCCAAAATCACTGCAGATGGTGACTGCAGCCATGAAATTAAAAGACGCTTACTCCTTGGAAGGAAAGTTATGACCAACCTAGATAGCATATTCAAAAGCAGAGACATTACTTTGCCAACAAAGGTTCGTCTAGTCAAGGCTATGGATTTTCCTGTGGTCATGTATGGATGTGAGAGTTGGACTGTGAAGAAGGCTGAGTGCCGAACAATTGATGCTTTTGAACTGTGGTGTTGGAGAAGACGCTTGAGAGTCCCTTGGACTGCAAGGAGATCCAACCAGTCCATTCTAAAGGAGATCAGCCCTGGGATTTCTTTGGAAGGAACGATGCTGAAGCTGAAACTCCAGTACTTTGGCCACCTCATGCAAAGAGTTGACTCATTGGAAAAGACTCTGATGCTGGGAGGGATTGGGGGCAGGAGGAGAAGGGGATGACAGAGGCTGAGATGGCTGGATGGCATCACTGACTCGATGGACGTGAGTCTGAGTGAACTCTGGGAGTTGGTGATGGACAGGGAGGCCTGGCGTGCTGCGATTCATGGGGTCGCAAAGAGTCAGACATGACCGAGCGACTGAACTGAACTGAGCTGAAGGAGAAGTGATTAAGGCATGACACCTGGGGTTCAAGTGGAAGCATCAGTCCTAAAGAAAAGCACTTTTACACCCAGACTGTTGTTTAAAAAGATAAAGGACATGTAAAGAGGACAAGAGATTTTAAGAAGTTCACAAAGAATTGTCTCTTAACTTCTTGATAAAGAAGGAAAGTTGTCCACTTCAAAACGAGGGAGAATGATTGGACCCTGAATTGGAGCAAGCGAAGGTTTGGAATGCTGTTGTGCAGACAGTGTTAGAGGATCAACAAGAGATTAATGAAAGGATTAAGAAGCAATTAAAGTCAGACAGCGTGAACTGGTGGTAGGCAAGTATGTAGAGTTTTGCTTGAAATCTGTCACTGATGCTGGGTAAGAGCTAGTATAGGAGTTGGATTGATGGCAGCTCAGTGGCTCATAGAAAGCACAGCATACATCACTAATGATGAGACCTGCATACACGACTCGATTCGAAAAGGACAGCCAGAAGATGGAGATTTTAACAACAGATGGCAAATGTACTTTCAGCCAGCTATGACACTGGTAATTTTTAAAAATTCAACCACTAGAAAACAGAAAATACCCTAGAGTGCTTTAACAAAGCTTATTTTAGCACTGTCCTTAATAGTCCAGCTAACTTCCTTAGACTAGTCCTTCCTAGTCCTCAGTTCCTCATATATTTTATTTTTAAATATGTATAAGGAATTGTCATTTTCTTAAAATGTGTTAAACAGAAGCAGCATGGTCTACTAGGAATTTCTATGTAGAGCTTAGCATCCTGATTCTGTAACTTGACTAGTTGCACTGAGAAAGTGATTTCATCTTTTTGTGCCTTAAGTTACTTATCATAAATGGGGATAATAATCTCTAACTCTCAGTGTAGATGTGATAATTAAATGGGATAATTTATGTATTGATACAATGGCATGTATAATGGATTTTCAAATATGTTATTAAAATTTTTTCACAGAAGCAATGAAATTCCATGTATTACTTTTGCTTTCTAAAACAAGCCAATAAAAAATACTAAGAAACATTGGAAAACACAGAAAAGTAGAAAAGAAAAAGTGATCAAAAATCCATCATGCAAGCATTAAAACCTTTATTGTTTTAGTACCAAGTAGAAAATTGTATAACTAAAGAGACCATTGTAGGCCAAAAGGTTCAATCCTTGCATTTTACAGATGAAAAAACTGAGGCCCTGAGCATAGAGCTGGCTTTTCTAAGAGTACAGGGCTTCCCAGGTCATCCAGTGGTAAAGAATCTGCCTGCAATACAGGAGGCTCAAGAGAGGTTCAGTCCCTGGGTTAGGAAGATCCCCTGGAGTAGGAAATGGCAACCTGCTCCAGTATTCTTGCCTGGAAACTTCCATGGGCAGAGTAGCCTGGCAGGCTCCAGTCCATGGCATCGCACAGAGTTGGACATGATTCAGCAAGCATCTGTCTTTTTTTTTTTTTTTTCTAAGGGTGCAAAGCTTATTGACTATTGAGCCAAGGCTAGAAATTAGGTCTCCTAACTCCAGTGTCTTTCCACTCACTGTGATGAGGGAGGTGAAAACACTGCATTGTCAACAGCCAGCATTTATTGGGTCCACAAATACTCAGGGCACTCACTACTCTGGGTGTATAATCATTATTTGTTGTAATTTCACACATTAGGAAACCAATCGAAAGTGTACATGTATATCAGCAAAAAGACAATCTTTCTAAATAACATGAGGAAAAAACCACCTTATACCTATGCCTGCAGCATAATCTGTACAAAATTCATTTCCTCCAGTATCATAGTTTGCAAATAGTCTATTTCTGCAAGAGAAAAACATCAATTTTTCAACTGCCCTTGATATCAAGGAAAGTATGATGGCCATAAGTCATCCACTTTGTAAGCTCTTAAAACTCACTCCCGAGAGCTCTTGTGCCTTATCAACAGGCATAAATGATGTAAATTAGTCCACTGAAAATTCAGAAAAAAATATATTTTCCAGATTGTTAAAGACCTTGAGCCTAGCCTACAGACTTGACATTTAGCCTGCAATGTGGTATGACTCAAATTAGTTTTCTGAGGTGAACAAGGAAAAAGAAATAAAGAAATATGGAGCAACCTCCAAGTGATGTTCCCTGGAGGTCCATGGATGAGTTAATTTGCAGATGATAATTTAGCAAAGAAATAACTTCAGCATATTCTCTTATAATGGTTTAGATGTTAGTCCCTCAAATTTTGTTTGCATAATTTTTAAAAACTATTTATAAAAAGAACACTTCTGTTGGCTTCTTTTTAAACAATAAGAAGTTGAGGATTGCTATTTGGATGGTTTAACAAGTATTACATCTTCCCTGGTGGCTCAGACAGTAAAGAATCTGCCTGCAATGCAGGAGACCTTGGTTCAATCCCTGGATCAGTAAGATCCCCTGGAGAAGGCAATGGCTACCCACTCCAGTATTGTTGTCTATTACCCAAGCCTCTAGCCTAGGAGTATCCCTTCAGCTCAGAGTATGTTTATGGAGTGTGTGCATCATGTGTATGGTGAACTTTGGCCAGTATAAGAGTATTTTCATTTTTTTAAATTATCATCTGCCTACCATGTGCCAGGTCACTTTAGGTACCTGAAGAAACAAACCTAAGCAAGTCTCAGGCCCTGCCATCTAATCTCTAATCTTCTGGGAAAAGCAGACACATAAAAAGATCATTTCAACATGTTAAATTAGAGATACAATGAGGGTGGTATTTGGAGCATAAACATGAAGGAGGAGTAGGCATTACTTAGCCTCATCTTTGGTTCAGGATTCCTACAAAAGAAAATGACTAATGTACTGGAGAGGATGACTGAATTAGCAAGGCAGTAAATGATGAAAAAGCATCCAGGTATGGACACAGACCTAAGGCATTAGCCAATATAGTACATTCTGAGAACCACAACAGTCACATATAGCTACAATAGTACAGTTCAGAGCAGAGAGTGGGAAGAAATAAGGATTAAGAAGTACTTAAAAGTCAGATATTGGAGAGACTTATGTACTATGCTGAGTAGCTAAAGAGTTTAGTCCTGATTCTGTAGGTCACAAGTAGCTAATCAAAGCAGGAATGTGCAGTAGAAAGTTCACTATGGGTACAATGGGGTGGTGGGGTGAACTTAAAAGGAACTGTATGAAAAGGATGGGACAAGCTAGAAGGGTCCAGATGAAATATCGTAAGATCTGATGCCAGGCAAGGGCAGTGGCCATGAAAAGAATTAAATAGGTGAGTCAATGATTAAAGAGAGAAGCTTGGAGGGACTTTTGATGTGTCAGACAAGAAGAGAGAAGAGTCCAGAATGAAGCCATGGTTTTGGGCATTTCATGCCTTGATATGACTGCCTATGATTATGAAGACAAGAAAGAATAGGGCAAATAGGAAGAAAATGAGGTCAGTTGGGGACACGTTGAAAGTAAGATGCCTGTGAAACATCCAAAATAAAAAGTTTGGCAGATAGAGGTTATGTGAGACTGATGTTCTGGGGTTTCTCTTGATGGCATCTTCCTCCTGTTTTGATAGCTCATGGCAACTCTCCCACATTACCTGCCCCTGGAAGAACTAACCCAGAGAATCCAAAACAGAAATTTGTCCCCTTTGCAGTTGATACGTTTCCTTCTAGGAAGCATCCTCCACCTTTGATAGAAGCCTGGGCTGTAGACAGGGACTAAGAGAGGACAATAAGATTGTGTTGCAGATAAACTGTGGTGCCTCCCAGGACTACTGTCATACCCAGTTACTTCAGTCTCCCCGTTTCTACTGCATGTGCGAGAGCGTCAGGTATTGAGCCAATGGCGTTGCCGATCATACTCTCAGTCACAGCACATCTTTCGGCTCTCCTGTATTCCTGTCTCCCTAACTCATAACAGAATCCCTTCTGATGGAATCGAATTACTTGAGACCATTCAGGTCGAATTTGCATCTTCCAGAAGACCAGCTTTCCCTCTCCCCTTGTTTCCCTCTTCTGCCTTGGCCTATCCCACTGCCTCAGATCAGTCAGCTTGTTTGGTCTTCGATTTCACTCACAACATGAAAGATTGTAGATATAGATTCTAATTAGTAACAGATTTAATTTTTCTCCTCCCATTTAAAGACTTTGCAGCCCATTTCATAAACTCAAAGGCAAACTGACACAGTAGACAGACCTGTATTTGACTGCCAGTCATATCACCCACTGGCAAGTCACATAAGCTGATAAATCTTCATTTCCTTATCTGTAAAATGAGGCTAAAACACTTTCTTTCCAAGATTGATATGAAAAGTAAATGAGAAAGCATATTAAAGGGCCTAGCATGTGGTAGGTGGACAATAAACATTCTTTCCCATCCTGCCATATTTTTTAATTGAAGTAGAGTTGATTTATAATACTGTGTTAGTTTCAGATGTACAACAAAGTGATTCAGTTATATATATATACATGCTGCTGCTGCTGCTAAGTCGCTTCAGTCGTGTCTGACTCTGTGCGACCCCATAGACGGCAGCCCACCAGGCTCTGCCGTCCGTGGGATTCTCCAGGCAAGAACACTGGAGTGGGTTGCCATTGCCTTCTCCATTGTGTGAAAGTGAAAAGTGAAAGTGAAGTCGCTCAGTCACGTCCGACTCGTAGCGACCCCATGGACTGCAGCCTACCATGCTCCTCCATCCATGGCATTTTCTAGGCAAGAATTTATTTTTCAGATTATTTTCCCTTATGGGTTACTATAATATATTGAATGTGCTATACAGTAAATCCTTGCTGCTTATCTATTTTATGTATAGTGGTCTATATCTGTTAATCTCATACTCCTAGTTTATTCCTCGCCCTCCCTTTCCCTTTTGGTAACTATAATTTTTTTTTCTATGTCTGTTAATCTGTTTCTGTTTTGTATATAGATTCATGTATTTTTTAGATTCCACAGATAAGTTACATCATATAATATTTGTCTTTCTTTGTCTGACTTCACTAAGTACAATAATCTCTAGGTCTATCCATGTTGCTACAAATGGCAATATTTCATTCTTTTTATGGCTGAGTAGGCTGTATATCGTCACCCTGCTTATTTAACTTATATGCAGAGTACATCATGAGAAACGCTGGACTGGAAGAAGCACAAGCTGGAATCAAGATTGCCGGGAGAAATATCAATAACCTCAGATATGCAGATGACACCACCCTTATGGCAGAAAGTGAAGAGGAACTAAAAAGCCTCTTGATGAAAGTCAAAGTGGAGAGTGAAAAAGTTGGCTTAAAGCTCAACATTCAGAAAACGAAGATCATGGCATCCGGTCCCATCACTTCATGGCAAATAGATGGGGAAACAGTGTCAGACTTTATTTTGGGGGGCTCCAAAATCACTGCAGATGGTGACTGCAGCCATGAAATTAAAAGACACTTACTCCTTGGAAGGAAAGTTATGACCAACCTAGATAGCATATTCAAAAGCAGAGACACTACTTTGCCAACAAAGGTCCGTCTAGTCAAGGCTATGGTTTTTCCTGTGGTCATGTATGGATGTGAGAGTTGGACTGTGAAGAAGGCTGAGCGCCAAAGAATTGATGCTTTTGAACTGTGGTGTTGGATAAGACTCTTGTGAGTCCCTTGGATTGCAAGGAGATCCAACCAGTCCATTCTGAAGGAGATCAGCCCTGGGATTTCTTTGGAAGGAATGATGCTAAAGCTGAAACTCCAGTACTTTGGCCACCTCATGTGAAGAGTTGACTCATTGGAAAAGATTCTGATGCTGGGAGGGATTGGGGGCAGGAGGAGAAGGGGACGACAGAGGGTGAGATGGCTGGATGGCATCACTGACTCGATGGACGTTGAGTCTGAGTGAACTCCGGGAGTTTGTGATGGACAGGGAGGCCTGGCGTGCTGCGATTCAAGGGGTCCCAAAGAGTCAGACACTACTGAGCGACTGAACTGAACTGAACTGAATATTCCATTGCATGTGTGTGTGTGTGTGTGTATGTGTGTGTGTGTGTGTGTGTGTGCACACGCGCGCGAGTGTGCTGGGTTGTTTCCATGTGTTTGCTATCGTAAATACTGCTGCTACAAATGTTGGGGTGCATGTAACTTTCAAAATTGGAATTTTTGCCTTTTCTGGATGTATACCTAGGAGTGAATGGGATGGCTAGATTATAGGGTAGCCCTATTTTTAGCTTTTTAAGGAACCTCCATACTGTTCTCCATAGCAACTATACCAATTTATATTCCCACCAACAGTGTAGGAGAGTTCCCTTTTTCTCTCTACCCTCTCCAGCATTAATTTTAAACTTTTTGATGATATTCATTCTGACCAGAGTGAGGTAATATCTCATATCCCATAATATCTCATAATGAATTCTCCAGGCAAGAATACTGGAGTGGGTAGCCATTCCCTTCTCCAGAGGATTTTCCCAAACCAGGGATTGAAACCAGGTCTCCCACACTGCAAGCAGATTCTTTAGTATCTGAACCACCAAGGAAGCCCAAAATGTGAAGCTTGACTCTAACCCAAGACTCTACTGTGAATGTGTGTGCTAAGTCGCTTCAGTAGTGTCCAACTCTTTACGACTCTATGGACTGTAGCCTGCCAGGCTTCTCTGTCCATGGGATTCTCCAGGCAAGAATAATGGAGTGGGGTGCCATTTCCTCCCCCAGGGGATCTTCTCAACCAAGGGATTGAACCTGCATCTCTTATTTCTCCTGCATTGGTAGGCAGGTTCTTTATATATTTAGGTGCTCATATATTATGTTAATGACTAACATCCTCTTCTTATATAGACCTCTTTATCATTATACAATGTTCTTATTTTTCTTTAGGACCTTTGTTTTCAATTTTATTTGTCTGATATGAGTAGTGCTAGTCCCACTTTCTTCTCACTTATTTTTGCATGAAGTATCATTTTCCATCCCCTCACTTTCAGTCTGTGTGTTTCTTTCCTCCTGAAGTTTCTTGTAGGCAGCATGTTATAGGTTCTTGTTTTTTTTAATCCAACCTGTCACTCCATCTTTTGGTGCAGTTAGTCCATTGACATTTAAAATGATTGTTCATAGGTATGTATTTATTGTGATTTTAAACCTTGTTTTCCAGTTGTTTTTGCAGTTTTTCTCTGTTCATTGCTTCTGTTTGTCCGTTTGCCGTTTAATGATTTTCTTCTATAATATGCTTGAGCTCCTTTCTCTTTTTTGATTTTTGTGAACCTATTGTATGTTTTTGATCTGTGGTTACCGTGGAGTTCAAGTATGTTGTCCCATAACTATATCTACTTGCTATAAACTGATAGTAATACAAGTTCAAACATTCTAAAAGATATGTATTTTTATACTCCCCTTCCCCACATTTTATGATTTTGATGTCTTATTTAACACTTTCATGATGTTTCTTTCCTATTAATTGGAGCTATAGTCACTTTTACAAAAAAATTTTTGAGTGTTTTCTAATCTGTTTACTGGCTTATTTTAGTGATCTTCAATCCTTTTACACATCTGCCTTTCCTACTATGATTTTCCCTTATACAGTCTTGCTTCCTTTTCTATTTAGATAAGGCCTTTCAACATTTCTTATAGGGTAGGTTTAACAGTGCTGAATTTTAAATTTTTGTGTCTTAATTTCTTCTTTTATTTGAAATTATAATCTCGCTGGGTAGTCTTAGGTTGCAGGGTTTTCCTTTTCAATTTCTGCAGAGAAATCAGCTGATAGCCTTATTGGGGTGGGGGGTGGCTCCCTTGTTTCCTTTGTTTCTGACTCTTAAGGCTCATTCTCCATCATCTAGGGAGAAGACCCTGCCTCTGACAGCCACAAAGCAAAGAGAAGGCATGATTCCTTTCTTTGAAAAACTGTTTTTCTCTTGCTTCCTTTAGAATCCACTCTAACTTTTGCCATTTTAATTATGATATGTCTTGGTGTGCGTCTGTTTGTGTTCAGCGTTTTGGAGGACTCTCTATCCTTTATGTACCTAGATATCTGTTTCCTTCTTTAGGTTTGGGAAGTTTTCAACCATAATTTCTTCAAATATATTTTCAGTCCTCTTTTCTCCCTCTTCTTCTGGAGTCCCTTTTATGTGTAGGTTGGCACACTTTATATTATCCCATAGATCTCTTATGTTCCTTTCTTTTTGTCATTCGTCTTTCTGTTTGCTCCTCTGATTGGGTGATTTCCACTATTCCAGATCACTTATTTGCTCTTCTGTGTCATTTAGTATGCTACTCATTGGTTTTTATCTCAGTAATTGAGTTGTCTAATTTTGATTGGCTCACCTGCATAGTTTCTAGTTCCTTGTTACACTGATGTGCATTTCTATCAAAAATATTTCCTCAATTCTTTAGCATTTTTATAACCTACCTTTTGAACTTGGGGTATAGCAGACAGGTAAGGTCTGTTTTATTATTTGTGCTTCCAGAGGATTTCTCTTGTTCTTTTAATTGGGAGAAGTTCCTCTGATTTTTCATTTTACTTTTCTCTCTTTCTATGAATTTATAAGTAACATCTACCATGGTCTTGAAGGTGTGTTTTTATGTGGGAGCATCTCTGTGCAAAATGTGTGTGTCCAATATTTTTGTGGCAAGGACTGTCTTTTGTATGAATGCCATCCACATCTTTCCTCAGAGTCTTCTGGCCATTATCCCCTTGATAGGGGGTGTGATTGGTGTGGTGTCCAAAGCCTGTGTTGTATTAATATTTGAGGTTGGGCCTCCTCTTTGCTTTGTGGCTGTCAGAGGCAGGGTCTTCTCCTTAGTTGCTGGAGAATGAGCCTTAAGAGTCAGATTTGATCAGGTTCCATTGTCCTTGAGTGGGCGATCTGCCCTAAAGGCAGTGATTGCTGAAGCAATCACTTAAACTCTTACAGACTGAAACCCTTACAGTCATAGTGAACCTATGGAGGACCTGTGTATATGTTCATGGCAATTCTCAAAAGCAGTCCAAATCACATCCCTCCCTCTTGTGTTCATCCCAGATAACAAGGCTGTGGTATGGAGGAGACTGCAACTGGGGATCAGGGCACTGTGGCTGCAGGAATCAAGGTGGCTGTGCCTGGCTCTGTGGACCTGTGTGCCTGGCTCTCTCAGGACCTGTCTGCCCCAGATCTGGGGCTAAGCTGTAGTGTGGAATGGGCAGAGCTGAGGCATTCCTGCAGGGAAACAAATCACCATGTGCTCCCGCCCAGGACTTAACTGCCAAGACTCAGCATCTAACCGCTGCGTGTTCCTAGGGTGCCCCCTGGTGCACACGCTACGTCTGCCGAAGCTGAACTTGCAGCCACCTTACCCACACTGACAATGGGCTCCACAACTCCGCCTGGATCACATTCCAGGCTCTCAGCTGCCCTGTCTCTTTCATTTTCTCTCATCTCTTCTTCATAATGCATGTTATTTTTGTCCTTCTGCTTTCATATTTTCTAGGGTTTTATTTTCCTCATCTAGTTCTCTAGCCTCCCTTCTCTCCCTTTGGTAACACCTCCCTGATTTCATACTCCCAGTGCAGATAGTCCAGCAATGGAGAAAACCCCAGATTTTTAAACGTGTACTAGTCATAATATCTTTGTTTCCTTCTCACATCTCTGATTTCTTTTAAAAATAAAGTCTCCATGAACATAAAGTCTCTCTTTTTATTTCTGTGGCAACGTGGCCATCACGTGTGTACTTAGCAGGCTTTTCTAAATCACTGCTGATGTGTATCTCAGTATATTAAATACAAGTGAGATTTCTTTTCTCCACCAATTTCCTATGTTGTTCCTATTGTGCTCATATTGTTAAACAAAGGTACTCTGCTTATTATTACCTGTGTTTCTCACCCCAGTGTCCTGAGATTCCATCTCTGTGACAAAAAGTTGCAGGTTTCTTGCTGTATTTATTAATACCAAGCCTATGGCTATTCAGCTTACCTCACAAATTAAATTACATTGATTCATAAGATCTCAGGTCTCCTACATTGTTATTGTTTCTTTAACCACGCTTGAAATGAAAGGAGATATTCTGTATGTTGTTTAATTAAAGCATTAAGGAAGTGGTAGTCTCCCCCACAGGCAAAACTCTCTGCAAATTCAGAGTATTTGGTTGCATCAAATATACTTTCAGCTTCAATTAACAGGAACTTGACTAAAAGTGGCTTAAAACATTATCTCATATATTTGAAGTCCAGAGGTATAGCTCTGCTGCTGCTGTTAACTCGCTTTAGTCGTGTCTGACTCTGTGCGACCCTATGGACAGCAGCCCACCAGGCTTCTCCATCCACGGGATTCTCCAGGCAAGAATACTGGAGTGGGTTGCCATTTCCTTCTCTAAGGTATAGCTCATTTCTGGTTATTTCAACGGGTCAGCCTTGTCATTAAGGACCTAGGTGTTTGACATTACTTTCATCTGTTATCTCTAGCAAGTCCACAATCTATTCTTCATGGTTGCAAATGGTTGTAGCAAGGCTAGGCATCATTTATCAATATGTTTAGAAAAGAAAAGAGGCTTTCCTCCTGTATATTCCTTTTGATTAGGGAGAGTACCATTCCTGGAGCACCTCAGAAGAACTCTGCCAAGTTCCACTCTCCAGGACTGGGTCACATGCCCATGGGAACCAATCATTGGGAAGAGGTGTGGGCAGCATGCTTGCCTTAGATTTATCCTGCCTCACAAAGATAATGACTCACACCCAAGGAGTGGGGTGGACAAGGAAGGGGAGGACAGGGACCCTTTGTGAACACAGAAATCTGTGGAGGCAACTGAACAAAACTTGGTATGTTATGAGCGTGACCAAACGGAGAGAAATGGTTGTTGGGGTTGCAACCAACAGTGTCTTGCCACGCTCATAGCAAATGTCGGTAAGTACTATGGCCTGCATAATGCTGCAAACCAGGGCTGAAACAGGTTTGGGGCACAAAATTTAGAATGGCTTTCACCCTCGGTACCAACATGACCCTGAGAGTAGATGCCTTTTTAATTTTTGTGTCCTAGAAACTTTGCTGGTTTCACCCTAGCCCTGACGCTGTGGACATAGTTGTAAGGTATGTGAGGAAATCTGTTTTGCCTATAAATACCTCAATTGATTCCTGAAATTCCATTACTAACAGTTTATTTCTTTGAGTAAAGCCTTGTCTCCTCTCTGTGGTATATTTTTCTACATTCAAATGCAACTTAAGAGAGAGTTTATTATACTATCACATTCCTTCTATGAAACAGAAGAGATGAGATTTGGAATCAAACCAGTAAGTTGTTTGCACTCAATATCTGCGTTAGACATGGGATGCTTGAGGCAACTTCTCTACATCTCGGTGAAAAAATGTAATACTGAGAGATGCTAAGCAAAGGCTGGAAAGAAATGTAGTACCTCAGCAGAGTGTTTTCAGAGCACCACAGTAATCTCCACAGAGTTTTGAGGATAGTATCACTGGAAAGGGATGAAGTAGGAAAGTAAATGGTATTGTAAGCAGTTAGTTTTGACTGCAGTACAAACCATCATACAGGGCTTCCCAGGTACCTCAGTAGTAAAGAATCTGCCTGCAATGCAGGAGACCTGGGTTCAATCCCTGGGTTGGGAAGATCCCCTGGAGGAGGGCATGGCAACCCACTCCAGTATTCTTGCCTGGGAAATCCCATGGACAGAGGAGCCTAGTGGGCTACAGTCCACAGGGTCACAAAGAGTCGAACACAACTGAAGCGACAGCATGCACACAAACACACAAACCATCATACAACAAGGAGACTTAAAACAGTAAACATTTATCATACTCCAGAATCTATGCATCAGAGCAGGAGGTTCTGCTGATTTGGGACAGATTCAGCTGGGACAGATTCCTCTTGGTTCACTCATGTGTGGTTTAGACAGGAGCTGCATGGTCTGGGATGTGTCTTTCATCATCCAACAGCTGAGCCCCCACTTTCTCATTGGGTTTTTCCAGTTTTCTATAAAAACAAGAGAGCAAACTCCCAAGGGCAAGTGCTTTTCGAGGCCCTGCTTGTGTCATTTCACTCATGTCCCATTGATCAAAGAAAATCACACCGTCAAGCTGAGAAGCAGTGTTGGGGGAGGTGTTGGGTGGTGGGACATAGCTAGAAGGGTATGTGGATGGATCTTTATGGCCATTTTTGCAGTACAACACAGGAGGGGTTCTTGTTTGGAAGCATCTGCAAGGTACTCACTGAAGGATCCCAGAAATTGTTTGGAGGCTTACTAAAGATGTAGATGAACCAGAGAAAATCCATTATATAGAAAGTGTGCCACTAAGAGTAGCTGCTTCTAAAGGAAACAGAAAAGCTTCCATTAGAGCAAATGCTGGCATTTAAGTACTGCCTAGGGGAGAGGTCAGCAAGAAAATGCAAGCAGACCGTCTTGTTGCCTATATCAACACCTGGGGAGATGGAAGTACCAAGTTATTTGGATCATAACTATCCTTGCTCAACTTTCCTGTTCAGAAAGCAAACTCCCTGTGCTTTAACTTCTTACATATTTGGCCCATAGAGAGAACAACACAGTAAAGACAATACGAAGACTTGGTCTGCTGAATACTTATGTAATTCTTTGAATATTACTACATTAGCATTCTGGCTTATATACTTCAGTATCCTGCGAGATTTTAACAGTATCTAAGACTTTATTTCCAAAACAAATCACAGATTTTCTCATATCACATTGTGATATGAAGTATTATTTATAAAATAGCATTTATGTTCATCACTACTTTACTAGATCCTATTATTTACTGAGCTAACAAAAAAAAGTATATATTACCATAGCACAAATTATTTATAATTTTATAACTGTATTTTAACATATTTTTTCATTATCAACAATGACTGGATATTGTAGTTTATTTTAAGCCTTTAAACAACTATTCTGAAAAAGTGATCCTTAGGTTTCATAAAATTGCAAAGGTGAAAAAGGGCTTTAAAAAAGTTAATATCCTGAGTTAACATGAGCCAGCTTCATCTGGTCTAATAAAATCAAAAGCACTGATAAATGTTATTAGACTTGCATAACCTAGAAGCAGACCCTAAACCAAGTGAAATCACCAGAGATATGCCACTCTTTGTACTGCACTATGACATATATGTCCTAGCATACTTAATATAAACTAGAAATGCTAAGGATAATTATTAAAGTAAGAGTTCTGGACTAGATAATATCGAAAGACCATTTCAATCAAGCATCCCACAATTACATAACACTCTGTCCCACTCAAGCCCTACACACTCATTCTGTAACTAAATGGAGACGCATATACAGCCTTCTAGAGTGGGATCACAAACAACCATCCGTGGCTCCACTGACTATTTTTGTCCTGCCTGTGAATAAGAATGTTTTCTACGTTTTTAGAGGTGGCAACAGTCAAAAACAAAAAGAAGAAGAAAATTTTGTTGCACTTCAGAAGTATAGGAAATTCAAAATTCAATGCCAATACATTATGCTCTAGTGTGGTTCAACCACATCCATTCATTTACTTAATGCCTATGGCTACTTTGGGGACCACACCGGCAGAGCTCAGTAGATGTAACAGAGACCATATGGCTTGCAAAGCCTCAAATATTTACTACTTGGCCCTTTATCAAAAATTATCACCAAATCCCTGTTTTGGAGGAAGAAAATTGAGTATCTGATTCTCTGTTTCTCCATTCCCATTAATGTCTCATAGTTTTTCTAAATTTTCCCAGATTAACCATCCCTAAAATACCTTGTTCTCCTCCCCACCTCTACTGCTGTGTGGAGAGGTTTTAGTGTGTGTTCCACTTCACAAGTAGCATGTCAGGCAAATCATGCATATAATTCACATTTTAAATGAGTTAATTATTTAAGTGCTCAATCTTTTAGTCCATCTATCTGCCAGCATTACAAGGAGGAAATGAATAAACATGAGGGCATTTCATACTCCTCCCTCTATCATTCATTAAAAATATTTCAGAGACTCATTAGTCAGGAGCTTAAGCAGCCTCTATAGTAGGCTGATAAGATGCCAGACATTACTCTCCAAACTACATGAGGATCACCTAAATGGAGGGAGTAAAATTCCTATCAGCTCAATAGAAATTAACTGTGACTCAGCCTCTCACTGCCTTTCTCTAGCTCTTCAGGAAAATCTAATTCCATCTCTGTGATTTATTTAAATTGCTGGAAAAAATGGTTAAGCGAATAAAGCACTTGGATGCATAAAATGATGTGTCACTTGCATACCACAGAGTGCTTTCTGTTCTATCGTCAGGAAATGAAAAAGAGTAAGAAAAAACGGGCAGTCTTTAAAAGGATTTTAAATCAGAACACAGCATGCCCCAACTCTCTCATGACTCCTAAAAGCCTGTGGTGCACTCTCTCCCTTTTATGGTGTTAAGATGGCAAAAAGTATTCTTCTGCTTTAAATTCACTTTCCAAAACCTGTTGTCATTTTTAAACAGCCACACTGGCAGTGCCTCTTGAGTAACTTGGACTGAAAGGCACACCGTTATCTGCATCTTATTCTCGTCCGACTGTTGGTTCTCCCACTCATCACATAAGGCACATATTGCAGCAGTGGGCAGTGACTTAAGAAAAGTCCCTTGGGTCCAGAAGATTTTGGTGGCGTTTGATGATAATTAGTGTTCACCACCTCTTGCATTTTTACTGGTCACATTTGTTTGTTGTACTCCTTTGGGGGTTTATTAAAATGAGCACTGTTTTCAACAAAGGAGAAATCACTTGAGAAGGGTAATGAGGAAGGGGTTCATGCTTCCATTTTTTATTTTAACAAAATGCCACAGTCTGGTGAATTTAAATAAGTGCCTTTTGAATGCTTATAGTTTTCGCAGTTACTCTTAATGTTGCGAATCCCTTGAGTTCAGCCTCTGTGTGCCTAGCACCAGTGTGCCATCTATTAGCAAAGGCAGAACAGATTAATTTGTAGACTTCTGATAGCTGCTTCAAGTTCCAAGGGTTAAAAATGTATGCCTTGTGGGGAGAAATGTTTGTTTTGGCAGGGAGGGAAAATGATGGCGGATTGGGGCCAATATGAACAGAAAAGCATAACAGAGCCTTGTGCTGCCACTTAAATTGAAGTCTGCCTACCTTCTACAAAATGGTAGCAGTTGGCAGTGAAGTACTTCCAATGAAAAATAATGAGCTCTCTCATTAAAAAGTAATAGTTTGTAAAGCAAAATTTCAAAGCATAATTAATAAGCTTGTGAAAAGTGCCAGGAAAACAGTAGCCTAAATGTCAGTGTTGAGAGTTACACAAGTTTATATATGGCAAGAGATATTAGCTGGCAAGATTTGGAGGCTTACCCAAAACTTCAAGACATTTTTTCTTTTGTGAAAGTATTTTGTTATATACTTTACCACCTACGATTGATCGTGTTCTCCTTGACTTTATATTCTAGCACATTTTAATTAAAGCTTTAAAAAAAAAAAAAAAAAACCTAGATTGTCATGTAAGAGAGTTCAAGAGAGTAGAATGATATCTAATTCTCCAATCCAAAACTTTGAACATGGGGTTACTCAGTGGGATAGATTGTTTGAAATCAGGATTGTTCTAGAAAATCCAGGATGTTTGGTTACCATAATGAAAAGTTAAATATAATATTGAACGTTCCTTTATTCTTAGATAGTGTGGTAAACCATGGTAGCTACCATATTTGTCTGCTTAATCTGCAAGCATGCCTTCCTCATTTTCAGTTGATAAATATTGCCTGATTGCCCATCCTCTAACCAAAAGAATGACTCAGGATCAGTCGTGGTGCACAATACGATTGGGCCTCATGATTCATTCACAGGTAGGTGAATAAGCAAATCCCAACAGAGTCCCTTCCTGGGTTTGCAGCGTGGAAACTGAGGGGAAAGGGTTGGTTCTCCTTTCTTTGAAGATGCTAAACTGGCACCTACAGGTATGAGGATGCCAGCAGAAGAAAACTGCAAAACAACAGGAGAGACTGAGGCTCACACACAGAGAGAGGAAAAGCTGAGAGAGAGACCTGAAAATAACATTTGTGTCCTGGATCTGGTCATACCTGGTTGCCCTTTCCTTTTTATTTCTCTAACTGGTAGTGAATCAATAATGTCCACTGTTTTGCCTGGGTTGGTTTGAGTTGGGTTCTGTCCCTTATAATCAATAGGTAAGATATTCTCTCATAAAGAGTGCAAGATCTAGCTATAATGAGAAAGTTATTGAAATTGTATTTAATCAATTCCACAGCAACTGTATACAGAGAATGGCATAATGTGCACTTTCCTAGTTAAAATAAAAAGGATATTGAGCAGGAAGAAAGGGAAGATTAATGATGGCTATCTTCAGAATAGAAACACCATAGAATAATATTAGATATACAGACAACCTTACAAGTTTACAGAATTCATAGAAGATGAGTTTGAAACTATAAAACAGATAATAACTGATATAATAATTTTTCTGAATTTTCAGAATTTGGGGCTTTTGTAATTCCCTAGTGTTTACCACTGCAGTACCCAATAGACATTTCTCCATATTGATTAAAAGGAAAATCTCTGAGAAGTTCCCTGTCAAAATAGGATATATAAAAACTGAAGATACATAGTACATGAAAGCAAAGCAATATCTAGGGCTGAGTAGCCAAAACTTAGAGAAAAAAACTTTTAAAATAATGATTTTAAGGTTGTGAAATCTTAAAATTTGTTATATATACATGTTGACAGCACATGCACTTCCTCAGCAGCATAAAGCATAACTGAGCCTAGTTAGCAAGACAAATTAGTCAAAAAAGGGAAGCTGCCAGATGGCGCACATTGTTAATAACGCCCATCTGTGAATTACAAAGCTGATTTGCGGTTGCTTTGGGTGCTTCTTTTCTTGGGCAGCAAAGTTGCTAGTAACAACTTTGTAGAGGTGCCTGGTTTCACAGGTAACTTTAGTTTATTCTCAGCCTGGAATTTCTTTTTTTTTTTAAAGAAGCTTCTTCTAGCCCAAAAGAATCTCACACTGCACTGAGGGAGCAAACAGTGCCATTAATACTTGGGGGTTATTGTGAATTTATCCCCTTCTTGAGTAAGTGAGTGAGTGAAAGTCGCTCAGTTGTGTCTGACTCTTTGCGACCCCCATGGACTATACAGTCCATGGCATTCTCCAGGCCAGAAAACTGGAGTGGGTAGCCTTTTCCTTCTCCAGGAGATCTTCCCAACCCAGGAACTGAACCCAGGTCTCCCGCATTGCAGGTGGATTCTTTACCAGCTGAGCCACCAGGGAAGCCCAAGAATACTGGAGTGGGTAGCCTATCCCTTCTCCAGAGGATCTTTCCGACCCAGGAATTGAACCAGGGTCTCCTGCATTGCAGGCGGATTCTTTACCAACTGAACTATCAGGAAATTGGTAAAATAAAAAAAGTCCTTAGACTTTTCACTGTAAGCTGGATGAGGACATAGATATGCAAAGACACTCAAGTGAGCCAATGCTCTAGAGAAAGGGATTTGGATCCAGTCTGGAAGCAAAGATAAAGAAAAGGCACAGGGTTTTCAATTTTGGCCGAACCGAACTGCGCAAAGAGTCGGACACGACTGAGCGACTTCACTTTCACTTTTCACTTTCATGCATTGGAGGAGGAAATGGCAACCCACTCCAGTGTTCTTGCCTGGAGAATCCCAGGGACGGGGGAGCCTGGTGGGCTGCCGTCTATGGGGTTGCACAGAGTCAGACACGACTGAAGTGACTTAGCAGCAGCAGCAGCAACTGTGCAATATGCAAGAAAAGGGAGCCTTCAACACATCAGTAGATTTCAGGGAATCCTAGTCCAACTGGTAAGGTTGGGTGGAGGTGGTATATGGAGGTTATAAGCAACAGAGCTTCAATCGCCAGGTAGGTACATAGATAATTCAGGCTACCTTATTCTGATATCATTAGACAGTTTAATTTTTCTGATACCTCACTTATTCTGATTTCATATTCAAAATATAAATTTCCAACTCCAAAGCTGGTCAGGCTATATGGTAGAATTTTCTAATTATTTGAACCTCAAGTATATCTGTGCAGGTGATAGTAATTTCAATACTAATGAGTAGAAAGGTTATTGATTATTATTGTCTTTCCATGTATTACATTAAACATTACAAATGTGCTAATATTTGAATTATTTTGATCTACAAAACAATACTCTCATAGCTTAGCTACATTAAGGAAATGAATTAATAACACATTGTAAGGATATCTGTCCACATGTTACTTATTTTGCAGGCTAATAAACTGGTACTCTCATGTCTACCCTAGAATCATTTGCCTTTTATTTAGGATAAGACAGTAAAACTGCATAGAATCATGGAAAGTCAGAAATAGAAGGGACTAGATAAAAAATAATCCAATTCTTTAATTTTACAAAGAAATAAACCAAAACTCCAACTGGCTAAGGGACTCATTTGGAGGTGCAGATTGAACATCAGTTCAATTCAGTCACTCAGTCATGTCCGACTCTTTGCGACCCCATGAATCACAGCACACCAGGCCTCCCTGTCCATCACCAACTCCTGGAGTTCACCCAAACTCATGTCCATCAAGTTGGTGATGCCATCCAGCCATCTCATCCTCTGTTGTCCCCTTCTCCTCCTGCCCCCAATCCCTCCCAGCATCAGAGTCTTTTCCAATGAGTCAACTCTTCGCATGAGGTGGCCAAAGTATTGGAGTTTCAGCCTCAGCATCAGTCCTTCCAATGAATACCCAGGACTTGTCTCCTTTAGGATGGAGTTGGATCTCCTTGCAGTCCAAGGGACTCACAAGAGTCTTCTCCAGCACCACAGCTCAAAGGCATCAATTCTTTAGTGCTCAGCTTTCTTCACAGTCCAACTCTCACATCCATACATGACCACTGGAAAAACCATAGCCTTGACTACATGGACCTTTGTTGGCAAAGTAATGTCTCTGCTTTTGAATATGCTATCTAGATTGGTCATGACTTTCCTTCCAAGGAGTAAGTGTCTTTTAATTTCATGACTGCAGTCACCATCTGCAATGATTTTCGAGCCCCCAAAAATAAAGTCTGACACTGTTTCCCCATCTATTTCCCATGAAATGATGGGACCAGATGCCATGATCTTAGTTTTCTGAATGTTGAGCTTTAAGCCAACTTTTTCACTCTCCACTTTCACTTTCGTCAAGAGGCTTTTTAGTTCCTCTTCACTTTCTGCCATAAGGGTGGTGTCATCTGCATATCTGAGGTTATTGAGATTTCTCCCGGCAATCTTGATTCCAGCATGTGCTTCTTCCAGCCCAGAGTTTCTCATGATGTACTCTGCATATACGTTACATAAGCAGGGTGACAATATACAGCCTTGATGTACTCCTTTTCCTATTTGGAACCAGTCTGTTGTTCCATGTCCAGTTCTAACTGTTGCTTCCTGACCTGCATATAGGTTTCTCAAGAGGCAGGTCAGGTGGTCTGGTATTACCATCTCTTTTTAGAATTTTCCACAGTTTATTGTGATCCACACAGCCAAAGGCTTTGGCATAGTCAATAAAGCAGAAATACATGTTTTTCCATGCTGAATATACTCTGTATCAGAAAAACTGATCCTAAAATAAGGGAGACCAAAGTCTTGGTCTAGTTCTTTCTTCAAGCTTTAACTATTTATGCTTTTATTATTTTAAGTACAGTAATAGACACTATACTACTTACAAATATATAATATTAAAGTTATAATTTTAAATATGTCTTTACTATAGAATATTTGGAAAATGTATGTAAAATAATATGATCGATTTTTACCCACAGGAAGGTTCCCCTGGAGAGGGAAATGGCAACCCAGTCCAGTATATTCTTGCCTGGAGAATTCCATGGACACAGGAGCTTGGCAGGCTCCAGGCCATGGGATCACAAAGGGTCAGACACAACCAAAGCGACTTAGCACATAGCACATTTCTACCTACACAGAAAAATCAATATTAATATCTGGTATATGTCTTTTCTGACTTTTATTAGGCATCCATTTGTGTGTTTTTCTCCCTCTCCAATGACCAAACAGGGCCTAGGAAAGAAGAGGCAGAACACACACAACTAAGGCAAAATTAAGACCTCCCTGGTGGCACAGTGGATAAAAATGCACCCGCAAATGCAGAGGATACACGTGGGACCCCAGGTCCAGGAAGATTCCGCACGCTACGGGGCAACTAAGTTCAGGTGCCACAACTGCTGGGCCGACGCTCCAGCGTCCGAGAGCCGCAGCTACTAGCCCCAGTGCTGCTGCTGCTGAAACCCATGCTGCAACTACCGAAGCGCACACACTACAGCCTGTGCTCTGCAACAAGAGAAGCCACCACAGCGAGAAGCCTGCATACCACAAGGAAGGCCCCGCTGGACGCAACTAGAGAAAGGTCATGCAAAGCAACCAAGATCCAGTGCAGCCAACAATAATTTTAAAAAAAGATACTGAATCAGAGTAAAACCATTCCCTGCTTGTACTGACCAGTGGCCTTAGATAATTAACTAACATCTTCCCCAATCATGAGATCAGAACAGCTCCTACTTTACAACAAAATTATAAAGACTCATGATATTAATATAATATTTGGAAATGCTTAGAATAGTGCCTGGAATATTATAAGTGCTATATAAATCTGTGTGCATTCTCTCTCAAGCAGTTTTCTATGTTTGAGCACCTGCAAATACAAACCTCCTGAAGCAGCTAAGTACCTTCTTATTCTTTTGATTCAGCCTATTTTCTTCCATACATAGGTACCAGGTCCATATTTTGAAAACTTAACTGAAAATATAAACCTTGAATCCACAGAGATCATTAAATATTTGAATACACTTCTCATATGACATAAATTTTAAACACTCCAACATCTTGAATTTTCTTATCTGAGTACTGACTTTATTTGCTTCTATTCCTTTAATAATTCGCTATTCAAAATACAATGTAATATCCTAACAACAGTCTGAGCAGAGCACACTATAGCCTCCCTCACTCCAGATAGAATTTTTCTGTTAATGCCCATTAGCTTTATTGGCTGCCACAACACCCTGCTGGTTCATTAAGTTTCCTGCTGAACACTTCCTCCCACCCCATTTGGTTATTTGTGCAGATACCCAACCTCCTCTTCTCTATACTGATGTCCTTGTATTTTTGGAGTTAGGTTCAACGCCTTATACAGTGTTAGTGACCATAGAAAGCAGTCGATTATACATTCTATTACAGCCATTTGCTTATTTCTAGATGGTTTTCCCAATTCTATTTTAATCTCATGTTTGTAAGAGGCATTGTTCAAAAAGAAAATGAATATGGTATATTTTATGTAGGGTACATGTCATACACAATCAGCAAGGGATTTTTCAGCATTTTCTGTAGCAAAATTCTAAGCCAATTTTAAAGGATGCTGACTGTGGAAAACTGACAGAGGAAATAAGTCAGCAAAAGAATTTAAAACACAAAGGACAATGGGAGTATTGAACACAAAAAAATGGCAGTAAGGGGTGGTTCATATATTTAGGGAAATTAGACTGTTATTTTTAAGTACTTATTGGTTAGATTTTAAGCTTGCACCTGTTTCACAGACATAGTTTTGTGTCTAGATCTCATGTAAGAATATTAAACAATTAGAACACATATCTAGATTCTCCACTGGGAGAATTACTTTAATTACATTTAATCCTATTTTGGACTGATAGGCATTGTAACAGGGAGACTGCATGTGGAGAAAGCCCAGGTCAGGGATCTTTTAATGTTCTTCACTCCACTTGCATACAGGATCTTAATTCCCCAACTTGGTTTTGAACCCAGACCCTCAGCAGTGAAAGCACAGAGTTCTAACCACTAGGTTGACAGGGAATTTCAAGATATAACCATTTTTAAGATTAAATATTAGAGAAGCAAATACAGGAAAACAATGGAAGCTATTGTAAGAGGCTACACTTACTTTTAAAGAGATGCACCTTTCTTTGAAGGCCAGACTTGGTGGAGAATTTGTGAAATGATAGAATATTTATCACGTTTTAAAATCATGACTTCAGTGTATCTCTTTCTTCTCTCAGGATCATTCATTATCCCTGATCTACTTCTATCATCTAAACTTGCCTACCTTGTGTTCCATTGCATTGGGAACCAGTTAGCTGACTAGCTAGTTAATTAAAAACTTAAGAGTTGTTACTACAGAGAATCTATGCATTTATCTTAGGGGATTCTGGGAAGCTTTGTATAATCCCTGAAACTCAGAGTACCTGGATGCTTTTGCCTTTTGCCTTAAAAGGAACATTACAGAAAGTGGTTTGTGGTTGCCAAGTTTCCAGGGCACCATATTCAGACACTGCTAGCAACTGCTTTATACTCTAAAGATTATACTCTACTCAAAACAGCATTGTAGTTAAAAATAAAAGCCTTTGTTCAAATCCTAACTCTTTCATTCACTAGAAGTATGACATAACCTCTCTGGACTTCCATTTTCTCCTCTGTATGAGGCTATGGCTACCAACTCATTGATGTAAGAATGAAATCATAGACTTTGTCATACATGGAAGGCATTCAAGAAGTGTAGTGATGATTATATAAGCTCTCCACTACTGTGTAACAAATTACTTCAAGACGTAATAGCACAAAACAACAAAAATCTTCTTTGTCTCATAGTTCCTATGGATCAAGAGTTTGGGAGTAGCATAACCAGATGGTTCTGGCCCAGGGTCTCTCATGGACGTGTAGACAAAATGCTGCAGTCATCAAAAGGCTTGACTTGGGAGGAAGCATGCACTTCCTGGATGGTTTACTCACAGGCATGTTGACAGAAGTTCTCCCTTCCTTGCCATGTGGGCTTGTCCTCATACACTGATACCTGGCTTTCCCCAAAATATATGATCCAAAAGAGAAAGACTAAAGCTGCTGGGTCTTTTGTAACGTAGCCTCAGAAATTGCACATATTTATTTTCACAGTGTCCTATGGGTTGTCTATGTCATCCCTATTTAACATGGAAGAGGACTATAGAAGAGTGTGAATCCCAGTAGAAAAGGACCAGTAAGAGCCATCTTGGAAACCAGCTACCATGATGATGACGGTGATGATGGTGGTGATGGTGATGGTAATGACGGCATAGATCCCAGGAGATCAAGAGCTCACAGAGAACCCAGAGAAAGTGAGCAACACTCTATTTGCCTCAGAGTACAGAAGAAAGAAGTTGAACATTCAGTGCGAAACTCTGATCATTTTAAGTAGGGCCAAGAAAGTCCTCAGTGAACTATTCATTGGAAGAACTATATAATTTGCTAGTTCCCATGCTGAGTGCCAAAGAATTGATGCTTTTGAACTGTGGTGTTGGAGAAGACTCTTGAGAGTCCCTTGGACTGCAAGGAGATCCAATCAGTCCATTCTAAAGGAGATCAGTCCTGGGTGTTCTTTGGAAGTAATGATGCTAAAGCTGAAACTCCAGTACTTTGGCCACCTCATGCAAAGAGTTAACTGATTGGAAAAGACTCTGATTCTAGGAGGGATTGGGGGCAGGAGGAGAAGGGGACGACAGAGGATGAGATGGCTGGATAGCATCACTAACTCGATGGACATGAGTTTGAGTGAACTCCAGGAGATGGTGATGGACAGGGAGGCCTGTGTGCTGCAATTCATGGGGTCGCAAAGAGTCGGACACGACTGAGTGACTGAATTGAACTGATGTTCATAAAATATATTGTAAGCTCTTTCAACAAATATTGAAATATTTGAAATAAATAGTGTTAGGAACTGTTCTATTAGTTTGATATATGTCAGTAAACAAAACAAAGATCCTTGCCTTGGCGGAGTTTCTATTATGATGAAGAGAGATGCAGACCTAGAGAACAGACTTTTGAACATAGTGAGGGGAGGAGAGGGTGGGACAAATTGAAAGAATAGTATGGAAACATATACATTCAGTTCAGTTCAGGGCAGTAGCTCAGTCATGTCCAACTCTTTGCAAAACCCCATGGACTACAGCATGCCAGGCCTCCCTGTCCATCACCAACTCCCAGAGTCCACACAAACCCATGGCCACTGAGTCGGTGATGCCATCCAACCATCTCATCCTCTGTCGTCCCCTTCTCCTCCTGCCTTCAATCTTTCCCAGCATCAGGGTCTTTTCAAATGAGTCCGTTTTTCACATCAAATGGCCAAAGTATTGGAGTTTCAGCTTTAGCATCAGTCCTTCCAATGAATATTCAGGACTGATTTCCTTTAGGATGGACTGGTTGGATATCCTTGCAGTCCAAGGGATTCTCAAGAGTCTTCTACAACACCACAGTTGAAAAGCATCAATACTTCAGCACTCAGCAAAGTCCAACTCTCATATCCATACATGACTACTGGAAAAACCATAGCCTTGACTACATGGACATATGTTGCCAAAGTAATATCTCTATTTTTTAATATGCTGTCGAGGTTGGTCATAACTTTTCTTCCAAGAAGTAAGCATCTTTTAATTTCATGGCTGCAGTCACCATCTGCAGTGATTTTGGAGCCCAAAAAAATAAAGTCTGTCACTGTGTCCATTGTTTCCCCATCTATTTCCCATGAAGTGATGGGACCAGATGCCATGTCTTCATTTTCTGAATGTTGAGCTTTAAGCCAACTTTTTCACTCTCCACTTTCACTTTCATCAAGAAACTTTTGAGTTCCTCTTCACTTTCTGCCATAAGGGTGGTGTCATCTGCATATCTGAGGTTATTGATATGTCTCCCGGCAATCTTGATTCCAGCTTGTGCTTCCTCCAGCCCAGTTTCTCATGATGTACTCTGCATAGAAGTTAAATAAGCAGGGTGACAATATACAGCCTTGATGTACTCTTTTTCCTATTTGGAACCAGTCTGTTGTTCCATGTCCAGTTCTAACTGTTGCTTCCTGATCTGCATACAACTTTCTCAAGAGGCAGGTCAGGTGGTCTGGTATTCCCATCTCTTTCAGAATTTTCCACAGTTTATTGTGACCCACACAGTCAAAGGCTTTGGCATAGTCAATAAAGGAGAAATAGATATTTTTCTGGAACTCTCTTGCTTTTTCCATGATCCAGCGGATGTTGGCAATTTGATCTCTGGTTCCTCTACCTTTTCTAAAACCAGCTTGAACATCCAGAAGTTCATGGTTCACATATTGCTGAAGCCTGGCTTGGAGAATTTTGAGCATTACTTTACTAGCATGTGACATGAGTGCAATTGTGCAGTAGTTTGAGCATTCTTTGGCATTGCCTTTCTTTGGGATTGGAATGAAAACTGACCTTTTCCAGTCCTGTAGCCACTGCTGAGTTTTCCAGATTTGCTGGCATATTGAGTGTAGCACTTTCACAGCATCATCTTTTAGGACTTGAAATAGCTCAACTGGAATTCCATCACCTCCACTAGCTTTGTTCGTACTGTTGCTTCCTAAGGCCCACTTGATTTCGCATTCAAGGATGTCTGGCTCTAGGTGAGTGATCACACCATCATGGTTATCTGGGTCATGAAGATCTTTTTTGTATAGTTCTTCTGTGTATTCTTGCCACCTCTTCTTAATATCTTCTGCTTCTGTTAGGTCCATACCATTTCTGTCCTTTATTGAGCCCATCTTTGCATGAAATGTTCCCTTGGTATCTCTAACTTTCTTAAAGAGATCTCTAATCTTTCTCTTTCTATTGTTTTCCTTAAGTAGGAAGTCAAGAAACACCTGGAGTAACAGGCAAATTTGGCCGTGGAATACGGAATGAAGCAGGGCAAAAGCTAATAGAGTTTTGCCAAGAAAATGCACTGGTCATAACAAACACCCTCTTCCAACAACACAAAAGAAGACTCTACACTTGGACATCACCAGATGGTCAACACCAAAATCAGATTGATTATATTCTTTGCAGCCAAAGATGGAGAAGCTCTATACAGTTAACAAAAACAAGACCAGGAGCTGACTGTGGCTCAGATCATGAACTCCTTATTGCCAAATTCAGACTTAAATTGAAGACAGTAGGGAAACCCACTAGACCATTCAGGTATGACTTAAATCAAATCCCTTATGATTATACAGTGGAAGTGAGAAATAGATTTAAGGGACTAGATCTGATAGAGTGCCTGATGAACTATGGAATGAGGTTTGTGACATTGTACAGGAGACAGGGATCAAGACCATCCCCATGGAAAAGAAATGCAAAAAAGCAAAGTGGCTGTCTGAGGAGGCCTTACAAATAGCTCTGAAAAGAAGAGGAGCGAAAAGCAAAGGAGAAAAGGAAAGATATAAACATCTGAATGCAGAGTTCCAAAGAGCAAGAAAAGTTAAGAAAGCCTCCCTCAGCGATCAATGCAAAGAAATAGAGGAAAACAACAGAATGGGAAAGACTAGAGATCTCTTCAAGAAAATTAGAGATACCAAGGGAACATTTCACGCAAAGATGGGCTCAATAAAGGACAGAAATGGTATGGACCTAACAGAAGCAGAAGATATTAAGAAGAGGTGGCAAGAATACACAGAAGAACTATACAAAAAAGATCTTCACGACCCAGATAACCACGATGGTGTGATCACTCACCGAGATCAAGACATCCTGGAATGCGAAGTCAAGTGGGCCTCAGGAAACATCACTATGAACAAAGCTAGTGGAGGCAATGGAATTCCAGGTGAGCTACTTCAAGTCCTAAAAGATGATGCTGCACTCCATATGCCAGCAAATCTGGAAAACTTAGCAGTGGCCACAGGACTGGAAAAGGTCAGTTTTCATTCCAATCCCAAAGAAAGGCAATGCCAAAGAATGCTCACACTACTGCACAGTTGCACTCATCTCACATGCTAGTAAAGTAATGCTCAAAATTCTCCAAGCCAGGCTTCAGCAATATGTGAACCATGAACTTCTGGATGTTCAAGCTGGTTTTAGAAAAGGTAGAGGAACCAGAGATCAAATTGCCAACATCCGCTGGATCATGGAAAAAGCAAGAGAGTTCCAGAAAAATATCTATTTCTCCTTTATTGACTATGCCAAAGCCTTTGACTGTGTGGGTCACAATAAACTGTGGAAAATTCTGAAAGAGATGGGAATACCAGACCACCTGACCTGCCTCTTGAGAAAGTTGTATGCAGATCAGGAAGCAACAGTTAGAACTGGACATGGAACAACAGACTGGTTCCAAATAGGAAAAAGAGTACATCAAGGCTGTATATTGTCACCCTGCTTATTTAACTTCTATGCAGAGTACATCATGAGAAACTGGGCTGGAGGAAGCACAAGCTGGAATCAAGATTGCCGGGAGACATATCAATAACCTCAGATATGCAGATGACACCACCCTTATGGCAGAAAGTGAAGAGGAACTAAAAAGCCTCTTGATGAAAATGAAAGTGGAGAGTGAAAAAGTTGGCTTAAAGCTCAACATTCAGAAAATGAAGATCATGGCATCTGGTCCCATCACTTCATGGGAAATAGATGGGGAAACAGTGGAAACAGTGTCAGACTTTATTCTTTGGGGCTCCAAAATCACTGCAGATGGTGATTGCATCCATGAAATTAAAAGACGCTTACTCCTTGGAAGGAAAGTTATGACCAACCTAGATAGCATATTCAAAAGCAGAGACATTACTTTGCCAACAAAGGTTTGTCTAGTCAAGGCTATGGTTTTTCCTGTGGTCATGTATGGATGTGAGAGTTGGACTGTGAAGAAGGGTGAGCGCCAAAGAATTGATGCTTTTGAACTGTGGTGTTGGATAAGACTCTTGATAGTCTCTTGGACTGCAAGGAGATCCAACCAGTCCATTCTGAAGATCAGCCCTGGGATTTCTTTGGAAGGAATGGTGCTAAAGCTGAAACTCCAGTACTTTGGCCACCTCATGTGAAGAGTTGACTCATTCGAAAAGACTCTGATGCTGGGAGGGATTGGGGGCAGGAGGAGAAGGGGACGACAGAGGATGAGATGGCTGAATGGCATCACTGACTCGATGAAGGTGAGTCTGAGTGAACTCCGGGAGTTGGTGATAGACAGGGAGGCCTGGCGTGCTGTGATTCATGGGGTCGCAAAGAGTCAGACACGACTGAGTGACTAACTGAACTGAACTGATATGTTTGCTTTGGTCACTGAGGAAGGCTTTCTTATCTCTCCTTGCTATTCTTTTTTTTTTTTTTAATAAATTTTATTTTATTTTAAAACTTTACCATATTGTATTAGTTTTGCCAAATATCAAAATGAATCCGCCACAGGTATACCTGTGTTCCCCATCCTGAGCCCTCCTCCCTCCTCCCTCCCCATACCCTCCCTCTGGGTCGTCCCAGTGCACCAGCCCCAAGCATCCAGTATCGTGCATCGAACCTGGACTGGCAACTCATTTCATACATGATATTATACATGTTTCAATGCCATTCTCTCAAATCTCCCCACCCTCTCCCTCTCCCACAAAGTCCATAAGACTGATCTATACATCAATGTCTCTTTTGCTGTCTTGTACACAGGGTTATTGTTACCATCTTTCTAAATTCCATATATATGCACTAGTATACTGTATTGGTGTTTTTCTTTTTGGCTTACTTCACTCTGTAGAATAGGTTCCAGTTTCATCCATCTCATTAGAACTGATTCAAATGTATTCTTTTTAATGGCTGAGTAATACTCCATTGTGTATATGTACCACAGCTTTCTTATCCATTCATCTGCTGATGGACATCTAGGTTGCTTCCATGTCCTGGCTATTATAAACAGTGCTGCGATGAACATTGGGGTGCATGTGTCTCTTTCCCTTCTGGTTTCCTCAGTGTGTATGCCCAGCAGTGGGATTGCTGGATCATAAGGCAGTTCTATTTCCAGTTTTTTAAGGAATCTCCACACTGTTCTCCATAGTGGCTGTACTAGTTTGCATTCCCACCAGCAGTGTAAGAGAGTTCCCTTTTCTCCACACCCTCTCCAGCATTTATTGCTTGTAGACTTTTGGATCGCAGCCATTCTGACTGGCGTGAAATGGTACCTCACAGTGGTTTTGATTTGCATTTCTCTGATAATGAGTGATGTTGAGCATCTTTTCATGTGTTTGTTAGCCATCTGTATGTCTTCTTTGGAGAAATGTCTATTTAGTTCTTTGGCCCATTTTTTGATTGGGTCATTTATTTTTCTGACTCCTTGCTATTCTTTGGAACTCTGCATTCAAATGAGGGTATCTTTCCTCTTCTCCTTTGCTTTTCACTTCTCTTCTCAACTATTTGTAAGGCCTCCTCAGTCATTTTGCTTTTTTGGTTTTGCATTTCTGTTTCTTGGGGATGGTCTTGATCCCTGTCTCCTGTATATAACCTCTGTCCATAGTTCTTCAGGCAGTCTATCAGATCTAATCCCTTGAATCTATTTTTCACTTCCACTGTATAATCATAAGGGGTTTGATTTAGGTCATACCTGAATGGTCTAGTGGGTTTCCACACCTTCTTCAATTTAAGTCTGAATTTGGCAATAAGGAGTTCATGATCTGAGCCACAGTCAGCTCCCTGTCTCGGTTTTGCTGACTGTATAGAGCTTCTCCATCTTTGGCTGCAAAGAATATAATCAATCTGATTTTGGTGTTGACCATCTGGTGATGTCCATATGTAGAGTCTTCTCTTGTGTTGTTGGAAGAGGGTGTTTCCTATGACCAGTGTGTTCTCTTGGCAAAACTCTACTAACCTTTGCTCTGCTACATTCTGTACTCCAAGGCCAAATTTGCCCGTTATTCCAGGTGTTTCTTGACTTCCTACTTTTGCATTCCAGTCCCCTATAATGGAAAGGACATCTTTTTTGGGTTTTCGTTCTAGAAGGTCTTGTAGGTCTTCATAGAACCGTTCAACTTCAGCTACTTCAGCATTACTAGTTGGTGCACAGATTTGGATTACTGTGGTATTGAACGGTTTGCCTTGGAAATGAACGGGGATCATTCTGTCATTTTTGAGATTGCATCCAAGTCTGCATTTCAGACTCTTTTGTTGACTATGATGGCTACTCCATTTCTTCTAAGGGATTCTTGCCCACAGTAGTAGATATAATGGTCATCTGAGTTAAATTCACCCATTCCAGTCCATTTTAGTTCACTGATTCCTAAAATGTCAACACTCAGTCTTGCCATCTCCTGTTTGACCATTTCCAATTTGCCTTGATTGATGGGCCTACCATTTCAGGTTCCTATGCAATATTGCTCTTTACAGCATCGGACCTGGCTTCCATCACCAGTCATATCCACAACTGGGTGTTGCTTTTGCTTTGGCTCCATCTCTTCCATCTTTCTGGAGTTATTTCTCCGCTGGTCTCCAATAACATATTGGGCACTTACCAACCTGAGGAGTTCATCTTTCAATGTCATTATCTTTTTGCCTTTTCATACTGTTCACAGGTTCTCAAGGCAAGAATACTGAAGTGGTTTGCATTCCCTTCTCCAATGGACCACATTTTATCAGAACTCTCCACCATGACCCGTCCATCTTGGGTGGCCCTACATGGCATGACTCATAGTTTCACTGAGTTGGACAAAGCTGTGTTCCATGTGATCAGATTGGTTAGTTTTCTGTGACTGTTGTTTCCAGTCTGTCTGCCCTCTAAAGGAGAAGGATTACCATATGTAAAATAGATAGCAAGCGGGAATCTGACACAGGGAGAACTACCCAATGCTCTGTGACAACCTAGCAGGTGGGGTGGGTGGGAGATTTTAGGGGAGTTCAATAGGAAGAGGACATGTATATACCTCTGGCTGATTCATGCTGATGCATGGCAGAGGCCAATGTAATACTGTAAAGCAATTATCCTCCAATTTAAAAAAAAAAAAAAAGGCTGGATAAAATGAAAGTAAAGTGATGAAGAGAGAAGCAATAAAAATTAATTATGCAGTATGCTGAGAATAAGTGAGAAAAAGAAAAAGTGCACAGTGTGGTGTAGGGTTGTAATGTTGGTAAGGAGTAGGGGGCAAACTGTCAGTCTAAATCTTTGTTAAATGAATGAATGAACAAGTTATAGGTCTACTTTTGGAGCCTCTGGTAAAGAGAACTTCAAGTTATATATACTGATGAAAAATAGCTTAAACCACTAATTGATAGCAGTAGCTTACAGGGTCTGGGGATGCTGGGTCTCAGAACACAAATGAGAGTAGCTGTTAAGCTGGACACATTAGGGACTGCACACAAAGGCCAATGTGCCAGACACTGTGTGTGCGTGGCCACCAGCAATTATCCAGGGGAACCAGACCATTGTGAATGAAGTCCAGTCAAGAGAAAGGGTGAAGGACTGGGAAGAGTCTACCTGCTTAGAGGACTCCAACTTCTAGACCATGTAGTAACCTGTAAAGACAGGATTACCATCTCCATTTCACAGAAGATGAAGCCAGCATTCAGAAGTCAAGTGGCTTTACTAAACATCTGACTATTTTAAAGAGAGTGTTCTTTTTTCTTAGGGTAGCTCTTCTCCAAGATCTTCTTGGACATGTGTGTACATGTGATGGGAAATGAACAGCATCAGTAAAGGACCTGGATGAACAAAGACTCAAGAAGGGACTCAAGAAGGAACCACAAACTTAAATTTTATGAGTACAGTATGGCAGTGTCTGTGTTGATCTCCCTTTAACATCTTGAACAAGATTTCTTAAGCCTCATGAGGCACCATGCTAGACATGACTCAGAACTGCTGCCTTCTCCCAAAGGGTCTGGAAATATAATAGAAATGACAAGCAGAAAAACACAGAGATTACTCTGCACACATGGAACTTCAAGATTTCCCTTCATGTATAGAGGGAGGGCCACACTCCCAAGAACAACCTGAACTCAACATGGAAGCAGGAGCTGATATCAGGGAGAAGAACTTTTCCTCTACTCTCTTAGGATCCCTGGATGGGCTGAAAAGTAAAGTGACAAAGACAGATTAACATGAGAAAGCATATAAATTTATTTAATATGTTTTACATGACACGGAAGCCTTCATAAGTAAGACAAGACCTGAAGAAATTATTAACCTTGCCAATTTTTATATTAAGTTTGATAAAGCGCAGAAAATGTGGAAATGTCATAGGACAAAAGGGCAGGGGTAAGAGTAGTAAACTGAGGGCAACAGAAGCCTTCACCAGGTTCTTCTTTAAGCTCCTCAACAGATAAGGAGGCTTTCCTTAGGGATTAGGCAGGGGACCTGTCACATGAGAGTGTGGCGGAGAAGATGGAGTCCTGAGACTCTTTCCTGCACCTTCTCTTTGTCAAGTTCCTTCACCTTAAAATATATGCCAAGGTGCCATATTTTGGGGTATCATGTTCTGAACCCCATCACCACGAATTTGGATCAAATTATTCTTACTTAGCTCTTTTGACAAGTAATCAGAATAAAACTAGTCCTTAATACTCCATTGAAAAATGTCATATGCTATCATACTCATGATTATCAGTTAATAAAGATAGACCATGTGATTCAGAATTCCTATTTGTGACAAGTAGTTTGACTGCTAAAATAGCATGCCATAATGGGGAAAGAGATAAAGAGAGCTTGAATATATATTTCTAAGGAATTTCTAAAGATTAGTGACCCTTATATCCATTTTTTCACTTGTCAGAGGTAAAGGTTACTGTTTGTAGCATTGATAGACAGATGGAGGACTTCCCTGGTAGTCCAATGGTTAAGAATCCACCCACCAATGAAGGGGACACAGGTTCGATCCCAGCTCCGGGAAGATTCCACATGCAGCAAGGCAACTAAGCCGGTGCGCCACAACTACTGAGTCAGCAGTCTAGAGCCCCTGTGCCGCAACTAGTGAAGCCCGTGCACCCTGGAGCCCGTGTTCCACAACGAGAAGCCACCCCAAGAAAAAGCCCATGCACTGCAACTAGAGAAATGAAGTCCCCTTGCATAGCAATTAAGACTCAGGAGAGTCAAAATAAAAAAATTAATCAATTAAAAAAATTTTTTAAAGTCAAGAGGGAGAGACACAGCTAAAGAAATCATGCCGCTAGGAACAAAATGAATGGCATTGAATATGCATAACAACATGGAGGGACAGCCCTTATCCCAGGGAATCCTTGGCGACTTCCTGCAGTAGATGAGTACCTGCCCTAACTTTGTACAGGAACACGCATGTCCTTGCTGTGTGGTATTAAATAAGGGTACATGACATACAAAATGCATGCCGATGGCTCGAAAGTAAAAGAAATCAATATTAGTTTGCCAAATAAATACAAGTTCAACCTCATCTTGCTTTCTGTCAAAAAATTATATATTCCTGCACATAAATCATAAGCTCACTAAGCACAGCCTCATGATTTGACACCAATCTTTCCTCTTGAGAGTTGTTACTCGGGTTTTCATCTCTGAAAGAGAATGGTGACATTTTTGCTTTAAAAAGAACTCATTTTAATTTCTACCCACCGTGCATTTTAAATCAGGATACATAACTGATGACTGCTTGCCTCTGCCCCTGTCAGGCCCAAGGAAGCCAGTCCAGGAGATGGAAAGGGGAAGAAGGGAAACACCTGTCAAGACATGAGAGCCCAAGGGTGCACAGGAGAGGCAGAGAGGCCTCGCTGATCAACACAAATTTTTGACAGACATCGTCTCCCCATTGTCATCTTCCCTTTGCCAATTTTTGGCTCTTATCATATTCAAGAATTAAATTCTCAGCTTTGAAGTTGGGGGGCAGACAGTGGAAGGGAAAAAAAATGAAGACAATATTTATTCCCCATACTCTCAGCTCTGGTTTGCCAAGCTGATTCCTGAATATGTAAATACTTTGCCCACGGAGATGCAAAAGACTGTGTTCTTGGTCTTGTTAAAGACAGGAATTAAGTCAGAACATCCTCAGGGTAGACTGGCAGAGAAGTCAGGAAGCTATATTTTCACCAATGTAGTTGTTTAAGCTAATCTTGAAATAGCTAGGTATTTTGTGATTGCTGTTTTAGAAATACAGGTTTACTTAGGCACTGGGGTAGTGAGCAAATAAAGGATTTTAAGGAGAAAAAAAAGTGTTTCACTGTTGCCAAGGCTTTTCTTCCAAGGTAACTCACTAGTGAAGCGGCCTGCCAGCATAATGCATGGTTCCCTAGCAAAGAATGGGCCTTTGCTTAGCAATATTGGGCTTTTGGTGAGACATGTGGGAGTCATTAGGCCTTTGAGGTATTTTAATCTCGCTGTGCTAGAAATATGTGACATTAGAATGCTATGGGTTGACAGCATATCATACTCAGGGAAAAAAAGAAAAAATTCTTATAGCACAGGGTGGAAAATATGATTAGTATTTCACACATTTCTTGAAATAAGGCATGTTTGTGCCGTCTATCTGAAAAAGTGGTCAGTATTGATAAGCCATTTTCAACAGAGAATTTCGAAGTAAAACTGGACTTTCTGGTATATCCTTTTGCCCTCTAGATTTCATTTCAGAAGAAACAAAAAAAGTCCAAAGGAGACAAAAAAACATATAACAGGATAGAAAAATAAAATTAGAATATTAGAGGCCAGGATCAATGCATTCCACCACCACCCCCATGACCTCCTTCCCAAGTCCCAAATCTTTATTTGGGCTTACTACTGGCTACCAAGGAGTAAAATCTGCTAAGGATATTTCTCAGAGAGAATTCGAATTTATTCCTTTGGTTGCAGGCTACCACTTGATTTATAAATATGCTGAGGGCTATTTCTATTGGAGTTGAGTCAGAAAAACAAGCCCACGTTAGGTCAGGAGGTTGAGCCAAATATAAATACCTTTTCTCAGCACTGTTCCTGGATGAGGTTTACTGAACATTCCTTTACTCATTTACATTTATTGAACACACACTGTCATGGGCAAAGCTCGCTGACAATTCCCAGGAAATAAAAATAGAATCTGGGTAATGAAATAAATCTAACCTTTTTCTCCTTGGTGTTTCCTCATTTCACTAGCTCCTAGAGTGCGGCAGCAGAGGCCTCAAACCTAGCCCTTCACACCAGTGTTCCTTGCTCGAAAGGGCTATGTCAACCCCTCAGCTCTGGCATTGTGTTCAGAAATGCCATGCAGGATGCTCATCTCAAGATGGTGGCGGCAGGCGGTGTACAGAGACGCTGCCCCTAGCGCGGCCTGCCGTCTGGAGCGTGAGCTGCACAGCTGTGCTCACCCCAGAGCACTGCCCCACCTGTGGAGTTCCCTATAAAGCAGCCCCGCCCAAGGCACGTGGGAGAGCGTGTGCTGCGTGTGATTTAGAGCGGGTTTTCGCGTGTCTCCATTCCTTTATTTCTGAACCCAGTTGTCTCCTTCAATTATTGATGGGCTCAAGCAACATGGCGCAGGACTGACTTAGGGAGTCTTGACAACAAAACTCTGCTCCAGACATTGTTCTAGTGTGTCAGAAATAAAAGATAAGATTAAAGTCCCTGCCTTGAAGGAGCTTACTCTCCGGTGGTATTCCTTCCTCTTAAACCTCTTAAACGTTTGGAATTCTGCAAGTTATAGACATAAGCCTAAGAAAAATGAAACTACTCAAAATTTAAGAACAGCATGACTAATCTTCTGTAACGGATACTGATGCAGAGGAAAGTTCATTGGGTTCACTTAAACTGATAATATATGAAAGTGTAAGATTTTCAGTTTCTCATAAAATACTAATTGTGTGAGAGGCAGATTAGTGTAAAGAAAAATGCTTTATAACAAAAGTACATGAACATATATGTAAGAGATACTGCTTTTTATACTTGACCTGCTTGGCGGAGGAGCTGCTTAGTACTTTCTCCTGTACTAAGTGGGTTGCAGGACTCTATGGGCTGAACGAAAAGGTGTCATTCAAACAGCACCCTTAGGTGCTGCTTGATCCTGCTTGGCTCCTAAGGCCCAGCAGACCCAGTACTAAACTGGGAGTCTCAGTACTCATGTTCTAGTCTTAACTCTGCAACCATTATCAGAACCTTTATCTGAAGTGATAAGCCTTATCACTTTAAGAATATCGGCATCCTTACCTGCAAAGCAAGAGGGATAGAAAATATGCTCAGATTTTGCTAGGACATTCTCTGATTCTTTGAATCTTGTGTTCCTAGATCAGCTGGGAATGAGCATAATCAAGAGGTAGTAAAATCCAGGTATGGCCACTGCCATTCCCCCTTAAATCCACAAGGTTTCTGTTTCCTCTCTTCTGGCAACTCAGTTTACACAGTCATCTTTGAACTCACCAGATTACCAAATCCAATGTTGTTCTGTTCTTTTCTCTGATCTTTTTTGTAGCCCGTGACTCTGGTGATCAAATGCACCTTCTTAAAATTAAGTCTTTCCTTGGCAACTCTTGAACTGTCCTGCTTCTTTTCCATCTCAAACTATTCCCTCTGACTTCAGCCCTGACTGACCATCTCCACTGTGATTGCTCCACCAGGGCTTTTCATTACATGTATTGTGTGCATATCCCAAGTATCAATAATCCACTGCTTTTTCCCATCCTCCCCAAAACCTTTCTAGGAGATTTCATCCTTCCCATGGCTTAAAATTTCACTTATATATAACTCCCACTTGTTTGGCTGAAATTCCAATCAGGTATCTCCAATTGCCTGGAAAATAGTTTCACTTAGATGTGAAAACAAAACAAAACAGATTAAGCCCAACATATTTAAAGCAATTCTTTTTCTCCCTCCAAGTAGCTTTCTCTATTTTTCTGTTTCCATCAACAATAGTACACATTCACTCTTCCATACCCCAAATCCTTGAGCTGGATGTAATTTGAAATTAGATATTTTCAGTTATTAGGAGAGTAATGTGTTACATATGCTATATATTTTTTAAGACTTTCAGGAGTATCTCAGTCAGTAGCTCTTTGACTGAACTAGATAACAATATGAAGGCTACTGTCATATTTATACATCTGCTGAGGAGCTGAGTCAGGGAAACAGGAAAAGCTGGGTTATAAGGTTGAACCAAATATCTTTTCTCACCATAAATACATGAATATTTATGGAGCAAAAATATGGTTATTTACATGGTAAATAAAGATACAAATAACTTCTCAGTTCAGGTAAAGTTTTGCTCCTAAAAGACTTCAGGTTACTGAAAAAATTATGAAAAATATTTTTTGGAGCATTTTTAGACTGGGGGTCATGAATTAAAGACTAATAATCATGAAAATAACAATATTTAAATACCAACTATTTACTGAAAACCAACCATCATCCAAGCATTGTGTTAGGCATTTATGTACCTTACAATAGAAATAAGAGAGTATTTGAAGTATATATTCTTATTTGCCTCATTTTATATATAGGAGCTTCCCTGATAGCTCAGTTGGTAAAGAATCCACCTCCAATGCAGGAGACCCTGGTTCAATTCCTGGGTTGGGAAGATCCGCTGGAGAAGGGATAGGTTACCCACTACAGTATTCTTAGGCTTTTCTTATGACTCAGCTGGTAAAGAATCCGCTTGTAATGAGGGAGACCTGGGTTCAATCCCTGGGTTGGGAAGATCCCCTGGAGAAGGGAACAGTTACTTACTCCAGTATTCTGGCCTGGAGAATTCCATGGACACAGTCAATGGGGTCACAAAGAGTCGGACACAACTGAAGCAACTTAGCATGCACACACACACACAAATACATTTCACTGAATACGAATCTACATTTCTGTTCATGCCACTCCAGCCTCCTAGAATGTCCTCTTCAAATGTCTCCATCTGCTGACACCTTTCCCATCTGTATAAGTTTAGTTGTGGTCCTCTACTTCCCTTAGCCATTCTTGGCATCTCCAGCTTATAATTATGACATCACTTAACACTCACTATTCATTTTACTTATAGTTATGCATTGCCTTCTACTGTGACTTAACTTCATATTTGTGTCTTACATTTGCAACTAGATTGAAAATTTATCAACAATAATTTCATATTTCTCTGTACTCCATTCAACATTGAATATATCACATACAAGTGAAATTTATAACAAATTTTCTGTTTAAAGCACTTGGTGCAGGAGGATAAGAAAGAGAACCAATATCTTCCTAACTCGATACACCTTTAAGTTATATCAAAGTGTCCCAGATGATGGTGATAATAATATAGCATATAATCGAACTTACCTTAGAAAAATCTCTTAGGAAAGGGCTATACAGTTGTCTCTCAGTATCTGTGGGAGATTGATTCCAGCACCTCTCCACCTTCCCACCATGAATACTAACATCCATGGATGCTCAAGTCCCTGATTAAAAAATGGTATAGTATTTGCATATAACCTACATACATGCTTCCGTACATTCTAAATCATCTCTAGATTACTTATAATACCTAATACAAGGTAAATACTATATACATGGTTGCTAGTGTGGCAAATTCAAGTTTTGAGTTTTTGTCTGGACTTTTTTTTGAGTATTTTAAATCTGTGGTTTGTTGAATCCACAGATACAAAACCCATTAATATGGAGGGCTGATGGTATTGGAAATTTACCAACTGTGAATAAATTTAACACAGCCAGATTTTCCTCTCATCTCAAAAAAATTACTGTTTCTTCAATTTAGCACCTGATAAAAAGAGTAAAGGGCCACACTGTATAATTAATATGTGTATATAAGTAGTACAATCATACCCAGCACCAGACGATGCTCACAGCAACAGAGGCACACAGCGAGGGTACGTCTGCCACGAATCTCTCATCATATACTCACTGCCATGCACACACTCACTGAATATGAAATGAATTGTGACTCTCTTTCTCTTTAGTCACCAGTTTCCCAGAACTTAAATGCTTGTTCAGAGGGGATCTGAAATTACCTCTTGTTAGGCAGAATTCTAAGATGGCCCCCAAGAATCCCACCCTCTGTAACTCAAACCCTTGTAGAATTCCCTAGCTCTACGAATTATAGAGCCAGGCCTATGAATATAGTGGAATATCACCCCCATGTTTGGATTAGTATTGATTATTATTTATCAGTTAATTTTGAGTTCATCAAAAGAGAGGTTACCCTAGGTGGGCCTGACCTGATAAAGTGAACAGTTAAAGACAGTGGTGCTCAACTGTTTTGGCACCAGGGACCAGTTTTACTGAAGACCATTTTTCCACTGGGGGAGGGGAGGGGAATGGTTTGGGTTTCTCCCATCGCACACCTCCTGCTGTGTGGCCCAGTTCCTAACAGGCCATGGACCAGTTTGGGGACTTCCCTGGTTAAAGGCAGTAGGACTTTTCCTGAAGGAAGAGATCAAAAGATTCACAAAGTGAGAGGACCTATACAGGGAGCCATGGGACAGGACCTGCCAGTGCCTTCTAGTTGTTAGGAGCTAGTATGAAAATTAGCTGAGCAAGCTTGGAAACACATCTGCCCCTAGTCAGAGCTCTAGATGAGGGCACACCTGGCCCACATCTTGATTTTTAACCTTTCGCTGCAACTATAATCAGAGGGCCCCATTAAGATGATTCATGAAAGCTGTGAGAGAAATTTGTACTCTTTTTAAGCTGTTACATTTGTGGTAAATTGTGGAAAGAGAACCGCCATACAACCCAGGGATCCCACTGCTGGGCATACATACCAAAGAAACCAGAACTGAAAAAGACATGTGTACCCCAATGTTCATCGCGGCACTGTTTACAATAGCCAGGACATGGAAGCAACCTAGATGTCCATCGGCAGACAAATGGATAAGAAAGCTGTGCTACATATACACAATGGAGTATTATTCAGCTATTAAAAAGAACACATTTGAATCAGTTCTAATGAGGTGGATGAAACTGAAGCCTATTATACAGAGTGAAGAAAGTCAGAAAGAAAAACACCAATACAGTATATTAACACATATATATGGAATTTAGAAAGATGGCAATGATGACCTTATACGTGAGATAGCAAAAGAGACACAGATGTAAAGAACAGACTTTTGGACTCTGTGGGAGAAGGCGAGGGTGGGATGATTTGAGAGAAGAGCATTGAAATATGTATATTACCATATGTGGAACAGATCACCAGTTCAAGCTCGATGCATGAAATAGGGCACTCAAAGCCATTGCACTGGGACAACCCAGAGGGATGGGATGGGGAGGAAGGTGGGAGGGGGGTTCAGGACGGGGGACACATGTACACCCTTGGCTAATTCATGTCAATGTATGGCAAAAACCACTACAATATTGTAAAGTAATTAGCCTTCAATTAAAATAAATACATAATTTTTTAAAATGTGTGGTGAATTGTGATACAGCAGAAGAAAACCTAATACATCTGCTTTCCATATATCAGACACTGTGCTAAGTACTTTAAATTCACAACGTATCAATTATTCTGTTCTAGAGCTGAGGGATCTGAAGTTTAAAGAGGTTACATAATTTGCCCAAGTTTTGCAGGAAGTAACTGAGACAGGATTTTACATCCAGATTTACTAACAATGCCCATGTTCTGAACCACCACTGACAGCAAAGTTGGGCGTTCTACTTTGGCCTCACTGCCTCATCTAATGTCCTGAAAGTCAAACAGTGTTTTCATCAAACTCTGTGTGGATTTTTACTCCTTTCTACTGAGAACTTTCTTACTTCATTGATACTGAAAAGTCCTGTTTAATGTATTTCATTAAACATTTATGAAACACCTGTGCTAGGAAAGCACTGAATGAAGAGATGGGGGAATTCAAAGATTGATAAGACAGCCCTTGATCCTCAAGTTTCTTACATACTAGTGGGAAAACAAACTCATATGTAATATCACAAAGGAGTAATCTTATGCAATAAGATGCAGAAACACATTTACATACTCACTTCAGATGACACTAGATTTATGCGAGTTTTCTGGTCCCTAAGATTGAGAAATAAAGGAATCCTTAACTAATTTTGTATTTGCTCCTAAAATTTTATTGTCCTCTTAATATAGGCTAAGCATTGCTCTAAGTACTTAAAACTATCATTTTATTTACCTTTCACAAAAATCTATAACTGTGGATATTATTATATTATCATTTTACTGATAATATAAGGAAACTATGATACAAAGAGGTTAATAATTTGCTTAACATCACAAACTCTGCAGTTTGATTCTGATACATATACACTTAACCAGTACACCTTCTATAACCATTTTATTAAACAAAAAAAAAAAAGAGGATAAAGGGTAAATAAAAGCCATGTGGAGAATGGGGTATGTGAAGGGAGATAAACAGATATTTGCTGCAGTTGAACATGGAATTTAAATATGTTTCTCTATACCCAAGGGAAAATGGGAAATAACTTGATTTACATCGACTTCCTAATCTGAAAATATTCACTAAAAACTAAGAGAAATTCATAATTAAGGCCTTACATGGGAATGACTTTGAATGATACCGTGTACAATGTCTTATATGAGATTTATTTAAATGTCCCCAAACTGACTGTTACTTGAGCCAAGAACAAGACAGTAAGTTCTGGGAAGGCATATGAAAATGAATTAACATAGTATAATATGTACCTTTTTACTTGATGAAGAAGGGAATGGCTGGTTAGCATTGTCTTCAAACTGTAGGTCACAAACCATTAGTGGGTCATGAAATCAACTAAGTCAGAATCAGTTTTTTGTTTTTTTTAATTGTATGTGTCAGGGGGCCACATCTCAAGTTTAGAGATAAATATTTTGTAATAAAAGTTTCTGTGTCTATGGGTTTATATGTGTGTGTCATCTTATATATGGGATTCATGTTTCTTTATAAAATTCGAAAGCCACTGCCTCAGCTTAGCTTCATCTTGACTACTAGTTATCTCAGGTGGGATCTTGTCAAAGCTCCATAAAAAACTGTACCATATTGAAGTCACTAGAGAGTGTTTGGAGTGTAGCTTGAGTTGTTGATTAAAAGGATATCCTCATGCTTTAGATTTTAGGCAAAAAAGTGGACATGAAGTCGTTTTGTTAGCAAAGAGGTTTTGATTTGTACTTAGATGGAGGAGAATCTCATTTCTGCAGACAGTGGGGACTGCAGGAATGGGTAGCGAAGGGACAGAAGTATCTCTCATGAAGCAGGAGATCTATTTGCTCTATTCAAGTGCTTGAGTGCCTGCCCTGACCCTGCCCCATCCACAGGATGACCATGTGACTGGTGTGTTCATGACAGTCCTAGTTACATCAGTTGTCCTGGTGTAATTATTAATAGCTTACACTTCCACTCTCAAACATGTCCTGGTTGGATGATACATTACATGACCATCCTTTCAGCAAGCAAAAAAAAAAAGTCCCTGGTCTGCAAAGAAATATTTGTAGGGAAGGGCTATGGACCAAAGACATGTTATCCTTTTATTTAAATTATGATTTCCACATGCTTCTCTCTCTCCTGGCAAACTCTCTGAGCCACATTTGTCAGAGGATGCTCCACATTTTCCTACTCAAGAATATCAGTAAAGACTAGAGAAGTGTTACATCAAAGCTCATGATTCATAGTTAACTGAGCACCTATGAGAATTTGGTTAGTTGTATATTTCATTTGAGACTATTCTGAATTTCAATAAAAAACATACGTAGGCATACCGTGCATCATCTCGATAGTCACAATCATGTGCATGTGTGTGTGTGTGCATGCTCAGTCATGTCCAACTCTTTGCAATCCCATGGACTGCAGCCCACCAGGCTCCTCTGTCCATGGTATCTTCCAGGCAAGAATACTGGAGTGGGTTGCCATTTCCTTCTCCAGGGAAATCTTCCTGACCCAGGGATCAATGTTGCATCTCTTGTATTTCCTACATTGGCAGGCAGATTCTTGACCACACCAGTGCTTATGGTGTTTCTCTTATCAGTAAGTGAAAACCAAGTAGTACTATTTTAAATATTTGTGGAAAAATAACCTAACAAACCTCAAAGTATTCTTAATAAACAAATCTGGATTCATGGACAGTTGGAGATAAAATGGCATCCTAAGACACCACAAAAATAAAGATTTTTCTGAAGTCCAAATAGAGAAAACTGGTAGAAGAATGGAAAAATGATGGGATGCATGATAGCCAAGACACTGAACTCCAGAGCCCTATACCTTAATAATAGATATCACACCCAGATTTTAAGTGGCAATGTAGTTTTTCAACAGAACAGTATCCTCTAATTTTAAATGAATGCTACTTATTTCAACTTTTTCAACTTTTAAAAATTTTATAGGGTGTTATAGATTTTAAAATTGTATAAAACTATAAGTACACAGAATATTACACACAGTTCTGTTTGTAGCTAAATAAATACTTAATAAAAGCACTGGGGCTGCAAAGAATTTTTTATCTTTAAAGGGGTACTTATATTACCAAAGTTTGAGACCAGTAAGAGTGAAAAATATCATGCTTGGAAATAGACTGGTCTTCTGCAAAAAAGCAAGAGAAACCACCAGATTCTCTGGTACACTGATATGTGAGCAAAACAGAATATAACTCCAAAGAGTATGAGCTGACATGGGCAGCTGTACTTGTCAACTGGACTCTCCTGCCTGCTTCTCCTTGGGATGGTTCCATTGCCTACTCAGATCTTCCTCTTCTGTTTATCAACTTCTCTTAGATTTATGTTAGTTCTCTACTACCGTGTGTCTCTTTCTGCCCATGACTTTTGTACCCAATATTAGTCTTTAACTTCGATCTCAACTATAGGTTAGAGAAATTTTTTTAAAAAGAGATTGGATTAAATAAAACAATACTTAAATACTTAGAACAATGTCTGTGATGTAGTAATAACTCAAAACATTTCACTTCCCCTGTTGCTGCTAAGTCGCTTCAGTTGTGTCCGACTCTGTGTGACCCCATAGATGGCCTCCTACCAGGCTCCTCTGTCCCTGAGATTCTCCAGGCAAGAACACTGAAGTGGTTTGCCATTTCCTCCTCCAATGCGTGAAAGTGAAAGTGAAAGTGAAGTCGCTCAGTCGTGTCAGACTCTTAGCGACCTCATGGACTGCAGCCTACCAGGCTCCTCCGTCCATGGGATTTTCCAGGCAAGAGTACTGGAGTGGGGTGCCACTGCCTTCTCCTAGAGATAATTTATTTTACTTGAAAACTTAGGTAACCAAGGTTTAGAAAGTTTAAGACCTATTTACTGTCAAAGATCAATTTAAAGGCAGAAGGAGTTCCAAATAACAATAATTTTCACATTAAAAAAAAAACCCTGGAGTAACTGATAAGTTTATAGAGAATAAGATTTTTCTATCATTCTGCAAGTGTTACTTTAATAATGTTTTTTTACTGTCCTTGATGTGCTGAAGTACAATTTCCTTCTATTTTAAGACATTCTCATCTACTGTTCTGCCCTTGGATATTCCTTATAGGTTTGAAGTATCCTCCAGAAGACTATTATGGATTTATCCATTGGCATTCCAACTTTATTACTGAGCCTATTTCATTTTGAGATTTTCCCATACTGTATGCATGCCTAAGCATGCCCATAATATAGTGGATTCTCTATTTAATTACATCTCTCAGTCGAATGCACAAGCTTTTGAAAATGGTTTGACTATTCTTTCCATTTGCTGTTAAAAAAAAAAATGAAGTATTGCAGCCCAAAATATATTTATACAGCTTTCAGATAGGAGTATAAGAGCAAAAAAAAAAAAAAACTATTTTAAAATGTCTAGATCACTTTGAAAAAAATTACATCATATCTTCTAGAAGAACTCCAGCTAATTATAGAGTGGGAAATACAAGTTATTTAAAGGGTATCCTTTAAGTATTCAATCAATAAGCTGGAACACTTTATACACTGTGATAACAGACTTGCTCAGTAGAATTATTCATATTTTTATGAGGTTAAAGAGGATGTAACTGTGTGTATGTATATCTGTATGTGAGAGATCTCAAAGCAAGAGAACCTAGTATTAAATGCTAAAAGGACTCAGATTTCATCCTGAAGGCAATGGGGAATCCCCGAAAAATTTTAAGCAGGGGTTTTGTTGTAGGGTTTTTTGTTGCTTCAGCTGCAATAGAGAGCATGGATGGTGTGGTGTGAGGCAGCAGGTGGAAAGGTGAATTGTGAAGAAAATTCAATAGTTCAGGTGACCTTAACTGAGGCAAAGCCAAAAACACCAAGAGAGAACAATAAAAAAGGTAAGATTTGGTTATTATCAAGAGGTGAGAGTGAGGAAGAGGATAGAGAAAAGATTAACTTCCAGGTTTCTAACTTGTGAGGACAGAAGGCTGGAGGTGCTTCTAAACAGAATGAGAAGGAGTATGCACTAGGAAAGACTTAGGACATTCACTCTGATAGCCATAATTTTCTCAGGGAACTAAGAGGTGGGAGCACCTTCTGAGAGAAAAGAGCAGAGTGTTTATACAGATGAGTTGTGGAGAACAGTGGAAGCTGGGAAAAGTCATTGATGAGAATGGAAAAGGAAGCTGGCCAAAGAACAGTCAAAGTTATTAAGCAAGTTAAAGTCTTGGGAGAGGCAAGTGAGCATGCATTTGTAGTGAAATCAATCTGCACAGCTGTGTGAATTTACAAAAAACTTCAATCTGCACTACTATATGATTTTCTTTTTTTCCCAAATAATGATCATCCATCTCCATACATCAGTATAAGCATGGACCACTGGACTTATCTAGAGTTGCAAGTTTAAATACCAGACATAACAGAATGCAAAAGCATGAAGGAGGTGAAAGCACTGTGAGAAAAATTTTAACTTATCAACCATAGGGTCGAGGATGGATAAGGAAAGGAGACCAGGAGAGAAAAGACAGTAAGGATTTAAGAACAGGGGTGTCAAGAAAATTGGAGTGCAGTTTTATTGAGAATGAGAGAGTAAGAAAGCTGGAAGAACAGAAGGTACTGAGATTAAATTTCCCTAAATGGAAAAATTCTAGATTTGTTTTGTCCAATATGGTAGCCACTTGCCATGTGTGGCTATTTACATTTAAATTCAATAGAATTAAAAATTGTGTTCCTCAGTCACACTAGCCACATTTCAAGTGTTCAATAACCATGCAGGGCTACCATATTGTCTGTACTGGCCAGGGTGGATAAAACATCTCCATCATACAGAAAAGTCCACTGGAGAGTGTGGCTCTAGTTAATGCCCAACTCTAGGCAATTTCTAGGAGTGTAGAAGACAAATGGAGACGAAAGCCATTGGGCAAGAGGCAGTAAAGGAATCAGGAAGGTGGAATATTTGATTGGCTTCCCACAGTGATAATGAATTCAGCCTGTGGTAGGAGTTCCAATGAGGAAGATATGAGCTAGATGCTAAAGTCCTCATCAAATGTTGGGAGTATGACCAGATAGATGAATGTGTAAACTTTGCTAAGAGTTGTAATGTTTTTCTTAATAGTGTATCCGAAACCCTTCAGGACTCTAATAGTGTCCTTTGCTTCTGAAACATGCTAGATGGATTCAATCTAGACCCAACCCCAGAGTGATGTTCCAAACCCCACTTAAACCTCTCCTGAACCATTCTCCTGGTTCAAAATTCACCTCTGTTGAAACTATATCAACAGTAGCTTCAGCCAACTGAATACTGTGGGGTGAAAAAAGAACCTGTTGAGTTAACTCTAGTTGTCAGGTTAACTAAGTAGCTGAAAATAATGCATCTATGGCATAGCTTCACGGGAAAGATTTAACAAAAACTACTTCTGCTAGGATATACGACAAAAAGTCATCACTTTGAAGAAGATAGGCAGTCTGGGTATGTCAGTTGTGTTTATTGGGCTTCCCAGGTGGCACTCGTGGTAAAAGATCTGCCTCCCAATGCAGAAGATGCAGGAGACGTGGGTTATATCCCTGGATGGGGAAGATGCTCTGGAGAAGAGCATGGAAACTCACTCCAGTATTCTTGCCTGAAGAGTCCCATGGACAGAGGAGCCTGGTGGGCTACAGTCCATAGGGTCATAAAGAGTTGGACACAACTGAAGCAACTTAGCATGCACACACATTGTGTTTGTTAAACACATTTGTTATAATCTAGGATTTGCACTTAGACTTTTTATGATCAAGAGGGGTGGCTATCAACGAAACTAGTTACACTGGCTCTTCATGGCTAAAAATATCACACAAAACAATTTCCAGTGGCATATGAGCTAGGTGCCACCAGCCTTCCCTTTTCTTAAGCATTGACAGCTATGAGCTACAAGACCACAGCAATCCTGCCCTACTAACATTAAAAAACGAGTCAGCACAAGTACTCTGGTCCTCTCATTCCTCAGTCCCTCACCCCAGAAATTACTGTAGTACCAGAATGTGGGTAAAGTTTACCATTCTGCAAAGGTTAGTAACACTTTGGTTGAGTAAATGAACAATCACATCACTTAGTAATTATAAGCTAAAATAAGCCCAGTCCCTTTTTTCTTCTATCACCACTGCTAATCCTTCTTAATTTGCCCATTCTTGTTAATATCTGCAATTTTACTTTCACTTGTTTTTAAGAACTAGATGTTTTTAAGAAGCTGGATGTTTCTTATTTCTCAATAGCTATACAGTTTTAGTCTGTTGATTCTGCTAGGTTATATAGTTATTTGTGTGTAATGGGCTCTTCCACAGCAATATGCAGCAGAAAATTCCTTTTGACAAGCCATAGCAAGTTTAATTGAGTCATGACGTATGCCATCAAACAGCTTCCAATGAGGCAAAGGGTCTTTTTCCTAAGGTAGCATATGCTTTCACCCAGTTTCAACATGGCTATATGATCTCATATGACGAAGGAAATTATTTTCTTCATTTATGAAACGTTACAGAAAGGTATGGAGTTAATATTTGATTGAGCTAATTAAATTTTCAAGAGGAATATGCTCCATGAGGCTTTCCTCCCCCTTAGATTTAGTGAAACCTCTTTTTACAAAATCTTAGCATTGAATTAACAGGTCAATTTTTTAAGTTTGTCTTTCCACTCTATAGTTTAATCATTCCCTAGTGAGAATCCCAAATCAATTCTTTTAAAATTTCCACTCTATTTTAAATGTTGCATAAGTAATATTAATAGAAATGACTCTTGTCAATATAGCATCTACGATTCTTTCCCACTTTGCAGCCTGAAGGCATTCCAAATTCTGACATCACTTTTAATGTTTTCAGGACAGATGCTGTTAGGGCTTTCAGCACAAGTAGTAGATAATCAGCAGGCATTAGTTAACTTGTGAACCTTCATCTGAATATCCTTCAGATACTCAGGGGATCTGGGTGCTATTAGAGCTGCAATGTCAGCCTGAAAAGTAACATCAGTAATGGGCATCATCCTTACTTCCCTCCCCAGTATAGCAATAAGGCAAGGAAAAGAAGATAGTAAACCATTGATTTGAACCATATAAATGAGATGAACATAAATTGTGCTATCTGTTATATTCGTCCCCGATGCAAAATTTACCTAACATATAACACAAGTACTCCCATTCAACTGCATCAAAGGACTTCTTGGCATCTAATAAAATTGTTGGTACTGGTTCCAATTTTCCTTTGTATTTCAGATGAGTTGCATTAGCCTATGCAGATTATCTCATGCTTATCCCCAGACATAAAGTCTTTCTTGGATAAGGGCCTATTAGATTTGTGATTACTTCATGTAGCAAGTGTTGCAGTATCTATTATTTTATGCCTGCTGACATTGTATAAAAGGATATTTTTCATAATACTGTTAAGGGAGTAACATGCAATCTTCAGTATAAGGCTATATAGATATGTAATAGTATAAAGAACCATAGGCTGCCTTGATTCCAAGCCACAGATAATATCTGAAGCTTTAAAAATTCAGTACAAACCATTTAAATGCATTACACTTATTCACAGTCTATTTCTGAAACTATGGGCTGTTCAGCGTGCTGATGGCAGAGAAGTTAATGTGTTGGTAAGCAACCTAGATTTTTATAAAGCTATTCTGAAAGTAACTCAATGCCACAGAAAGTAATATCAATTACTCCTTGCTTTTCAGTTGACATTGCAAGGCTGCTCCAAACTCCTACTCTTCAATTCAGCACCTGAAAAGAAAAGGAAGGCACAGAATGCCTCTATGGGAGATTTCTGGGCATTGCAATCACAAGAGGTACTTCCTTCAAAAATGGCCTGAAACACTTCAAAGTTGGGGTTCTTCCCCCAAGTACTACTTAACCCTCTCATGCCCTGAGAATAGGGAATTGCAAATACAGGGAAGGCTGAGTAATGAAGAATAAGGATGAAGCCAGTAGATAATCTTTAGGGTTCCTATGAACTGTACCCCGTGAGACAGAGCAGAATAGTGAGAAGGAGCTAGACTTTGAAGCTAATTTTAATCTTGGTTCCATTCCTTACTTACCAGCATAGACTTGGCCAGCTAGGAACAGCACTAAACTTGGGTCTTCTCATTCAGAAAAGGTACTCAAGATACTCACTCTTGGAGTTGTTTTAAAGTTCAAAAAAGTAACATATAAAGAAAAATATTTAATGCTCAATGAATTGTCAGATGTTCCACTATAATAACTGTTAACAATAGTGAGCTATAGGTATATCTAAATTTGCATTTTTCAGGAATCACAGAAAGGCCTAATCCAATGGCGTACCAAGTATTCAAATTAGGCACTGTGTTGGGAAAACAATGACATTCAACAAAGTGCACTGTGACAACTTACTTTGACATCAATCTACACAAAATGGACTTTTTAAACATCACAGTAAGTGAAGGCAGGATTCTAAATTGAAAAAACAAACCAATAAGGACAAACTAAACACATGTACATACACACACACGTAAAAAAAATCTTTTCCATTATTATTACTCTTCTGTATTTATCTGGTATATCTGATTGAGTCCAAGAGATCCAGCTTTTCTTCAAATATATTGGTTAGATACAGAGGAAACAAAATGGTTAATGCAATGAAGATACAAAAATAATTCTTTTTAGGACTCCCCAGTTATAGCAACCCAGTTATACAGGTTTGCAAATCAAACAACAACAACAAAACAGTAAATTAGTAAACAGTCTCTAGTGTAAATGCATAGACTGTAATAATTCAAAAAGATTCAGATTTAACAAAATTTTTTATCTATACAGTTTTTTTTAAGCTATTTTTAAATAGATGGAATCTTTCAAAACACACTACCTAAATTTTCTTAATAGTGGGAAAAATATATTTGGACTCTTGAGTGAAGCAATTTCTAGAGAAAATAGAAGATCCAAACCTGAGGCTAAAACTCTAAGTACATACACAGAAAAGTACACAATATTCCCAGGATATGTGTAAACAAGGAGAGCCACTTCGTAAATGGTACTCGGTTTTGGTAACAGTATAATCCACTTTCATTAGGCATTTCCCTCTTGTGCATTAATATGTGACATCATACTCTCAGATAACATTTCATAACAGAGTGAAATAAAAAGCCCCTCCAGATTGCAACTGTAAGATAATCAGATTCTGTAGTGCTCATTATGACTGCAATTATGTAGCAAAACTCTCCAAATATAGTTCAGTTATTGCGGTTATTAATCATTCTGGTTTTGTTTCAAGTACTTGCTTTATAGCCTGCTGGATAGACTCCATTATTCTACAAGCTGAATGTCGAAAGTCAAACATGTGCATGTGAATCTGCTGTTCTAACGGCCTTTCAACATAATTTACCCTTTCAATTCGTATTTGTGAATACAGAAAAAAAAATGGGGGAGAAATAAAGCTGGTGTCAATAGAGTCACTGACCTTTGCAGTAAACAGAAGATAGTTCGTAATGAAAAACAACTTGGCAAATAAGAAACTTATTTTGCTAGAACTAGAAATACTTCTGCCTAAGAAGTTAGTGTCAGAATACCAATCAGTTCTTACAGAAAAGGGGAAAAAAACCTCAGAGAATCTGTATATTTGATAAGGAGAAAAATGATAAGAGGGCCAGGAAATGTGCTTTTTTAAAGGTTCAAAGCACCAACATTATGGATAGAATGTATTTCTAAACATTTTATGCCTAAAACCATGTATTACTATTAATTTAACTACAAAAGGCCAAGTAAAATACAGTAGATTACAAACACCATCTGCAGCATCTTAAATCATTACTAGAGAAACATTTCTAGGAAAAATATACACCTGAAAAGTTCTGAAATGCCACAGTATTAAATAAATAGGATTCCAATCATATCCAGAGAAAGTGACTTCATTATTATTTAAATGTTAACATGCAGAGAGACTAGAAAAAGAAATATAATAATATATGCATGTGTTATCAATGTAATGGTTCACAAAAGGCATATCTCCCATTTCAAGTTGTCCATGATTTTTTCAATTTCGCAACATACATTGGGCCCCAGGCTTTACCCTTATCTGGAATCACCAAGAGCCCACATTCTTGGCCAGTGGGAGCAAATGTGAAGTCGCGGGAGCAAGTCCTTGCCATTTCCTTAATGTCCACAGGCATGATGTTACTGTAGGAGTTTAAAACTTCACTGATCACATCTTGATTTTCTGCCTTGGAAAGTGTGCACGTAGAGTACACAAGCAACCCTCCAGGACGTAAGGCCTTAATTGCAGACCTATGTGTAATCAGGAAAATGCAGATTGATTAGATACATTAACACAGAACTACCGAGGCTGAAGGCAAGAACGCTTATGAACTTGAAATTAGTCGTACTCTGACTCTGACTATAATAACTGAGTGTATAGCCTTACAAATAGCCTTACAACTATTCCTTTCTAATAAATCTCTGAGTGACTAGAAAAATGACAATAAGACCAATCCACATGGGGAAGACAGACAGTGTGTTTGGGTACTTTCTTGTTTTGTTCTTCTAAGGACCAGAGGATGGAGGTGGAGTATGGAGTAACTCGTTTTCTTGGAATACACTGAGTGGTACTAATGGATAAATATCAATAACCTCAGATATGCAGATGACACCACCCTTATGGTAGAAAGCAAAGAAGAACTAAAGAGCCTCTTGATGAAAGTGACAGAGGAGAGTGAAAAAGTTGGCTTAAAACTCAACATTCAGAAAACTAAGATCATGGCATCTAGTCCCATAACTTCATGGCAAATAGATGGGGAAACAGTTGACACAGTAGCTGACTTTATTTTTGGGGGCTCGAAAATCACTGCAGATGGTGATTGCAGCCATGAAATTAAAAGACGCTTACTCCTTGGAAGGAAAGTTATGACCAACTTAGACAGCATATTAAAAAACAGAGACATTACTTTTCCAACAAAGGTCCATCTAGTCAAAGCTATGGTTTTTCCAGTAGTCATGTATGGATGTGAGAGCTGGACTATAAAGAAAACTGAGCGTGGAAGAATTGATGCTTTTGAACTGTGCTATTGGAGAAGACTCCTGAGAGTCCCTTGGACTGCAAGGAGATCCAACCAGTCCATCCTAAAGGAGATCAGTCCTGAATATTCAATGGAAGGACTGATGCTGAAGCTGAAACTCCAATACCTTGGCCTTCTGATGTGAAGAGCTGACTCACTGGAAAAGACCCTGAGCTGGGAAAGACTGAAGGCAGGAGAAGGGGACGACAGAGGATGAGATGGCTGGATGGCACCACCAACTCGATGGACATGAGTTTGAAGAGGCTCCAGGAGTTGGTGATGGACAAAGAAGCCTGGCGTGCTGTGGTCTATGGGGCCGCAAAGAGCTGGACACAACTGAGTGACTGAACTGAGCTGAACGGAACTGAACTAATGTGTAGGTGGAATGGAGCACCTGAATGTCAGGAAAGTGGTTAGGGCTCAGTAATAGATGAAGTTATGGGAACAAACAGGATTTCCCAGGAAAAGGACAAGACAAAAAAGTGGACTGAAGACAGACATCAAGAGAATATCTATATGCAAAGAAATCAGAACTTAGAAAAAAATTTAGAAGGCTTTTCCAGCTGAACATGTAGCTTCACGGAAAAGATGGGAAGGAAGATTTTTTCCCCACACCAAGGGGAAGATTTGAACGTATCTGCAGATGCAGATCCAGGAGAACAGTCCCAGGACTTCAGGCTGCAAATGGAGGAGATAGCTTCAGAAAAGATGGACTCCAGCTCTTCATCTGAAACAACAAGGGAGAATGAACTGGGAACTGGGATGTTCTAAGGTAAACGGAAGTTCATGATAGAGCGTCTTGGTAAAAGTGGAGTGGGAAGCAAGGTCATCTACTGAGAGAGAAAACTAGAAAAGTTTTAGCCCTGTTGTTGTGGTTATAACCCCAGAGAAGTTATTAATCAAGAACTTCTCTCTACTGGATTCAAGAGCACAGACAGACCCATCTCACACCTATATTTAAACAACTAGAGCACATCCCAATAATTGAGTCTTCTAATGAAGACCCACATTATGCCTGCAATGCAGGAGACCTGGGTTCAATCCCGGGGCTGGGAAGACACCCTGGAGAAGGGAATGGCTACCCACTCCGGTATTCTGGCCTGGAGAATTCCATGGACTGACTGTATAGTCCATGGGGTCGCAAAGAGTTGGACACAACTGAGCAACTTTCACTTTCAAAGTGCTTTGTCACTCAGTCATGTCTGACTCTTTGCAACCCCAAGGACTGTAGCCCTCCAGGCTCCTCTGTCCATGGGGATTCTCCAGGCAAGAGTACTAGAGTGGATTGTCATGTCCTTCTCCAGGGGATCTTTCCAACCCAGGGATTGAACCTAGGTCTCCTGCACTACAGGTGAATTCTGTACCATCTAAGCCACCAGGGAAGCCCTTACTTTCACAGAGCACATCCCAAATACTGGGGTTTCTAATGAAGATCCACATTATGAAAGTGAGTTCAAATTCTGTTTTCTATATTCAATATTAAAGGATTGAAAAATTCTAACTCAAGACAAGCAAACTGATGACAAGATTTTTTCCCTCTCTCCTTTAGACATCCTTAAATATAATGTGTTGAAAAATGTACTAACGCAAAGCAATAAAGTAAAAAGAACTGAGAAACTAACATTAACTAACAGTGATTTTGAGCACTTTTCTGAAATATGATATGTAGCTAGAGGAGTAGCAGTGAATGAAGAGAGTAGAGAGAGAACTACAGCCACAGAGGGCATAATTTGATCTGTCGAACTACAGAGGAAAAGCACACAAAATGTTAACAGGAGTAAGAAGTGAAAACAAAGATATTAATTCAAAGCATATATAATAAACTACAGATTTCAGACTCCTTTTATGGCAAGTCAGAGAGCCAGGTAAAAAGTTGGAAGGTTTTTTTTTTTAATTGAAGTATAGTTGATTTACAACGCTGTGTTCATTTCTGCTGTATAGCAAAGTGATTCAGTTATACATTCTTTTCCTTTATGGTTTATCATAGGATATTGAATATAGTTCCCTTGGCTATACAGTAAGACCTTGTTGTCTATCCATTTTATGTATAATAGGTTGCACCTGCTAACCCCAAACTCCCAATCTACCCCTTCCCCACCTCCCGGCCCCCTTGGCAATCACAAATTTTTTCTCTATGTCTGTGAGTCTGTTTCTGTTTTACAGATAAGTTAATTTGTGTCATATTTTAGACTCCATATATGTGACATCATGGTATTTGTCTTTCTCTTTCTAACTTACTTCACTTAGTATGATAATCTCTAGGTTCATACATGAAGGCATCATTCCATTCCTTAGCAGCAGCAGCAGCAGCATTCCATTATATATATATACACCACATCTTCTTTATCCATTCATCTGTCAATGGACATTTACGCTGTTTCCATGTCTTGGCTATTGTGAAGAGCACTGCTATGAACATGGGAGTGCATGTATCCTTTAGAATTAGTTTTCTCAGGATATATGCCCAGGAGTAGGACTGCTGAATCATATGGCAACTCTGTTTTTAGTTTTTTGAGGAACCTCCATACTGTTTTCCACAGTGACTACACCAACTTTCATTCCCACCAACACTGTGGCAGAGTTCCCTTTCTTCCACATCCTCTCCAACATTTGATATTTGTAGACTTTTTATTGACGGGCATTCTGACTGGTGTGTGGTGCCATCTCATTGTAGTTTTGATTTGCATTTCTCTAATAACTAGTGATGTTGAACATGATCCTTTCATGTTCCTATTGGCCATTTGTAAGCCTTCTTTGGAGAAATGTCTATTCTGCCCATTTTCTGACTGAGCTGTCCATTTTTCTGTTGTTTTTGAACTGCATTAGCAGTTGTATATTTGTATATTTTGGATATTAAACCCTGCCAGTTGCATTGTTTGCAAATATTTTCTCCCATTCTGTAGGTTGTCTTTTGTTTTGTTTATGGTTTTCTTTGCTGTGCAAAAACTTTTAAGGTGATTAGGTCCCATTTGTTTATTTTTGCTTTTATTTCTATTGCCTTGGGAGACTGGCCTAAGAAAATATCGGTCCAATTTATGTCAGAGAATGTTTTGCCTATGTTCCCTTCTAGGAGTTTTATGGTGTCTTAAGGCTAATAGAGTTTTGCCAAGAGAATGTACTGGTCATAGCAAACACCATCTTCCAACAACACAAGAGAAGATTCTACATATGGACATCACCAGATGGTCAATATTCAAATCAGATTGATTATATTCTTTGGACATGAGTCTGGGTAAACTCCGGGAGTTGGTGATGGACAGGCAGGCCTGGCGTGCTGTGGTCTATGGGGTCACAAAGAGTCAGACACAACTGAGTGACTGGACTGTGTCATGTCTCACATTTAAGTCTTTAAGAATTTTAAATTTATTTTTGTGTATGGTGTGAGGGAGTGTTCTAACATCATTGATTTACATGCAACTGTCCAACTTTCCCAACACCACCTGGTGAAGAGACTGTATTTTTTTCCATTATATATTCTTGCCTTCTTTGTTGAAGATTAATTGTCCATAGGTGTGTGGGTTTATTTCTGGCTCTCAATTCTGTTCCCTTGATCCATGTCTGTTTCTGTGCCACCACACCATTTTGATTACTGAAGCACTGCAGTATTGTCTGAGGTCTTAGAGGGTTATGCTTGCTTCATTTTTGTTCTTCAGGATTCCTTTCATAATTCTGGGTCTTTTATGGTTCCATATAAATTTTTGGATCATTTTTTCTATTTCTGTGAAAAATGTCACAGATAATTTGATAGGGATTGTATTAAACTATAGATGGCTTTGGGTGGTGTGGCCAATGTAACAATATTAATTCTTCAAATTCAAGAGCATGGGATATCTTTCCATTTCTTTGAATCATCTCCCATTTCCTTAATTAATGTTCCATATAGTTCTTAGCACATAAGTGTTTCATTTATTTAGGTTTATTCCTAAGTATTTTGCGAGGAGTGTGATTTTACAAGGTATTTTTTTTTTTACATTTCCTTTTTGATATTTGTTACTATAAATAAATGCAACTAAATTATGTATGTTGATCTTGTCTCCTGCTATATTGCTGAAGTCATTTATCAGTGCTAGTAATTTTTGTGTGGAATCTTTAGGGTTTCTACATACAGTATCATGCTACCTGCATATGATGATAATTTTATCTCTTCCCTAAAAGCTGGAAAATGTTTAATCTAAGAAAGTTGAATAATTATTTAGGAAGACCTAAGGCACTCCCTCAGCAGTGGCCACAGGACTGGAAAAGGTCAGTTTTCATTCTAATCCCAAAGAAAGAAAATGCCAAAGAATGTTCAAATTACCACACAATTGCACTCATCTCACATGCTAGAGGAGAAGGCAATGGCACCCCACTCCAGTATTCTTGCCTGGAAAATCCCATAGACGGAGGAGCCTCGTAGGCTACAGTCCGTGGGGTCGCTAAGAGTCGGACACGACTGAGTGCCTTCACTCTGACTTTTCATTTTCATGCATTGGAGAAGGAAATGGCAACCCACTCCAGTATTCTTGCCTGGAGAATCCCAGGGACGGGGGAGCCTGGTAGGCTGCCGTCTATGGGGTCGCACAGAGTTGGACACGACTGAAGCAACTTAGCAGCAGTAGCAGCAGCACATGCTAGAAAAAACATGCTCAAAATTCTCTAAGCTAGGCTTCAAGAATATGTGAACTAAGAACTTCCAGATGTTCAAGCTGGATTTAGAAAAGGCAGAGGAACCAGAGATCATATTGCCAAATTCTGCTGGATCATTGAAAAAGCAAGAAAGTTCCAGGAAAACATCTACTTCTGCTTTATTAACTCTGCCAAAGCCTTTGACTGTGTGGATCAAAACAAACTGGAAAATTCTGAAAGAGACGGCAATACCATACCACCTTATGTGCCTCCTGAGAAACCTGCATGCAGGTCAAGAAGCAACAGTTAACCAGTCATGGAAAAATGGACTGGTTCCAAATTGGGAAAGAAGTACATCAAGGCTGTATATTGTCACCTTGCTTATTTAACTTATATGCAGAGTACATTATGTGAAATGCCAGACTGGATGAAGCACAAGCTGGAATCAAGATTGCAGGGAGAAATAACAATAACTTCAGATATGCAGATACCACCCTCATGGCAGTAAGTGAAGAGGAACTAAAGAGCCTCTTGATGAAAGTGAAAGAGGACAGTGAAAAAGTTGGCTTGAAACTCAACATTCAAAAAACTTAGATCATGGCATCCGGTCCCATCACTTCATGGCAAATAGACGGGAAAACAATGGACACAGTGACAGACTTTATTTTCTTGGGCTCCAAAATCACTGCAGATGGTGACTGCAGCCATGAAATTAAAAGGCACTTACTCCTTGGAAGAAAAGCTATGACCAACCTAGACAGTGTATTAAAAAGCAGAGACATTGCTTTGCCAACAAAGGTCCATCTAGTCAACGCTATGGTTTTTCTAGTAGTCACGTACAGATGTGAGAATTGGACCATAAAGAAAGCTGAGCACCAAAGAATTGATATTTTGAACTGTGATGTTGGAGAAAACTCCTGAGAGTCTGTTCAATAGCAAGGGGATCAAACCAGTCAAAGCTAATGGAAATCAGTCCTGAATATTCATTGGAAGGGCTGATGCTGAAGCTGAAGCTCCAATACTTTGGCCACCTGATGCAAAGAACTGATACACTAGAAAAGACCCTGATCCTACGAAAGAATGAGCCAGGAAGAGAAGGGGATGACAGAGGATGAGATGGTTGGATGGCATCACCAACTCAATGGACATGAGTTTCAGCAAGTTCTGGGAGTTGATGATGGACAGGGAAGCCTGGCATGCTGCAGTCCACAGGGTCGCAAAGAATCAAACATGACTAAGAACTGAACTGAACTGAAGCCACCCCATAAACCAAAGACCTCTGCATTCAGCAAATCATAAAGTCACATCACCAGGCCAAAATATCACCCCTTAAAAAAACTTCCACATACTTTATTGTCCCACTATTTAAAAAAAATGTACAATGATGGATAATTAAGAGAAATGCTTATGTAATATGTGAGATGAAGAATAAAAGAAATAGTGGGGTGGGGTGGGATGTGGGAGGGAGTCTCAAGAAGGAGGGGACATATGTATACCTATGGCTTGATGTATGGCAGGTTGATGTATGGCAGAAATCAACACAATAATGTAATTATCCTTCAATTAAAAATAAAAGAATTAAGAAAAATTGTTGATGTATGGTTGATGTATGGCAGAAATCAACACAATATTGTAATTATCCTTCAATTAAAAATAAAAGAATTAAGAAAAAAAAAGAAAAGAATCAGGTTGATGTATGGCAGAAATCAACACAATATTGTAATTATCCTTCAATTAAAAATAAAAGAATTAAGAAAAAAAAGAAAAGAATCAAACAAAAAATGACCTATAGAGAAACAGAAAATTGAGGGAACAAAAGAGACATATTAGTAACAAGACCTGATAAATGCAGAAAGGTCAACAAAAATAAAGCACCCACAAAACAATAAGAGAATGCCATGAAACTGATGAAGAAGAGAGCTCTTAGGAATGAAATACATGTTATCAAAGTAAAGGATGTTTTACAGGAGTATTTGGAAGTTATGGTTGAAAAATCTTCCAAAAAAGAGTAACAATGGATTGACTGCAAATGAGACAGGAAAGACAAATCAAGTAGGCCTGAATTTCAATTAATGGGAGTACTAGAAAGATAGCAGAGAATTGGGGGAGGGGGACTTGAATTAGTGCAGTCATAAGAAAAGAATTTTCTAGAGATGAAAATAAGTGTTCAGATTAAACTCACTCATCAAAAGGCTAGAATATTCATTATTATTTATTCAGCATCTATTACGGTGCTGGGCATTGTTCTAGATGTTGGATATACATTAAAACACAACAACAACAACAAAAACCCTAACTTTCATGAAGCTTACATTCTAACTGGAGGAGATAGACTATAAACAGTAAGTCTCTCATGGACTGCATTGAGTCCCCTTAAAATTCATGTGTTGAAACCCTAACCCCCAGTATCTTACAATGTGACTGTATTTGGAGCTAATATCTTTAAAGATGTAACTGAGTTAAAATGAGGTCATTAGGGTGGGCTCTAATCCAATATGACCAGTGTCCTTATAAGAAGAAGAAATTTGGACACAAAATTACAGAAGGAAGACCAAGTGAAGACACAGGGAGAAGACTGTTATCCAAGCAGAGAGACCTCAGAAGAAACCAACCCTAAGGACTCTTTGATCTCAGACTTCCAGCTTTCAGAACTGCGAGAAATTTCTGTTGTTTAAAGCCATGAAGTCTGTGGTACTCTGTTTTGGTAGTCCTACCAAACTAATACAAAGGATTTATACATATATGCACATATATATATCAACACATACACACATAATTATATATACACATACTCACATACATATATATGTATGTATGTGTGTTTGTTTGCATGTGTTTTTCCCTTGACAAGTAAACCTCCAGTTCTCTGCAAACACTGACTTCATGTCCTACAATTTAATTCAATTTTGGGGGGGCTCCAAAATCACTGCAGATGGTGACTGCACCCAAGAAATTAAAAGATGCTTACTCCTTGGAAGAAAAGTTATGACCAACCTAGATAGCATATTGAAAAGCAGAAACATTACTTTGCCAACAAAGGTCCGTCTAGTCAAGGCTATGGTTTTTCCTGTGGTCATGTATGGATGTGAGAGTTGTTCTGTGAAGAAGGCTGAGTGCCGAAGAATTGATGGTTTTGAATTGTTGTGTTGGAGAAGACTCTTGAGAGTCCTTTGGACTGCAAGGAGATCCAACCAGTCCATTCTGAAGGAGATCAGCCCTGGGATTTCTTTGGAAGGAATGATGCTGAAGCTGAAACTCCAGTACTTTGGCCACCTCACGCGAAGAGTTGACTCATTGGAAAAGACCCTGATGCTGGGAGGGATTGGGGGCAGGAGGAGAAGGGGACGACAGAGGATGAGATGGCTGGATGGCATCACCGACTCGATGGACATGAGTTTCAGTGAACTCCAGGAGTTGGTGATGGACAGGGAGGCCTGGCGTGCTGCGATTCATGGGGTAGCAAAGAGTCAGACACGACTGAGCGACTGAACTGAACTGAACACTATACACCTGGTCCCATAAGACTGTCCTTCAAATGCGAACTGCAAGTTCAAGTCTCTGGCATTTCTGACCCACTGGCTATAAAATGGGGGATCCCACAATCCTCTCCTTACCTTAAATAATTTTCTAGAATCGCTCTCTTACTATGTTACTGATTTATTATTAAAAGATACAATTTAGGAACAGCCAGATGGAAGAGATGCACAGGGCAAAGTCTGGGAGAGGCAAGCAGAGCCTCCATGCCCTGTACGAGCACACTACCCTCCCAGCACCTCCTCTCCATCCTGAAAGTCCTCCAACTCTCTTCAGTGATGGGCTTTTATAGAGGCTTCATTAAACACGCACAGTTGGTTAAATCATTGGCCACTTTGATTGAACTCAATCTCCAGCCCCTTCTCCCCTCTTTAAAAGGGATGAGGTGTGGCACTGAAAGTTCCAACCTCTAATGACATAGTTTCCCTGGCAACCGGTCCCCTGTCATTCAGTTCAGTTCAGTCACTCAGTCGTGTCCGACTCTTTGCGACCCCATGAATCGCAGCACGCCAGGCCTCCCTGTCCATCACCAACTCCTGGAGTTCACTCAGACTCACGTCCATCGAGTCAGTGATGCCATCCAGCCATCTCATCCTCTGTCGTCCCCTTCTCCTCCTGCCCTCAATCCCTCCCAGCATCAGAGTCTTCTTCAATGAGTCAACTCTTCTCATGAGGTGGCCAAAGCACTGGAGTTTCAGCTTCAGCATCATTCCTTCCAAAGAAATCCCAGGGCTGATCTCCTTCAGAATGGACTGGTTGGATCTCCTTGCAGTCCAAGGGACTCTCAAGAGTCTTCCAACACCACAGTTCAAAACCATCAATTCTTCGGCACTCAGCCTTCTTCACAGTCCAACTCTCACATCCATACATGACCACAGGAAAAACCATAGCCTTGACTAGACGGACCTTTGTTGGCAAAGTATGTCTCTGCTTTTCAATATGCTATCTAGGTTGGTCATAACTTTCCTTCCAAGGAGTAAGGGGCTGCACAAAAGCCACCTCATTAATATAAACTAAGGTATGGTTGAAATGGGCTTGTTATGAATAACAAACATTGCTCCTTTCACCCTTACCAAAGCCATGTATTATAATAAGACATTCCTATCACTCTCATCACTTAGGAAATTACAAGGGTTTTAGGAGGTCTGGCCTGAAACCAGGAACAAAGATGAAATATATATTCACAATATCACAGTTTGCATATATTTTTAACTTAGTGATAGGTTCTATGAAGAAAATTAAATCAAGATAAGATTTAATTTTCAAGGTAAGAGGATTGACTTCCCTGGTGGCTCAGATGGTAAAGCGTCTGCCTACAATATGGGAGACCAGGGTTCAATCCCTGGATTGGGAAGATCTCCTGGAGAAGGAAATGGAAACCCACTCTAGTATTCCTGCCTGGAAAATCCCATGGATGGAGGAACCTGGTAGGCTATATAGTCCATGGGTTCGCAAAGAGTCCAAAACGACTGAGAGACTTCACTTTCTTTTTTCAAGAGGATCAGGAGTAGTTAGATGGTATCAGAGATTGCAATTTTCAGTAGGATAATTAGAAAAGGGTGACACTTCAGGAAGTGACATCTGAACAAAGACCTGAGGAGATAAGGAAGTGGGCCATGTAGATATTTGAGGCAATAGGATTCTGCACAATTGGAATGGCCAGTGCAGAGACACTCAGACATGTGTGGGGAAGGAGGAGCCAGCATGGCTGTAACACAGGGAGTAAAGAGGAGGAAGGATGAGATCAAAGAGAGCTAAGAGGGGAGGGTGCAGAGGGTTTTACATAACACTGTCAAAATGCCAAACTTATGAATGAAAAACATACACACTTAAATGCATTACTGTTAAGTTTTAGAACTTTGAGGACAAAGGAAAAATGCTAAATACCTACAGAGAGAAAAACTGGTTACCTCTAATGGCCCAGGAATCATACTGGCATCTGTGGAGTAGCGCACTCCAAATCCTAGGGAAAAAGCAGTTTAAAGTGGGTGCTGTTTTTTGCCATACTGTCAAATAAATATACAGCAGGGAGAAAGAAGCTTTCAGCTATCTGATGACTCAGAAATTTTACCTCTAGCAAAATGAGGAGGTAAATCAAGAAAGAGGAGAAAGGTGACACAGAAATCAGTGAACACCACAGGAGAACAGTGAAGAGAGTGAAGTTCCAGAATGATAACTGCAAGGGAGCCCTTAGAGAGTAACTGCTCCAGATTAAAGGAGAGGCAGACTCCAGGGAGAAGTGAGAAGGGAGCGAGGAAATGAAATAACTGGGAAAACACTGAAGATTTGGTACATGTACCTGGGGATGGGGTGGGGAGAAAGAGAGGGAGGGAGAAGAGAAAGAGGGAAGTGGGGGAGAAGGAGATGAAGGGAAAGAGAGAGAGTCTATTCGCCTAATCTGACTATAAGAAAATTTTCCTCTCAGTGTCACTCTGATTACAACATTAAACCAATCAGAGAAGGAAATTTAATTCTAACATATTAGTCCATTCTGTGGTGAACAATATTTACAATATTAAGCAATTTATATCACTGGCCCTCAATGTTCAGAATCACTCCACAGATTGATCCTGGTAATGTTTCAAAATAGACTATAGAAGGTCAGAAAGAATACTGTCAGCCTTGACAACAAAAACACAAAGGTGCAGGTGTAAGACACGGGGAAGTAGAAGGGAGAAAGGAAAGACACGGTGGGGTGTACATGCTTCTATATTACAAAAAGAGAGATCAAGAGTAGTGCCCTGATTATTTCAAAAAAGAATGAAAGCTCAAAGTGTGTTTAAAGGGAAACTTTCTACCACCTGTAGAACAAGAAATGTAGATCTAAGTGTGCAGTACTAAGTTTCTGAGCTCACGGAGGGACAAAGTCTAATAGGGTGAGAATACAGGTTGCAGAGTGGTGTGAAGAGGTGAGGGAGGCAGAAGTGAGAAAAGCCCCAGCAAGAAGTCAGTACAGGTACACCTTGGAGATACTACAGGTTTGGTTCCAGACCACAAGAAAGCAAATGTCGCAACAAAGCAAATCACAAGTGTTTTGGTTTCCTGGTACAAAATGAAAGCTATGAAAGCTAGACTGTAGTCAATTAATCTGGCCTGGCAGATGGCTCAAGAATCTGTCTGCCAGTGCAGGAGATGCAGGAGATTTGGGTTGATCCCTGGGTCGGGACGATGCCCTAGAGGAGGGCATGGCAACCCACTCCAGTATTCTTGCCTGGAGAATCCCAATGGACAAAGGAGCCTGGTAGGCTACAGTCCAGGGGGTCTCAAAGAGTTGGACACGACTGAGTGACTGAGCATGCACATACATAGTCTATTAAGTGTGCAATAACATTATGTCTGAAAAACAATGTATATACCTTAGTTAAAAAATACTGCTAAGAAATGCTAACTATCATCTGAGCCTTCAGCAAGTCATAATATTTTATAATAATAACATCAAAGATTACTGATCACAGATCACAGTAACAAATATAATAATAATGAAAAGATTGAAATATTATGAGAATTTCCAAAAAGTGACAGAGACACATAAAGTGAACAAAGGCTGTTGGAAAAATGGTGCCACAAACTTTGAATTTGTAAAAACAGAGTATCTGAGAAGCAATAAAATAAAATACTGTGGGTCTCTAAAGCTGATAGATGAAATAATAAAGGATAAACATTATTTAGAGCTTTTGTAGTGACTTGAAAAATAAAGAACAAATTATTAGAAGTAGTTGCCTCTGAGGAGTAAGGCTAGAAGAGAGGGTAGTGTTATGGGTAAGTTACTTCTAAGTAAAAAGTTCGTTTTTAATTTTTACCCATGCCATGTATTTCTACAACAATACAAATTAAAGGGAAACTGTGACAGTAGGATAAATATCAGATTTTCCCATAGAGATCATTTATCTTTTTTTAAATTTTGACTGTTAAGGGATTAACTCTCTGGAAAACTCATTCTCTCAGGAACAGATAACTAAAATTGTATGGTATCTAGTATTTCTAATCCTCTCATGGACCCATTTATTGATTAAAAAAAAATATTTGGGAGGTGACTACCACTATGGGCTTACTACGTAATCTTCACTGTTTGTTGTTAGTTTCTAAAAAAAAGGTTTTTTTAATCTGTCTTCTTGTCACTGCCCCCTAAATATTCTCCCCAGAAACTTTTTAAAAAGGCTCAGATCTAGACATCAGAGATGTGAACTGTTAACGGGGTAACAGCCTCTGGGAGGAAGAATAATGGACTCCCAGGATGTCCACATCCTAATCCCCAAAACCTTTAAACATATCATATCACATGGCAAAAGGATACAAGCAGATGTGATGGAATTAAGGATTCAAATGGGAAGACTACACTGGATTATCTGATTGAACCCAATGTAATTATGAAGATCCTTAGAAAAGGGGAGTAGGTGAGTCAGAGAAAGAGAGGTGATAACTGAAGCTACGTTTGGAGTGACAGGAATGCTAGCCAAAGACCAAGGATATGGGCTGAATCTAGAAACTGAAAAGGTAAGGAAATCATTCTCCCTGTCTCAGTCTGTTTGGGTTGCTGTAACAAAAATACCAGAGACTAGGTGGTTTAAACAATAAACCATTATTTCTCACAGTTCTGGAAGCTGGGAAGTCCAAGATTAAGGGGTTCAGCAGATATCAGTGAGGATACCTGCCTCCTGGTACATAGATGGCCCTTGTGTCCACATTTGGTGGAAGGGGGTAGGGAGCACTCTGGGTTTCCTGTTACAAGGGCACTGATCTCTATTTTTGAGTGCTCCAACTTCATAACCTGCTCACCTCCCAAAGGCCTGATGCAATCATACATGGGATTAGGATTCCAACATATGAATTCTGTGGGACACAAACACTGTAGCACTCCCCTAGAACCTCAAAAAGAAACTTGATTTTGAACCTATGACCTTCAGAAGTATAAGATAAAAAATTTGTGCTATTTTAAGACACTAAATTTGTGGTAATCTTTTTTTTAATTTATTTTTATTTTATTTTATTTTTTAACTTTACAATATTGTATTGGTTTTGCCATATATCATCATGAATTTGCCACAGGTATACACGTGTTCCCCATCCTGAACTCTCCTCCCTCCTCCCTCCCCGTAATTTGTTAAAATAATTTGTTAATAGTAGCAATCGGAAACTAACACACCTATTGATGACTTCTTAATTTTTTTTTTATAGTGACATACTAAGGCATCAGTGATGGGAAGAAAAAAGTGTTAGTCGCTCAGTTATGTCAACTCTTTGTAATCCCATGGACTGTAGCCAGCCTCCTCTGTCCATGGAATTCTCAAGGCAAGAATACTGGAATGGGCTGCCATGCCCTCCTCCAGGGGATCTTCCTGACCCCAGGGATCGAACCTGGGTCTACCACATTACAGGCAGATTCTTTACTATCTGAGCCACCAGTGAAGTCCCACGGCATCAGTAGATTTTGCTACAACTGTGCAACGACTATACTCATTTTCATAGCATTAGGTATAAGACTGTTTTTTTAAAAAAAAACTAGATTGCTGTACAAGGGATATATACAATTTTAATGAAGGTATCTTTAAACTCCCATTAAAAGGATTTATTTTGATCCTAGTTCCACAGTTAGCAAAGCCAATGTCTAATCAAGTAAGCATGATTCTTTCTCATTGCTGTTGCTAAGTCACTTCAGTTGTGTCCGACTCTGTGTGACCCCACAGACGGCAGCCCACCAGGCTCTCCAGTCCCTGAGGTTCTCCAGGCAAGAACACTGGAGTGGGTTGCCATTTCCTTCTCCAAAGCATGAAAGTGAAAAGTGAAAGTGAAGTCGCTCAGTTGTGTCTGACTCCTCATCACTTACGAACAATATGTTCCTGGCTTGATGCAAATTTAAATTAATTTCTAGAATGTTGCCAATGTTGGCTGATTCTTCTGCTTTGTTTTCGTTCCAGTTTTCATAATTTATCTTTCTAAAATTAGGTTGGTATAACTTAACTGGCCACATTAATTTCTTAACAAGGAAACTGTGTGTGGTAGCACAAAGGTTTTTTTATGAATTGGGCTAATCTCAATGTCTCAGAGCAAAATGTTAGGAATTCCTTTCAAATGGCTGTTGCTGTTTTGCCACTGCTGAGTGCTGTTTAAATACAACTTTTGCCCTTTTGCTTACAGTAGTTACAGACCTCAAAAATACCATAATTCTCTATTCAAAGATCAAGGAAAACAGGTAATATGAAAAAAGTTCAAATAGAGTTCATATAGCCAAGACTTTTCTATACTGAGAATTATTTTCTTTCATAGTATCTAGGATAAACCATTTACTTCCATAATCAGTCACATGTATTTTGAAATAGCCTGTAAGAACCAAGTAATTATACTAATTAATTAATTTGGATAGGTTTCATCCAAATCAAAAAGAGAAACTTTTTTAAAAGGCTTTTTAAAGACTGTCCTTTTTTAAAGGCCGGTTAGCAGGTGTGAAACAGGTATTACTTCAAGAGAGAAAATATGACAATCAGAAGAGAGGATATGGCTTAGTAGGTCTCAAGCCCAGTAAGAAATTTTAAATTCCAAAAGGGAAAAAAGATTTAGAAGTTAGAGAAATTTGAATAATACTAAAATTAAACTGGCAAAGTCATGGTAATGACCATATAAAAGCGTAAGTCAGGACTAGAGAAGAAAAATAAGCAATGTTGGACCTGGGATCTGGTAGAAGGCAAAAGGCTGCTCTATGCTTGTGTAAATTTCTATGCCATGTAGTTTTTTTTTTTTTTTTAATAAGAGGAAGTAAAACTAAACAACTAAGCGACATCCATTCTGGTATAATGGTATCCCTCTGCTAACCTTTTCCAAATGAGCTATGTACCTTGACCTCTCAAAGACTTATGTTTCATGGCTTAACAAGATCCTGAATAATGGGATGTTTTTCACTTGTGCTATAACACTAACTAATATCACATGAAATAACAAGTTAAATTAACATGGGCTTTCTTTACTATTGACTTGTAACTGATGGCGGAGAAATGGTCAACAGTGCTTTCTACTCATACTTCTCAGTGGAAGGCAGGAAAAAAGTCATGACTAATTATAGAAGATGAAGCAAAGTATTATTTTGATCAGATGAGGTTAAAGGCTAACCTAATACTTTAAACTGAAATGGGAACTAGTAGACATTATCCTGGGTTTTATATATTATTCAGTACACAATGTCCAGCTCTAATGCAGAGCTGGAGGAAGTATTTCTAAAGGAAGCAGGATGGCCACATAATACAATCCCTCTATCGTTTCCCCGGAACACATACATTCCCCTCAGAAGTCTCCCATCTAAGTGCTGATCAGGCTTAATCCTACTTGAAATATGAAATAAGATTCTATCCCACAACTGTACTGCAGGAAATAAAGCTGATCTTGATTAACAGTATAGAATAAAATAGTGGGAAATGCTTTTACCAAAGTACTAAGAGAAAAAGAATGATGGCTTTCTTGCCACAGAATGTACATTAGATACCCTGTTGCTTCATGGCAGATAATGGCTGTACAAATTTTTCCACATTTTTGGTTTTCTTTCAGTGTATTACGGTATTTGCTGAAATGCATTTTATACTTAAACCACTTTGTCAAAGTAAAATATATTCTTAAAAAAAGAAACCATTAATAGAACATAACATTAAATTAAATTTTTCCCATTTACAAACAGAAAACTTAATTGATTTTTGGCAGTTCAGAAAGTAGACCAAAATGGCACTTCAGATGTACTATATCTTACACTCCATAGTGAAATCCAAAAAGCTCCGTAAACTACAGCTTTTTTCTTAAGTTGGTAGCAGATTCATTTGGCCTCAAAATTTGACCTAAATTGAAGTAAGGCTATTTATGGTCAAGACTGAGCCCATGTGGTATAATGGGCTCCACGTTTTGCTGAAAACATACAAAATTTGATTACAGGGTGCTTCCCCAGACCCTATCGCGGAAGGTGGGTGATATGATGCAACAAATATGTACTATATCACTTTTTAAAAAAAATCAGAATTCTGAAATACATCTGGCCTCAAAGATTTTTAATAAGATTTTTGGGCTTATAGTTTATATTCAAGTGAGTCACAAGGCAAAGCTAATTAGAATAGTTTCTATACTGTAGCTATATGATAGACTAGACACATAGTTATTTGTTGAAAGCTTAATTATTTTTTAAAGTAAATCATTTAAATGCTAACTTTAAAAGGCATCAAATAGGCAAATCTGCACTCTATATGCAGAATCCAACAGTATTTTCTTATTCTAATAGAAATTAAGAAAAAAAGCTGGATTATTTTATGTTCTCTCAATACACCAAGGGTTCCTCCCCATCGCCGCCTCCCAAATGTCTTATGATTTACATGTTTGTCTTTTTGAAAGAACACTTTACACAATCAATAATAAAGCCACTTTTTTTAGGAGTTCATTTTGTATTTTTTTTTTCAGTAATTTTCACTGAATTTCTCTGTCCTTGAAAGATCTGCTTAGAGAAAAACAGAGCATCAAGCCCAGAGAGGCATTTATAATACCAGCTTAGAAACAAGGCGAGAGCATGTCACTTTCCCAGCAAAAAAAAAACACAGAGACCACCTTTATATTTCCAGACTACCAACAAGTAAAGTATAATGACCAAAGAAATACAAGGAAAAAGGATTACCTAATTTTACATCTGAAGAAAAAAAGTATCGCCTTAATGAAAAAATAAGTTCGATGACCTTTAAAAACTAAAAACAAACAAAAAACCCCTGTAACACATGTTGGAACCCTGACAGCCATCCAAGTTTCAAGGGGAGGGTATTTCAAGCCTACCAAACTTGAAACCGTGACACAGGGTGCTTTATTTCTCCTCTGGCAAATCTGAGTATTAGAGAATGTTATTTTTACAAAGAGCTATTAAAACGATCTAAAACATTTTAAAAATATAAATTCCACTTTTCTGATCTATTCTTCTGGTCCTTGATTAGAAATGTGGCATTCCACTGGAAGGGTCACTGTTAATTAGATCACTAAATCTGTTTTTTGCATAAAGAAAAAACTGAGCCCAAACTGCAGAAGAAAACAATAAGCACAGCAATACTGCCATCTTTTGACCAGAGCAGAAAAGTGATTTTTCTCCCCTTATACTAATTCCTTATGATTTACCATCAAGGGATAAACATTTTTATATCTTCCTGTAATGGGTTTGAAGTTAAAGGCAAAGTGTCTCCTACCACAACTGCCGGTACAGAAGTAAAACAATCATAGATTCTATATTCTTGAAAATTCAGATTACAGCTAAACTCTACTGTAGTTAATATATTTAGTCCTCATATGTATATGTGCTCAGTCGTGTCTGACTCTTTGAGACCCTATGGACTATAGCCCGCCACGCTCCTCTGTCCATGGGATTTTCTGGGATTGAACCTGGTCTCTTATGTCTCTTGCATTGACAGGCAGATTCTTTACCACTATCGCCACCTGGGCAGCTCCATATTTACTCCTCATCTTTCTTCCTGTCCTTTCTATCACCATTAAAGAATCAGGCAATGGAGAAGCAATCACGTGAACTAGACCTAAAAAATCCCTGAACTGACACAATATTAGCAAGCCTGTTCCCTTCAACTTAGAAACTTCAGCGTTAAACATTTTTTTAACCAAGTTAGAATACAATAATTTCAAAATCTTAAAAAAAACATCAATCTTACAACTGGTCCCTTGTAAGTATTTAATATTCAAGTAATGTTTCAGAAGTCCTATAAAAGTCTACTTTATGAGCCTACTTGCAACCTATGTGAAAAAGAAAAGCAGTTATCTAATTAGTAATGTGAAAATATGTAAAAACTACTGGCAGTCATTGTATTAGTATCTTACTGCCCAAATGACAAAAACTAAATCCAAAACTAAAAAAGGTGAAATGCTTCCAGGGTACATGTACTTCTCCATGAGGAAATTCTTACTCTTTCTTTAGGATAGAATATTCTTTCATTAATGGGAACATGGATTTGGTCCAAAAATCAAATGAGATGCTGATTCCTATGTTAACCAAATGAAGGATAAGTGACAAGCCAAATTAATCATGTTACTTTATGTTTATTGGATGCTTAACTTTAAAGAGCACTTCACACATTGAGTCTTAATAAAACCTTATGAAGTGTACAGGGTAAATCGTCTGACCCAATTTATCAAATGAAGGGTCACAAAGACTCAGGGACTTGCCTGAAGTTACACAGCTAATTAACATAGCACAAAGCTGCCAGCCTAATCTAATACACGAGAAGGACTGCAAGCTTTACCACTGAACCACTTTACCTTGAACCAAAGTATAATGATTGCTAAAAAAAAATATGGAATCTGGGGCAGTAAGAAAGAGGATGCCACATGCATATATTTATCATCCCAATGTCCCAAATGCTCACTGAAGGTAAAGAATAAATATGGACTTTTAGACACTTTGAATAAAAAGGAACTAAGAATTAGTAGGTCTGAAGCTATGACCTGAGAATCCTGGTTACCTGTTTCTTTTATAGAGCATACAACCTTCACCTATTAAAGTGTTACTGAACTGCATTTATGATGAGATCAGTGAAAGCAAATACCTCCTTCTGGGACATAATTTGAATCTCTTCATCTCAGATTTACATCAAAATCCTCATCCTGAAGAATTTTAACAAATTAGATTTAATGGTTAGAAACTCAAAGGCAGTTATTCCTTCATTAAAATTCCCAATCAGTTCAGTTGCTCAGTCATGTCCGACTCTTTGTGACCCCATGGACTGCAGCACGCTAGGCTTCCTCGTCCATCACCAACTCCTGGAGCTTACTCAAACTCATGTCCATGGAGTTCGTAATGCCATCCAACCATCTCATCCTCTGTCGCCCCCTTCTCCTTCTGCCTTCGATCTTTCCCAGCATCAGGGTCTTTTCCAATGAGTCAGTTCTTTGCATCAGGTGGCCAAAGTTTTGGAGTTTCAGCTTCAGCATCAGTCCTTCCAATGAATATTCAGAACTGATTTCCTTTAGGATTGACTGACTGGATCTTCTTGCAGTCCAATAATAATTTGTTAATTATTCCAAATTCCAAAGAATTTGGTAATTCCTTTAACCAAATTTTGTTTCCATAACTCTAAATGGTAGATTAAAATATGTTTTCTCAGAAGTTTACTGATAAAATGAGTAAAAAGCCACCAATGGAAAAGCAAGAGAGTTCCAGAAAAACATCTATTTCTGCTTTATTGATTATGCCAATGCCTTTGACTATGTGAATCACCACAAACTGTGGAAAATTCTTAAAGAGATGGAAACACCAGACCACCTGACCTGCCTCTTGAGAAATCTGTATGCAGGTCAGGAAGCACCAGTTAGAACTGGACAACGGAACAACAGACTGGTTCCAAATAGGAAAAGGAGTACATCAAGGCTGTATATTGTCACCCTGCTTATTTAACTTATATGCAGAGTACATCATGAGAAACACTGGGCTGGATGAAGCCCACGCTGGAATCAAGACTGCCAGGGGAAATATCAATAACCTCAGATATGCAGGTGACACCACCCTTATGGCAGAAAGTAAAGAACTAGAGAGCCTCTTGATGAAAGTGAAAGAGGAGAGTGAAAAAGTTGGCTTAGCTCAACATTTCGAAAACTAAGATCATGGCATCCAGTCCCATCACTTCGTGGCAAATAGATGCGGAAACGGTGGAAACAATGGCAGACTATTTTTTTGGACTCCAAAAATCACTGCAGATGGTGACAGCAGCCATGAAATTAAAAGATGCTTACTCCGTAGAAGAAAAGTTATGACCAACCTAGATAGCATATTAAAAAGAGACATTACTTTGACAACAAAGGTACATCTAGTCAAGGCTATGGTTTTTCCAATAGTCATGTATGGATGTGAGAGTTGGACTATGAAGAAAGCTGAGTGCTGAAGAATTGATGCTTTTGAACTGTGGTGTTGGAGAAGACTCTTGAGAGTCCCTTGGACTGCAAGGAGATCCAACCAGTCCATCCTAAACGAGATCAGTCCTGGGTGTTCATTAGAAGGACTGATGTTGAAACTGAAACTCCAATACTCTGGCCTCCTGATGTGAAGAGCTGACTCACTGGAAAAGACCCTGATGCTGGGAAAGACTGAGGGCGGGAGGAGAGGATGACAGAGGATGAGATGGCTTGGATGGCATCACCGACTCAATGGGCATGAGTTTGAGTAAACTCCGGGAGTTGGTGTTGGACAGGGAGGCCTGGCATGCTGTAGTCCATGGCATCGCAGAGTCGGACACGACTGAGCGACTGAACTGAACTGAAGAAGTTTATTTTCGCAATCACCTCACCATAGTATTTGATTCTGTCATTCATCCTCAGCTTTGAGAAACCTGCTCTCACTTTGTCTTCCTGGATACCGTTCTTTTTTTGTTCATCTCCTACTTCTCTGAGGTTCCCTTTTAGCTTTCATATCTACCTTTCCTTTTCTTCCTATGCCTTAAATATCAGTCTTCCCTATAACTTTATCCTTGGTTTATTTTCCCCTAAAGTTAGATGTTTTACATAAATTATCTCATTCAATCTTTCAATTAAGTTACTATTCTCACTTTGCAGATGAGGTAACTAAGGCAAGAGGGTTAGTTAAGCAACTTGTATGAAACCAGTCTAAGTATCCAAACCAGGATTCAAATCTATGTAATAGTGCTATACAGCTCATACTCTTCAACAGTTACCCTCAATACCTTCCTTTTCTTCCCACTCCAGGGCCAATGAATCACGAAATCCTATTAATTCTCCATTGACAATATCTTGCAAATCTGACCACATATCTATATTTCCTTCCCATTCACTTAGTTAAGGCCTTTGTCACCTACTTCTTATTGTAAAATCTTCAAACTGGTTTTCTTGCTGAAGGATTTTCCTTGTTAAAATTTTTTGCATATGCCACTGTTATCTGATCAAGTAATTTCCAGCCTGCAACAGACACTTCTAATTGTTCTTCAACATCTGTTCTCACTTCCTTCTGTAGTAATGAAATTTTAACTGGGCACAGTGAAGGCTAATTTCCTAAACTGTCTTTCACTAAAGGTAATTATATGTCTAAGTCTGACCCATAAGATGTGAATGGAAGGAAGTAAGGTGAGATGTGCTCTTTTTCTCCTTTCTCCTAGTTGCAGTGCAGATTAAACAGTAAGAGGTGGAACTGTCCCTCTGGACCATGAGATAGAAGATAAATAGGGCCTGGATCCCTGATGGCTATGGAGATCCCTGATGATTCTCTTCCTCATTTCTCTAGATGCTTAGTGAGTCCTAATGCTCAGATAAATTATTTTTCAGTTTGCTTTTGAGCAGTTGAACTTTAATTCAAATTTCCAGATCCACTTCAAAGCTCACTTACCCTGAAACCTTCACTGATTCGTATTTCCAGACCTACTTCAAAGCTTACTTAATCTCTGAAACCAAGTAATTCCTCTCTCTTATGTTTTTCCTAAGCAATAAATTTTCAGCTCCTTGAAAACAGGATTTATGCTATATTCATTTTGTATGTTTTTATTTATAGCACAACTAGAAAGTATATTCTCAAAACATATTTTTTGAAATAAGTGAATGAATGAAGGTTACCTTAATTAAGAGGTGGGTCAACAAGAGAACTTTTCAGTGCAAAACAAAGGAATATACTGAATTACAACTAACTCAAAAATTTTGAGGAGGGAAGAGCTCAAGCAATCTATAACTCTCATATAATAGAACAGATGGAAACAATAGAGGCCAGAGGGTTTATTTAGGAAAAATAATAATAATAAAACCTTTGTTAACAAGTGATTTATAAGTTTACATCATTTTTTATAATTAGTAAAAAAGATTTTTCCTCTTGCCAACAATAAATTCCTACAGAAAGTAAAAGAGCCTGTTAACAAAGGTTGCTGCTGCTGCTAAGTCGCTTCAGTCGTGTCCGACTCTGTGCGACCCCATAGATGGCAGCCCACCAGGCTCCCCCATCCCTGGGAGTCTCCAGGCAAGAACACTGGAGTGGGTTGCCAAGGTTACTGCCTAGTAGTGGTGCTCTCATTTCTCACTGAGTGGAACAGTTAGGTAATGTTTAGTAAGTGAACTTGTCTTTATAGAAAACTATGGTCATTATTTTAAAACTGAGATACTATCTCAGTGCAGTTAAGATCTATTTAAAAACAAATGTTGACCCTGATACTCCCCTTCTAATTAACATAAGGGAAATTAACAAAGGAGGTAGGGGCAGCAGGAAAGGACAGGCAGTTTGATTTACAAAGAAGAAAACAAATCTACTCTTTAAAAAATAAATTAACCTAATTTGATGTACTAATAGAAATAATTTAATTACTACAAAATTTAACAAATAGTCCTGGAGAAGGGAATGGCAACCCACTCCAGTATTCTTGCCTAAAGAATCCCAAGGACAGAGGAGCCTGGCAGTCCACAAGGTCGCAAAGAGTTGGACACGACTGAGCGACTAACACACTTGACAAATGATAAAATCACACTTTTAACCAACTGTTACGAACTCCATAAAGCTTGTACCTCTAAGTTGTTCCCTTTGTCTGCCCTCCACCATGATGTTTAATTCCACTACATTTCATATCTTTTCTTGTGGGGAGTTCTGTTTCATTTACTTTTCCTTATCATTTCATATATTTTTTTCCATATCACATTGCTGGCTTCTAGTATTCCCTTCCAATTTTTCTATTTTTGTTCCTTTTCAGCAATTCCCATTTCTTTCATTCTCCCACTGCCTATTTCTTATCACATCACTCTGTATCAGTTTACTACTTCTGCTGGCAAACAGCAGCCACAGCAAGAAAGTAAATATAAAAATCCCTACCATTATTATGTTCTACAGCGAAAGAAAGCATTAAGGTGAAAAGTTGAAGCTCATGTACAATCTATCATATAAATGTAGATGCAAAATTAAGTTTCAGGTATTGTAACTACCTAAAACAAAGATATTTCTAGGTTGATAGCTACCCAGTGCTATCATCAGTTTCAAAAGTATTATTTTACAAGCCTTCAGGGTAATCTTCACTGTGTTCAGAGTAAATAATCAAATATCTAGATATCAAACTGTTTATTATCAAAGAAGTTCTGTAAATTCAAGATAAAGAAATGTGATGGACCTTGCTATTTTCAGAGACACCATACCCAGAAGTTATTCCTTTGTCAGCTTAAGAAACAAAACTGATAATGCTGATAATTATCTCGTCTCTACTAGAAGTAAGTTTTTACCTTAAAGAAGAGTTATTTTTAATATAATGCTGGTAGATCATAGTAATGACACTAGACACTCCTGAAATAGATTATAAATGACAAGTTCTAACATATTTATTATCAATTTCTACTTGTACAAGATGTACAAGTTTAGCATATCTTCCCAACAGTTAATTACCTCATTATGGGTATGGGAGGCTGGGTTAGGAATTAAAAGCTCTCTGCTAAGACTGAACATGGGGAATTTAGTTTTGTGTTGCTTAAATTAGAGAAGAGTGACAACAGAAGATATTAGGCCTGCCAAACTTTTAAGATAGGGTCTTTGATCTAATACCAGATATAGCCTGTTTACTCACACAAAGAAAAAGAACTAAAAAGCTTTCAAGAAAACCACCAGAATTGACTTGACTTTGGCCCATGAATAAACAGATTGCTTATCACTAAAAAAGAGTTTTTCAGACTTTTTCTTAATGTTTTTTAGTAACAAGAAACTTCTTCAAATAAAATCCCACCAGTTTAATCAGATGGAAATACCATGGTTCTACTTGGATTTGCTGTGGTGAACTAAGATACTATCCTGGTCATTCCCCCTTCTTCCCTCAAGATGCTCCAAAAGCAATGCTACAGAACCCCTGTATAGTTACAGAATAGAGTCTGAAAACCACTGTTCTGTAAATAATTCTTTGGAGGAAAACAAAAGCTATCTCCTACTAAAGAACGAAATCATTTAACTCCTGCAGTGGTTGAGTTATAAAAGAATTAAAAGCCCATAAAGTTTACCAAAGGCATTTTAGTGACTCTATTTAGGTCAAAGGCATGGCAAGTTCAGATACCTGTAAGTAACTGTCAGAATGAGGCCAAGTGCCAGGAAAACCATTCTGATGGGAGGAAAAAGAGTCACAGGGACTCTTGATGGATAGGCTGGTCTAATCTTCCTTCTTCAGCCTTAGGTCAAATCCTTTAGATTATAAAAATCATTGTTCCCAGCAGAAAGAAGATTCAAAAGATACAGCAGAGGCGAAAATAACACAAACCACCAAATGACAGGAATACTCAAATGACAAAGAAGCACTTCCTCCCAAGTCAAAAACAGCCAGGTCACCCTCAGCCATACTTTTCAATCACTATTTAGAAATCTTGAAAAAAAAGCTTACATTTTTTAAATAGAAAAATTTATGTACTCCCATTATGGCAACGCACTCCAGTACTCTTGCTTGGAGAATCCCATGGATGGGGGAGCCTGGTGGGCTGCCGTCTATGGGTTCGCACAGAGTCAGACACAACTGAAGTGACTTAGCAGCATTGTCAAATACTTATTATATACTATACTAAACTTATTTGTTCAGCTTCATTTTGTTTGATATCCATTAAAGGCTTTTCAAGTTATCAATAAAAAATACATTCTTGTTAACAGTGATATTTTACAAATTGAATCAACTATGATGAGTTATAACCTCAGATATGCAGATGACACCACCCTTATGGCAGAAAGTGAAGAGGAACTCAAAAGCCTCTTGATGAAAGTGAAAGTGGAGAGTGAAAAAGTTGGCTTAAAGCTCAACATTCAGAAAACTAAGATCATGGCATCCGGTCCCACCACTTCATGGCAAATAGATGGGGAAACAGTGGAAACAGTGTCAGACTTTATTTTTCTGGGCTCCAAAATCACTACAGATGGTGACTGCAGCCATGAAATTAAAAGACGCTTACTCCTTGGAAGGAAAGTTATGACCAACCTAGATAGCATATTCACAAGCAGAGACATTACAACAAAGGTTCATCTAGTCAAGGCTATGGTTTTTCCTGTGGTCATGTATGGATGTGAGAGTTGGACTGTGAAGAAGGGTGAGCGCCGAAGAATTGATGCTTTTGAAGTGTGGTGTTGGAGAAGACTCTTGAGAGTCCCTTGGACTGCAAGGAGATCCAACCAGTCCATTCTGAAAGAGATCAGCCCTGGGATTTCTTTGGAAGGAATGATGCTAAAGCTGAAACTCCAGTACTTTGGCCACCTCATGTGAAGAGTTGACTCATTGGAAAAGACTCTGATGCTGGGAGGGATTGGGGGCAGGAGGAGAAGGGGACGACAGAGGATGAGATGGCTGGATGGCATCACTGACTCGATGGACGTGAGTCTGAGTGAACTCCAGGAGTTGGTGAGGGACAGGGAGGCCTGGCGTGCTGCTATTCATGGGGTCGCAAAAAGTCGGACACGACTGAGCGACTGATCTGATGATGAGTTAACGAAATGCTTAAGTACCACTTTATTTTGAATACCTTTGTGTCCTAACATTAACCCACTGATAATCATTAGTCACCTTGAAAATTTCAACAACTTCCTAATTAGCTTTCCTTTGTGTTTGCACCCTTGTGTCCATCTACTATATGGAATTACAAATTCTAATATAAATGTAATCATGTCACTCCATTATTAAAAATACTTCAGGAGGTCTCCACTATATACTTAACAGTTAAGTCATAGAATAAGCTATTCAAATTAAATATTATTCAGAAGCACAAACCATTAAAATAAATAGAAGCAGTACTGTCTAACTCACTTGGAGGAGGGCATGGCAACCCACTCCCTGCCTTTGACTGGAAAATTCCATGGACAGAGGAGCCTGGCAGGCAACAGTCCATGGGGTCACAAAGAGTTGGACACAACTAAGCATGCACTATCCAACTAAAGACCAAGTAGGGAGAATAGAACCCCACTTTTTAGTAGCCAAAATAGGGTGACCCTAAGGGTTCTAAAGTTAGTAGGAAAACCACTAACAAAACAAAACTTGTATGCCACAGTAACATGGCCTTCAAATATATAAAGTGCAACTTGACTGAGCTACAAGGAAAAATGTACAAACTCAAACTATACATATCTCATTCAATAACTGACTGAAGAATCAGGGTTTGTTTTTTTTTTTAAGTAACACCATAAAAGATTTTAATAACAAAATTAACAAATTTCACTGAATGAACATTCATTTTATTGAAATGAACATGTCAATGAATGAACAGTATAGAACACTGTACTAATAAAGAAATATAAAATTCACATTCTTCTCAAAGCAACATAAAATATTCATAAAAACTGACCTAAAGCAAGTCAAAATAAATTTCAGAGAGCTGATATATAATTCCTTATCATAATAAAAATAAGAAAATAATAAGAAAGGCAGCCAGAAAATCTCCATATGTTTGGAAATAGAAAACAGACTTACAATAAAAAAGATGAACAATGTTTTGACTAGTGGATCCTGATAAAAATTTGACAAACCTCAGGAAAGACTGATTAACAAAAATAAAAAGAAGATATCATTATAAATCCTACAAATATTAAAAAGATAACAAGGAGATATTGTGCACAGTTCTCTGTCAGTAAGTTTGTAGACCTGGATGAAATGGGAAAATTACTAAAAACACAAACAAAAACAAAACCCCCAAATTCATGGAACTGATTCAGGAAGAAAGAAAAAAGTTAAGAGTCTTATCACCATTAAAGAAACTCTATCAACATTCAAAATTCATCCCACAAAGGAAACTCTAGGCCCATATGGCTTCAATTGAAGATTCTGCCAAACACACATGGAAAAAAAATAATAATTGCAATGTTACATAAACTATTCCAGACTATATAAATGAGCCCATTATTCAATTCATTTTATGAGGCTAGAATACCCTTGATTCCAAACTCTAATACTATTTTAAGAATAAAAAATTATAGGTAGTCTCACTTATGAAATAAATAGAAAAATCTTAAGCAAAATATTATCATATAGATTCTAGAAAAATTACATATATATATATATATATTTCTACATAATACATAATGGTGAAAGTTTTGTTGAAAATCCAAAAGAATCTAAAGACAAATTTTTAGACTTAACAAATTTACCAATATTGTGAAATAATAGAAAATATATAAACTCTACAAATTGGTAGACTTAATGTAATACCCAAATTGAAGTCAATGATGGTAAAATAAGGTCTACAAATATAAAAAATATGTATGTTTCTAAGGAACATACAGAGTATGAAATTCCAGAGAAATGAAACAGACCATGAAAATATGAAAACACACACTGTGGAATTTCATAGATGATGGCTCAGACAGCAAAGAACCTGCCTGTGATGCAGGAGACCCAGGTTCTATCCCTGGGTCAGGAAGATCCCCTGGAGAAGGAAATGGCCACCCATTCCAGTATTCTCACCTGGAGAATTCTATAAATAGAGAAGTCTAGCAGGCTACAGAGTCTAGCAGGCTCCTCGGGAGTCGCAAAGAGTCGGACATGACTGAGCAACTAACACACAACACAACGTAATCTAAATCAAAATCTCAACAAGTTTTTCAAGAAACTTGACAAGCTGATTCTAAAATACATATGAAAGGTGTATGAGAACACAAAAGACCCCAAATAGCCAAAGCAATCTTTATAGAAACTTGAGGCAAGGATGGTGACAGTTCTTCCCTATGATTAATGCTGTCTTTGTGTCCTGGTTAGTAAGTCTGTCCTTTCTCTAGTATTCTGACTTTGACCTCTGTCATAAATCAAATGTCCACATTAACATGGATCAAACTTTATTCTACTTAATTGCTTTACTGATCCTCATGCTAGTGATACATTAACTTAATTACCATAGTATTAGAATCATAGTATGTAGGTACAAATCATACCGCATCATAAAGAAAATAGATACCATTCCTTGACTGCATTAGCTGCTTCTCTCCTTGTCTGAAGAGGCTCAAGTAAATAGGTAGAGACAATCTTGAATTGTTCACCCAGAAAATGGCCTACCTGCTACCTTGTGGGTAGGTTAGGGGGGGTTCTCCTCTGTTATAGAAACTTGAGACATAGATATAATAAATTACATAAAAAGTAATAACATCTTTCTGTAAAAGAGAAAAACAAAACTCCAAAAGAGTAAAAGGGCAAGCCACAACATGGGAGAAGATATTTGTACTACAACAACAAAAACTATGAAGAGGCTGATATTTCACCCTGCGTGCAAGCTAAAAAGTAAGCCATCTAGTTTCATGGCTGTTGGCAGAAGATATGAGACTCCTGAATTAGAAATGATGGACAGTTAACTACTCACAACAATAACTCTAGCCAAGTCAAACAAGGTTTGAATTTGCCCTGTTTACCACTGGTACCTTGTGGTACTCAGTGAATATTTAAAGAAAGAATAAATGGTTAGGGAAGAACTATCACCATCCTCACCTCAAGTTTATATAAAGGAGGAGATGCCCCCCTAACCTAACCCCCAGTTTGCTGGAGTGAACAATTCAAGATTCTCTCCATCTATGTGCCTCTTCAAACAAGGAAAGGAGAAACAGCTAATACAGTCAATGAATGGTATCTATTATTATTATTTTTCATTTCAGTTCAGTCACTCAGTTGTGTCCGACTCTTTGCAATCCCACGGACTACAGCATGCCAGATGTCCATCATCATTTCCCTGTCCATCATCAACTCCCAGAGCTTGCTGAAACTCATGTCCATCGAGTTGGTGATTCCATCCAACCATCTCATCCTCTGTCATCCCCTTCTCCTGCCTTCAATCTTTTCCAGCATCAGGGTCTTTTCCAATGAGTCAGTTCTTCACATCAGGTGGTCAGAATACTGGAGTTTCAGCTTCAGCATTAATCCTTTCAATGAATATGCAGGACTGATTTCCTTTTGGATGGACTGGTTGGATTCGCTTGCAGTCCAAGGGACTCTCAGGAGTCTTCTCCAACACCACAGTTCAAAACCATCAATTATTCAGCACTCAGCTTTCTTTACAGTCCAACTCTCATGTTCATACATGACTACTGGAAAAACCATAGCTTTGACTAGATGGACCTTTTTTGGAAAAGTAATGTCTCTGCTTTTTAATATTCTGTCTAGGTTGGTCATAGCTTCTCTTCCAAGGAGCAAGCGTCTTTTAATTTTATGGCTGCAGTCACCATCTGCAGTGATTTTTGGAGCCCAAGAAAATAAAGTCTGTCGCTGTTTCCATTGTTTCCCCATCTATTTGCCATGAAGTCATGGGACCATGGCAACCCACTCCAGTGTTCTTGCCTGGAGAATCCCAGGGCCGGGGGAGCCTAGTGGGCTGCCGTCTATGGGGTTGGACAGGGTCGGACACGACTGAAGCGACTTAGCAGCAGCAGCAGAAGCAGCAGCAGCATGGGACCAGATGCCACAATCTTAGTTTTCTGAAAATCTTCTGAGTTTTAAGCCAACTTTTTCAATCTCCTCTTTCACTTTCATCAAGAGGCTCTTTAGTTCTTCTTCGCTTTCTGCCATAAAGGTGGTGTCATCTGCATATCTGAGGTTATTGATATTTCTCCCAGCAATCTTGATTCCAGCTTGTGCTGCATCCAGCCCAGCGTTTTGCATGATGTACTCTGCATATAAGTTAAATAAGCAGGGTGACAATATACAGCCTTGATGTACTCCTTTCCCAATTTGGAACCAGTCTGTTGTTCCATGTCCAGTTGTAATTCTTGCTTCATGACCTGCATAAAGATTTCTCAGGAGGCAGATGGTATTCCCATCTCTTGAAGAATTTTCCACAGTTTGTTGTGATCCACATAGTCAAAGGCTTTGGTGTAGATAATAAAGCAGAAGTAGATGTTTTTCTACTTATTATTTTTACTAGTAGATAAAGGCAAAATGGAAAAACGTCACAATTCCTGAACATCACAACCTCTCTTGTTCTTTTGGACCTAGTTGAGCTCTGGCATGTTGGATCCTATCCCTTCATCCTCTTTTTAAGATTATAGCCAAGAACTTTTATTCTACTTATAAAGTATTTTTCCACATTAAGAAATCTATTAATTCCCTTCATCCTCTTAATCATATTTCCCTGAAGAAGACATAGGGGGAGGGCTATTACTTTCTAACAGTTGGCTGGATGAGTTGACTGAGTTCCAAGACTTAGATGTAGGACTGGAATAAGAGCCTTGCACTTGGGACTCAGGTTTAAATCATGTTCCTTAATTTAGTTTCATCAGAGATGACTGGCTGGGGTTTGGGGATGAGCCTACACAAAGGACTTTCTTGTCTAATCAGATTCTCATGAATCAGAGATCTTACCTTCAAGCTTTACTAAAATAATTTCAAGTATATAAGCAATCAAGTGGCACAAGAGAAGTAGAGACATCCAATGTGGCTTAAGTCTTGCTTCTATCTTAGAATATTTTCTAGCTGAGAATAACAGATGATTTCTATAAGCAAAGTTGAGGGGTCACTTCACACATGGGGAACATTTAGGTTACATCACATGTCTCCAGTATACCTTGGGGAGTTGAATAGCTTACACAACATCCTCCAGGAAAACATGCCTCATAAATCTATAGACTCTAGGTTGTGTTTACCACAGGCAATCCTAACTAGGGACATTCTGTTCAAAGTGTGCCATAAGTAAGAGTTCTCCTCTTAGCAAAATTCATTAGTCCATTTACCAAGGAGGTCAGTTATCAACATGTTTAACTGGGTCACCTATCCCTTCTTTCTGTGGAAGTATCTCCCTGGATCAAAAGAGAAATGGATCACAGGCCAGCTGCTAACTCCTGCCTCAAAGAATTATCAAACTCTTGCCTGGATCATTAAAAAAAAAACTGATGTTTTCATCTCCACTAGGATATGTTTTTGTAACTATTTCTTGCATTAATGAGATTCTATCATTAGAAAGAGCTATCTTTGATACTCTTAACTACCTGAATGAAGAGATTTTATATGATGTAGTCATTTGAAGAGTATGTTTTCAAAGACTACTTAATAATAAAATGTTACTAAATATAAATAAAATATTCCTAATGAAATAAGTGAAAAAGATATCATGTTATATATCACTATGATTTCCATTATTGTAAGTACTATATGCAGTCAAAGGAAGTAAATCCAAATAATAATAGCTTCTTTCAATGGATGGCTTATTTTCTTCTTTATATTTCTTTATATATTCTAAATGCTTTATGTGGCTTGATTACTTTCCTGATTAGGAAAACTTATTAGAAAAATATCTTCAGTTTAAATACTGATATTTATCTGTTGCTTATTTTGTAAAATGTATCTTACAAAATGCCCACAGCCCATCTTTAACCTGAGCAAAGTTAGGTGTCCCTCCTTTGGTACCCTCTGCACCCTAACCAGTCCCTCTATCACTAAATTTATACCATATTCGATGATAACTTTCCTGAGGATCTTGAAGACAAGAATCATTTCATATGTATTTTAGTTATCTTCGTGTCTAGCAAAGTTCCTGACACAAAGTAGGTATTTAATAAATGCTGACAAAAACCTTATTTTCAAGATCGTCTTTTACACTGTCAATCTGCCCTTGAAACATATTTTTATGATTGAAAGTACAATGGCTAGAAAGTATAGCTATGGATATTTCCTCAACCCTTTACAATTTCAGTAAATGCTGAATATTTTGATCTATAAACTCTTATTAAAAAGAAACACATACTTTGCCCAAGTTACAGATTTTTAATCTCAGAATTTCTGACTCCCGCCACCTCACTTAAAGAAAAAAAAAAGAAAAAGGAGGAAAACGAGGAGGAGGAGGGGAAAGGAAAAGGAGAATTAGCAGCAGCAGCAATAGTAGCAATAACATTAATAATAGCTTTTGTTTTCTGGATTCCAAACATATGACCAAGCATATAAGGGATAGTATGCAAAGTTAACTAAGTTAAACTTTAAAAAGAAAATATACACACTGCTGAAGCAGCATTGGAAATCTTCCATCCTGTTAGAACAATATGCCCAAAGATTATGCTTCTAATATATACATAGCAATTTTTGGTCACTGTGTTGATGAATGATGAAGACCACGCTCCACAGTCCAAGGTATCCCTCATCTCAGCTCAAGAGCATGACAGAAGGGATGTTATTGATTTTTTAATGTTTCTTTTAAAACACAACTCTTACTGTAAGAGTAACACTTTTTAAGGACTATTATCTGAATGATTTATACAAATTTGCAAAACATTATCAAATAATCTAAGCTTCCTTTTTCAATGACTTCACAAATCCGATTTTACTTGTCAAGTAGCGAGAAAAGAAAACCAGAAGGGGTCACTATTTTAAACATGATCGATTTCCTCTGAGGAAACGGGTGACATGATACATTACTGCAATAAGACACTCATATTTTTGTTATAAATCAAACTCTTCAGTTCATGCTTTTGCATCTAAAAATTATGTAAACTTCTCTTGCACAAATGTGGCACTTTCTAAAAAGACTATGTCTATATCACTTTCAGCATCTTTTCCCATTTTGTTTTCTTAACGTAGTTAAATAAAAATGAGGCAAGAGAATCTTATTATGTAGTGTGCACATACATAGTATGTTACTGAAATGACTAGTCTCAGAAATTATTTTGAGAAATGATAATAAAAGTATACTTTCAAATGGCACTTCACTACTAAACTGGCTTACACTCAATTAATTATTCCTTATATCTTCATCCCATATTCTCATGATCTGAAACGTGTGCAAGAGTTGTATATATCTTATATATTCATGTTGTATAAATTTAATAGAAGATTCTAAATTTTCTACCTCTGTATGGATAAACTGAAGAGTCCTCAATAAGTGTACAATGAATTCATATGGTTTGGGATTTCCTGTCATCACGATGCCTTCCAATAAGCTTTTCATGCCAAAAAAAAGTCAGATGACTATTTTCTTGATTATGTATAATTATTCACATGCATTAATTTTTAAAAAGAATTTCTAAAAAACTGTTAATATTACATATCTACTGATATTACTCCTTTTAAAAATTTTAACATCAAGAAACTTCTTTTAACTAAGGTATTGATTTTCACTGAAGTATCACATTCATAAACAATAGGTGCAAGATTAATGCTTGGCTGTAGAATAATCAGTAATACAGTATTGGGTTTTCAAAAGCTAAAATTCTGAATATTATACATGTTGCCTATTTAATGTAAATATGAATGATTTCTGGTAAGTGAATAATAACCATGGAAGGCATAAAATATCTTTGAGCACCGTATCTGTCAGCAGACAAATGCAGAAACGTACAAATCCAATCTTTGACAAAATAGTACAAACAAAAAGCTTTCCTTATTTGCCACTTAACTGTCCTTCTCACTTCTTTTGTCTCTTGAGTGCCATCTTCTGTCTCCAGTATCAGGCTAGGCAGTGTTTGCTTGCTTGCTTTCTAATTGTTCTTTGCAAATGCAAATAAGGATCTGTATCAATCCTTTATACCTCTGATGAAAACTCACACACATCAATGTATTCACTCTCTTGCATGGGCTTGCATTTAAACCTTCTATTCCTTACTGGAATAAAAGGACTGCCTTTTATTAAAAGATGGTAAAGCAATAACTAGATGAGGAAGACTTGGGAGAAAAGAAATTTCTCTGTACATGATATAGTAGTAAAAGAGCTATCTTTGATGAGAAAATTACTAGAGTTTTTTTGTTTTTTTGTTTTTTTTCATTTTTTGGAGGCAAGGGCAGGAAATAGAGAGATTGTGGCTGGAAGTATCATTTTTTTTTCCTTTATCTTTTTAACCTGCAAATTTGTAGATGTCAGGGAACAAGAACCATTATCTGCGACTACAGCATTGGTATCACGCTCTTTCCCCTTTAGCATCATAATCACACAGCAAGGGGCTCAGAGTTTAAACTGCTTCAAGTGGCTCGGAAACCTCTCAGGCAGACCAGCATCAGAGGCATTGAATGCAGAGTAGCTGCTCAAGGAAAAGAATGGGAGGGGGCTGGTGTGACGGTCTTTCCCAATCACGTATAATTACATGAAAACCAACATTCACTGCGATTGCTATGTCAATTCTGCAGCCTATTAATATGCTACTAAAGTGACGTGGTGCTGAAGCCATCTCTTTTAGGGAGTAAGATGATGGGAGAGAGGGGCAGACAATAAAGAGGAGCCTCAGCTGTTGGGGAACAGGGCTGTGTGGATGTGAGGTTTACAAAGATGCATGATCTTTGTGATGATGATCAAAACGTTATATGATGTCAAGGGAAATGTATTAAACATTTCTAAACAAACTAAAACCACGCTTTTGTTATGTAAAACTAATACTAATCAAAATAAATCATGTGAATTGCTTTACATTTATGCCTAATTACCATGTAGTAAAATAATGATTATGTGATTATTTTTGTCAGATTAATTTTGCTATAAATTTAATTACATGTGTAAATTCTAAATATTCAGCCCTCATAATTTAGTGTTTTTAAACAATTATTTACTGACCCTACTCCCTCTTCTACAAGCCAGATATCAGACTGCATACTGGGAATAAAAACAGTAAGACAATCCTTCCTCCCATGGGGCTTAGTCTTCTTGGAAAAAAACAAGTACAAAGCAAATGTCAAACAGAAGAACTGACAATCAATGTATTTTTAAATGAAGGTAAGGACATGAAGGGAATACCAATCCCAGTCCTAGGGTATCAGGTAAGGCTTCAGGCCCTCAGAGCTGATCCCTGAAGACCCAGTAAAGTTAGCCAAAAGAGAGGGGAGAATGAGTTAGTAATCCAACAAAAGAAACAGGAAACTCACAGGCCTCAGAAATGAGACCATGCAAGGTGAGTTTGAGAAACTGCTCAGCTGGAACACAGTGCAAGAAGAGTCCTGAGATAGTAAGGTTAATGAAACAAGAAGAGGACTTGAATATCATACTGCTGCTGCTGCTGCTAAGTCACTTCAATCATGTCCGACTCTGTGTGACCCCATAGACGGCATCCCACCAGGCTCCCCCGTCCCTGGGATTCTCCAGGCAAGAACACTGGAATGGGTTGCCATTTCCTTCTCCAGTGCATGAAAGTGAAAAGTGAAAGTGAAGATGCTCAGTCATGTCCAACTCTTGCAGGACTGCAGCCTACCAGGCTCCTCCGTCCATGGGATTTTCCAGGCAAGAGTACTGGAGTGGGTTGCCATTGCCTTCTCTAGAATATCATACTAAGGAATTTGAAATCTTAACAGTAATAAGGACCACTGCAGACTTCAAAAAGGAGAATGACATAATCAGATTTACATTTCACATCAGATGTGGCTTTACTGTAGGGAGTAAAGTAGTAGAGCTCATACCTGGAGGTGAGCAGGGCAGTCAGAAGCCAACTGCAGTGATTTAGGTGACAGTTGCCAGGGGTTCAGGTTAGGCTATTAAGAAGAGAAAGAAGTGAATGGGCTTGAGAAATATGTAACAGGTAGAATTGAAATGTCTTAGTGATTGATCAGGTATAAGAGAAAGAGGATTTGGGGATGGATTTCTGACTCAGGCAAACGCATGATGCTATGGTATCTCAGCAAAGCGATCTATTACTGAGATAGAGAGGGGAGGAAAAGAGGCAGGTTGATGGGATTTCTATTTGATTTTTGGTGATTTTGACAGAGGAGGGGCACAGGAGAGCATTCAAAATGATGAGTTCCTCTAGAAAAATTCAGTTCTATGTGTCTGAGGAGCGTGGAGAACTCTGATAGATGACTGGATATAGAGGTTTGAGGCTAAGAAGAAAGATCTAAGCTTAGACACATATTTGGGAGACAGCATCTTATATCAGCTGAAGCCATCAGATAAACAGAGAAGAGGGCCAACATCAGCAGCTCAAGGAAACCCAAAATTTATGGGATGACCTGATTAAGAGCCAATTAGGAAAATAAGTAGGAAGAAAGCCAGTAAAGCACATGATCACAAAAATCAGGGAAAGGAATATTTTAAGAAGGAACAAGTAGTCAACAAAGTCAAGTACAAAAGAAAATGTAGACTGGTATAGCCATTTACAATTCAATAATCTGTACCTATTAAAATGTCTGATTCTTAATTCCATTTCTTGATGTCATCCTGCGTGTCCAATGAGACAAAGAATAGTTTATAGAAGTAAAAAATAACAATGTAAATATCCAAAAACAGAGAATTAACTCAAATATTATAGACTAACCTTGTTGAATATGTCACAGAACTTGAAGAGAACAAAACAGATTTATAAGAAAAAGACTTTAATGAATGTTGAATACAAGAAGAAGCCAGTTTCAGAACAATGCATACATGATAACAGCTGTTATTTTTTAACATATTTCCCTATGTATATATAAGAAAAGCTACAGAAAGAGTTGGAAGAGTATACACCAAAGTCCAACAGTCAACTTTGTGAAGAAAGCTGGTATTTTGTTGGGTCTCTGGTCAAGGAGACCTTTTGCTTCATTTGTATTTTTTTTTAATTTTTACAGTGAAAATGTTTCCATGTAACAGTTGTATAATAAAACACATTTTAAATGCTATCAAGAGATCAAACAAAACTAAAAGTGAGAAATAACAATGAATTTAATGGTTGTTTAGTAACTTTAATAAGCATAGATTTGGAAGAATAAAAGGAATAGAGGTTAGATTATAATGAATTGAGACAAAACAGAAGGAAAAGCAGTACATAGAATACAAAACAGAAAGTGTGGTATGGTACAGAAAGAAAAAGAAGTGAAAGAAAGATTTTTTATGAGAAGTAAGAAAAATGATATTCTCAGGCAGCCTCGCTGCTGATAGGTTAAAAAAAATTAGAGATAACAAAGCTAATAAGGCACCAAAAGACCTGGTGCCTATTGCAGTGTCAGGCGTAACAATGGCAGAGTCTGGAATAACAGGAGTAACTTACTAAAGAGCCAGATCAAGGAAGTTTAGGTGAGAAAAAAAGATTTATTATGGTTGGATCTATGCAAAAACCCAAAACTAATAACCAAAGAGAAGAGAAAGGTAGAAAAGAATTCTCAAAATATCTTAGGGTTATAGCAAATGAAGGGCTGACAATGGAAGAGTACAAATAAATAGTCTAATTGCAAGATGAGAAATATTTTAAGGACCGGCTGGTTGGTGCTACCTGGAATGACCAGAATGAGCTGAGACGTAATCTGGTACGAGAACAAGACTATGTATTAGTGTCGGTTGTTAACACTTAGGAAATGGTGTGTGTTCATTGCTATGAATCAATCGGAAGTTGGAAGTAAAGCATGTTGTCAGCAGGGCGTATCAACTATCACTCATTCTCCTTCAACATGGAAGAAGTGATGAGTGATAAAGCATCATTTAAGTGTATTTAACATAGTCCAAGAATTTTGGTTCAGGATTAAACAGTAGGAATTGCTTAGGATTAGGGTATAAATATAAATCTCTTTTGAAACCAAAGCAGGATGTCCCCAGATGGCTCTGTTCTGAAGAAACCAAGTCTCTCTCGGTGGTCATGCCTTTCTGGAAGTCTTAGAGGAGAGATAAGTGCTAACAACAAACTAAAACTTCTTACTCACCCAGACCAACGTGTCCTTACTGAAAAAAAGAAAAAAGAAAAAAAAAACATCCTGGTCCAAAGCTACTCTTACAGAGGGGCTATTCACATCCTGGTGAAAGAATAGTGTGATGAACCCTATGCTTTGGATGGTCCTGATAAGCAAACAACTTTAAATCACAATAAAATCATTTGTGTCCTTTCAAAGACAATGCACAGCAACACTGGATTTCATCGAGGGGGTGGTGAGTGGGAGGGCAGAGGTGACATTACAACATGAGACTCAAAAGGAAGAGAATGAGAATTTTCTGGGTGCAGATGTCAGAGAATTAATTATTGACACCTACACAGGAAACTCTCCATTTGGGCACTGCCCTGCGTCATGTTTTGTCATGCCTACTGAAATTATATTAGAAACCAAAATAAACTTTTGTATTAATAGCTCTCACCTTAAGAGTTCCATCTGTAGAAGAGGCAAATTTCTCCTTTGGCTTATCCTACAGGCAGCCTTCTGAGAATCAGAAGAGAACAACCAACTTCGATCATTTGAACATGGAGCATCAACTAACACCTATAGAAAAAAATGACACGTAAGCCAAGCATGCACTGAAAATATATCCTCAGACACAAAGTATATAGGGGAGCTACATAAACTGTGGCAAAAATTAGCAAATAAATAAGTAAATTTATTTTAAAACTGAAAATACACCATGGTAAGTTGTTTACAACTTTTCTTCACTAATACCTTACAAAAGAATCTCCTGTTACTTTCAGCATTTAGGTCTTTTTCAGTGGAGAAGGGGAATGAGAGGACTAAAAGTCTACTAATGTCTACTAATATTTCATATTCTTGTTGACTACAGCAAAAACTTTTACAAAAGTTACTCATTTTATTTTTTTAAAGTTACTCATTTTAAACAGACGTTACTATATTCCTGAATTCTCAGCATTTCTATTTAAGAACTAACAATTCAATTTCAGTTTACTGAAATGCTGTCTTTTTCTTCCACTGTCGTACTCGGATACGAAATGCTACCGAATTAAAGCAATACAGTGCACATGTTTGTGTACTGACTCAAGATAATATCTGATCTCTTCCTGAGTATCTTTGAGGTACCTGGAAATAAAAAGCATTCTATAATCCCCAATCCCAATGTTACCGCTTCCTTTGAACATGCTGACCATCAAATAAAAACTGCTTCCATGTTCACTTTATCAGCATTTCCCAGGGTACGGAGAAACTGTATCCAGCTATGTCTGGAAGCAGATGGGAAATAACCACAACAAAGCAACATAACAGTAGTATCACCGGGAGTCTATCGGTCTGTCACAATGTAACAAAAGTACCTTGTCAAAGGTTTCAGGCTGGGCATCTCCCATTTCTCTGCCATCCAATTCAGACACTTTAATTACATTTACCAAAGGCTGTGGGATGAAAGATTCTAAGGTCTGCCTCAGCCACCTCAATCTCAGGCTATCGTATTCATTACAATGAAGATAACCTAAATATAAAGGATTAAAAAGTTTTTTAAAAAAATGAACACAATCGAATTGTTAAATTTCCACTTTTGATCAAATAAATTTCAGAAATACATTGGTTCATCATAATTATACAGGAACAGGGCTGAGAGGTAAACATTATGATTGTCTTATTTTTAAAGACTTAAGTACACTCACAAACACTTCATAAAACATTTACCATAGTCATACCTACAGAGCCTCTCAGAAGCTCTCACCATTTATTCATTCAAATTTAATTCTGAAGGTAAAAACCTTTAGAGAAGTATAGATTCCTAAAGATATACTATACAACCAATACCTTAGACACAGTTCTCTCCTAAAGCTCTTAAGAGTAAATGATATATAAAGTTCCTTCCAGGTCAGAACACCTGGATTTTAAATAAAGGAAGGTATGTGGCATGTGGAAAAAAGCATGTAAAGTGTAACTGGCTTTATGATAAGAAAGGCATAGGCTCAAATTAAGAATTGTGAGACTCTGGAAAACTGATTCAGCTCTCCTAA